>NC_091462.1:15639784-15944784 GCF_027789765.1 Dendropsophus ebraccatus | reverse complement strand
CACAGTCTGAATTGCTTCCATTTATATCTTTGATCTGTAGGCTCCCACCTAAAGTGCTTAGCGTTTTAGGACATGACAAATGGTTGAATTTTTTTTGTTCTTTTTTTATTTTTTATTTTCCTTTTTTTTAGGTGAATCGATACCTGGGCTCCACGCATCGCGCTAAAAATATTCCGTTGACTTTCCTAATACCTTCGATTCATTATCTTTGAAAAATGTTCCTTGTGACTTTAACAAAGGCATTGTCACCATCCGAGTGACATAGACGTATTTTTTAAGCATTGGGGAAAGCTATTTTTGTAGCGCGGGCCGGCTTCTTAGTGTCATAGGAAATATTGATGATAAGAGACTCGCCGAAGGATAAATCAATAACGCTTCTGTGCTATTTTCCATCCTTACTGTTTTACTGGATGTTTCCTTTATGTTGACATTATCAAATGTTCATAACTGTTGGATGGAAGGGGAGAGAAGACGCTGTTGTCCGCTCCTTTGTGTCCGCGTGACTTTTAGCGCGCCATTTATTTCCTTCTGATAAGGGATCCACTTTATCACTCAACTACAGTTATTTTCTTTTGTGAACTATATTTTTTTCTAAACGGTGGACAGGTCGTCATCACTTTTTTTTTTACTCTTTGTTGCCAATATTAAACTTCCAAAAAATAGCAGAGAGCAATACTTTATTGAATCATGATACATAATAAAATAAAGATATATAGAGAGCTGCAAAATGTTGCAATAGTTAAAGTGATACTGTCACCCCCCCTTACTGTATGTGTGGTTCTTTGCACAATCCACAAGTTTTGATATAGTTGTCTTTGTGCTCTAAAACCCCTTCATTTCATGGGTGCACAGTGTCATCTAGGCGAGGCCTCACGGCAGTTGGGCTTCCTCCCCAGCCAGGAGATGGAGCCTAATTGCTGTGAAGCCCCGCCTAGTTGACACTGTTATCTGATTAAATAAAGCAAGTGTAAGCAGTAGTGGATTATAATAGGGGCATTTTGGGTGGCAGCCCGGGGCCCTGAGCTCCTGGGGGGCCCATGACCACCCAAAAAGACTTATACTTTCAGTGGTGTACTGTCTCCTGGCTACACTTCCGCCATGATTTGCAAAAAAATCACAGTTTTTTTATGGCAATTTTGCACAAATCAGGACATCATGACATTATCTATCCTGTACTATGAACGCCATGCTAGTGCTTTCATAGTTACAGTGGGGCCCAGGCTTGGTGAACAGCCCGAGGCCTATGGTAAAGTTAATCCGCCCCTGAGTGTAAGGGCTCCTTTTACAGGGATAATCGGTTGAATGAGCTGTCTGTAATAGAGACAACGATCAGTCGATGACCACAATCATCGGCTGATCATGTCAAATGGTCTCACACGAAGATCATCAGCTACGACCGCGCATCACTATGGCTCACATTCACATCTTTTCTCTCTAGCTCCCCCTCTCCTGCCTAGGACCATGGTATGCCCCACTCCCATTTCCTGTGATCCATCTTGCTGAGTTTTTTTAAGTAGTGACCAAGATGTTAGGGCTGTTTTCTGGAAGGAGTCATTTTTGGAAAATTAAGCGATTGACATAAATGTTAGGAAACCTCCTTTGCTAGATCCTCCTATGCTTTAATGTCTATCTCCATTCTTAATGCCACCAATGCTTCAAGCTCCACCTTCATCGCTGCCTCTACCTATCGCTTTTATCTCCACCTTTATTGCTGTCTCCACCAATGCTTTTAGGTTCCCCCTTCATTGCTGGCTCCACCTATGCTTCGAGGTCCACCTTCATTGCTGGCTCCATCTATGCTTCGAGTTCCACCTTCATTGCTGGCTCCACCTATGCTTTTAGCTATCCCTTCATTGCTGGCTCCACCTATGCTTTTAGCTCCACCTTCCTTGCTGGCTCCACTTATGCTTCTAGTTCTACCTTAATTGCTGGCTCCACCTATGCTTCAAGCTCCACCTCCTTTGCTGGCTCCACCTATGCTGCTGGCTCCACCTATACTTTATTTCTAGGGCTATGTATGCTTCTAGCTCCACTTTCATTGTAAGCTCCAGCTGCATTGCTATAGCTACCATCACTTCTAGCTCCACCTGTGCTTAAAGGCCCATCCCCATTGCTGGTTTCGCCCCATTCTAATATCTCCACCTCCATTGCTAGCTGCGCCTATGGCTAAAGCCCCACCCCATTTCTAGCTCCACCCATGCTGATAGAGCACCTCTTTTGCAACCTCCACCTATGCTGCTTGGACAGTAGAGTTCCTGATCCTAAACATCCCAAAAATTGGGTCACTACAAAGCATTTCTTCTACATACAGTATAAGGCTATGTTCACACAACGTAAATGTTGTATTAATGCAAATCGGCAACAATGGCCGTAATAAATACTAAACTTACATTGTGCTGCAAGTACAGAGAATCCCAGCCCGAATGTATACAGATAGTGAGTTTTGTCAGTTTTCTGCGGCCAATATTCATTGAATAGTGGCTGCAGAGAACCTGTCAGTTGACACAATGGAGCTTGCAGCTCTGGCTGCACGCTCCATTGTGTGTAGTAGTGAATTTGGATGCGGGCGCACATGGATGCGCCTGCATTAAAATTCGGCAGAAATTAAGATAATACTGCAATACCGGCTGGAATGATCGTCAGTAACACTGGCCGTTCTGTAACCCGGCCAGGTCACAGAACGGCCGGTGTTATACGTAATGTGAACCTGGCTTAATAAAAGATTTCCATTCTTCTACAAATTGGTAAAATCTATGGTCGCCTTCCTTTCTCTTTTGCTGAGAACACATTTCCATATATATTGTTAATCCCGATCATAGATTAGAAGTAAACATTATACACGAGCAGCATTTCCCTCATTACAAGAATCAGCGCTGTGAGCATTTTATACAAATCCGAGCGTCTCTGAAGTGGAACATTGCAGTGCCAGCATAGGCAGCGGTATAAATGGGTTAGTATACGCCGTATATATCTGTCTACATCATCATTCTTTCTGTTTTCTAGGATTTTGCGCATGAAATCTCTGGTATTAGTGGCTTGCAGCTGCAAAATTAAATTGTGTATCCCATGAAATATTAGCTGGGACAGTGTAACCAAGTGATTTCCCAGACTCGGGTGGTATGGCTGCAAATCATGGGCAAAAATAACATATGACTCCACATCTCCAGGGATGGAAGTAATAATAGTGGTTGTTTAAAATAGACAGACAATATGTTATCGCTGTAATTTATGGAACATACCACCTAGAAATGCAAGGTCTACATATGACTTCATCATGGAGATCTATAGAAAACGCGTTGACCTGGTAGGTGGTAATTGGTGCCGTGATCTACATCCTTATCTGGGGCATGGTTATAGTTACAGATATGGTATAAGTTATATGTAGCTGGATGAGAGCGGCCAGGCAATATAATCTGCAAAAAAAAAAAATATTGTCTATTGAGGTTCCAGGACTTTGATAGTATAAGTCACAGGACACACATATCATACAAGAAACCTGTAAAGTCACATAGAGGCTCTACAGTCAAGGGGGGCTGCACCCAATAATTCAGACTGGCCCAACAGTCTACTAGACAGGCCTTAGCCCTGACATAGTAACGGATCCTGTTTCCTGGCATACATACCGACGCTTAAAGGGGTTTAAATTCTCAGCTTGTTATCCCCTCTTCGTAGGATTGGGCATAACAAGCTTATCACTGGGGGTCTATCCGCTGGAATTCCCACAGATCCTGAGAACGATTGTAACCCCATTCTCGAAATTGGTCTCAAGAGTCCAATCCTGAGCAATTAGCTTCTTATCCCCTATCCTTTGGATAGAGAATAACAAGCTAAGTTGCAAATACCCCTTAAGGCCAAGTTCACACATGGCAAAACAGCGGCCATTCTGTGACACCACTATGTCACAGAACGCCTGCTGTCTGGGATGTTCAACCCCGGGAATATCACTTCAACCTAATTGGAATGCGGGCACATTCAGGTGTACCCGCACTCCAATTAGCTATAGCACACAATGTAAAGTACAGTCAGGAGCTGGGAGCTGTACTTTACATTGTCTGCACAGTCTATTTAGCTGTGCGGCTGCATGGGATCCCAGCCGTAGTGTATACAGTGCATATGCTCTGCAACTGGAATTACAAAGAGGTTATAAGGGATATCAGCCACTGTGGTTAAACAACGGCCATTTTTGCAAACCTGCAACAGCGACCGTTGTTTAAAAAATACATAGTGTGAACCTGGCCATAAGGCATTAAATTCAGAACATATGTATTTAAGCCCTATCTACGAAAATCTCAAAACTGCTTACTTTTTCAGGGAAAAGTTAATAAACCCTGCCACCTATTAAAAGTGATTCTGGAACCAAGTAGATATTTGTGAACTGTTTTTTTCCTAACTGGTTTTGCTCTGAATTCCTCCAAAAAATCTCATTTACCTGATTCCAAAACTTTTGGGAGATGTTTTAGGTGAATAGCAATATGTAGGAGTCTCTGCTCTTGTATACTAAGTGGGAGGCATACAATGTATGCCCCACTGCTAAGTTGCCATTTTTTGGGTTAGGAGTAGTGATAAGCGAGTATGTTCGTATGAACATGACGCTAATTGTTCGTCGATCACGAACAATTTGTTCAATGTTCGGAACGGTTGTAACAATTTTTTTCTAACATATCCGAATTTGCAAACGTACGCCATTGCGTAATTTACACTTTTTGTCTGATAATCTGTACGCATGTGCGTAACTCTAGACTGAAACTTATGCAATCTGTACGCAAATGAATGTGTATGTAACTGCGTAGATCAAAACGTATGCTTCTACTGTATGTTTGTTATTTGTTCATGAATTTCCGGCAAACACAAACCAATCACGATTATTTTCTCTTATGTTCGTGTTCGGGATCCGAACCGAACATCGGGATATTCGCTCCTCACTAGTTAGGAGCAGAACGTCCAATGCAATGTATGATAACTGAGCAGTGAGGCATACAGTGTATGCCCTGCCACTCTGTGTATCAGAGCCGGGACTCCTATCTTTTTCATAGTCCCTGCTCCCATATAACTCTGACTTGTCAGGAGATTTACACGTCTCTATTGCAAGGAAAGAGGAGAAAGAGAAAGCAGAAGCAATGTCAGTGATCTGCATAGTAATGCAAGTAGTGGGGGCATCACAGTACAGTATTTTTAAAGGTATTCTTTTATTATTCTAGTATGCCATATGCAATATATATTTTTTATATATGCTAAACCCCCTAAGGCAACCTCCTTAAAATCAAGCATACATCAAGTACATGGCGCTTGTGAATGAAGGTAAAAATACTCTATAAAAACAACATATTATCTATATTTCCCACAGAGATCAGAAAATCTCTACATCCGTAGCGCAGAGTGCCATCGAGGTCCACGACATACAACCAAATACTAAATTACACTGTTCCAACCGAGATTCAATTTCTTGTAATGTTGGTAGTGAGTGTGTGTTTGTTCTGCAACAAATCTTTGATGAAACCTCCAGGACGGACAGCTATTTAAGAAAAAGCACAAAACTATAGAAGGAAATCTCCCCCGGTGAGCAAATTAATGTTTTTATCAGAGCGGCTTTGCTTTTAGAATATTCTGTGTGTTCTTGTAAATGTAACATTAATCTTTGTAAATTGTTTTGAGGTTGAGGAAAAGCTTTAGATTTCTGTACAGGCTTGTAAATAGGATATAAGTTGGCTACGTGGAGGAGACCATGGGCACCATGCTAATTTCCCCACACCCTAAGCCCCCCTGTAATCTGGTACCAATAGATTATTATGGCCCATACTGTGCCTTAAAGTGTACATTCACTTAAAAGAATTTGCAAAAAATTTTTTTATTATTTTGTTAAATTAACCCTTCAGTGGTGACAAGTGGCATTTGGGGCTCTTAATGCTGTTATCGGTCCCCAAGAGTCACCCCTATGGTGCACAGCTATTGTCTTTTGATTTCAGAGGGGAGGACTAGAGCTTGTTTACTTACCAGCAGTACTCATACCTGGACTTCCTTTCCTTTACTTCTCTGGCCAATCCCATGACTGCACCCACACCTCTCTGATATACCATGACATAATTCTGGAGAACTGGACTAAAATGGTTGTCACTGTGCTTAGAGGTGATTTATAGTACAGATGGGATGTGAGGGAGAAGAGGGTTATTAATGCACTTGGTTTGTAAGACGTTATGTAAGCAGAAGGGATCACACCAGCAGGATCATAACAAGGAAGGGGGTTACATCACAAAGCAGCCCTGGTCTAAGCAGTTAACTGCTGTTAATAATAATAATAATAATAATAATAATAATAATAATAATGATAATATTACATTTAGGAAACAGCTCTCTATGAAGAGCACATGTATTAACACAAATGACAGATACCCAGATCTTTTTATGTGGTTAGAGATTAAAAGGAAGCCTTAATTTACCTTTAAAGGGATAGTTCACCGAGAGGGAAGCCTTGATTTACCTTTCACAATGATAATGACTAAAGGGAGAAGGGGAAGAGAGAATGCATTCAGGAAGCAGCTCTCTATAGATAGTAAGATCACAAGTATTTACACAAGTGACAGTTACCCAGATCTTTACAGGTGGTTAGAGATTAAAAGGAAGCCTTAATTTACCTTTAAAGGGATAGTTCACCAAAATCAAAGCCTGTGCAGAGGAACAGGGAAACAGTTGCCCATAGGAACCAGAGTTTTTTTTTTTTTGTTGTTGTTGTTGTTTTTTATTGAAACATAGACTCTGACTGGTTGCTACAGGCAACTGTTTCCCTGTTCCTCTGCACAAGTTTTGATAAATCACCTCAATAGTTCCTTTATTTATATAGTTCCAACTTATTCTGCAGTGCTGTACAGAGATTGTAGTCACTCATCTTGGTCCCTGTCCCTAAAGGAGCTCACAATGTTGAGAGTGTTATAAAATCCATGCAAACATGAGGGGACATACATGTAGCTGTAATCCCAGGACCATAATACTACAAAGGAAAATGGCTAACCTCTGTGCCACCCACAGCATGGCTAACTCCTGTGACCCCCACAGCATGGCTAACCTCTGTGCCACCCACAGCATGGCTAACTCCTGTGACCCCCACAGCATGGCTAACCTCTGTGCCAGTCACAACATAATGATGAGCTCCTGGTCTCTTCCCTGTCATGCTGCCCTTACTGCTGCAGTTTCTACTGGGCTCAGATATTAGGTCCTCCTACAGGGGTGGGGCTAATTTAATGTGGAGGCATAACCCCACCCACCTGCTGACTCACTGCTCCCTTGTAAGCAGGAACAGGAAACAGAAAGGGGACATGACATCACAGGAAGTAAAGAAAACCCAAAGAGAGTGGTCATGTGACTAAGCCTGAGAACACAATAAGTGCTCTAAAAAAAAAGAAGTGTGTGTAGAATATGTGACACCCACAGAAGTGCAGCCCCTTAACAACAGTGAGGAGTAATAACAGAATGCTGCCCTGTGCTGAATAATGATACAGAAAGATTAAACAAGGAGCAAATGCATCAGGTGCTGTAATCACAATGGTTGCGCAATAGTCTGTCGTGAAATTGAATGTTTTGCAACACCTGTGGGTGGGGAACTAACAGGGGTGCTGTGGGATGGGGAGTTAGCAGGGTGGGAGGGCTGTGATGGAGATTTAATGGGAAGCAATGCATTCTGGAAATTGTAGTATTGAAATACAGAGCTAAGACCCAAAAGAAAATACATTTTTAGTGGTTTCAAATTAAGGCAGAAAGGTAAGCAAAGCTATATGCTTTATTGTGTTTCCCACTCTCATACCCTTTTATTGTAATGTATATGGCCTGATAATCTTTTGGTTAAGTGGTTAATTCACGTGATAATTATACTGTAAGTTCTGTATTTCACAACCTTTGGTTCTCGAGCATTTGGAGAATTACAACTCTCATCATTCCCGGATAGCTGAAGGCTATCCAGACATGGTGGGAGTTGCAGATTTGCTAAAGCTGGACGGCCAAAGGATGAAGTATAGTAGTCATACCCTATGTAAATTCAGAAATAGTTATACCCAATGACAAACTCAGCTGTACTGCATGTAACCAATTCAGCTCTGCTACACCAAATTACAATACTTTCTCCCATCTGCATTTCGGATCAAGCCGTGTTGTTGTTCTTTCTATTAAGCATGTTGTTCGGTGTACACACACCCGGCAGTAGCTGCCACCAACTCCATAAACCTGAAAACCGTGAGAAATCGATTTACAATAGCCATGCATCGATGCTGACCTCCGCCTCCGCGTTCTACATAAGGTGGAGTGTCAGCTCAACAATAAATGTAAGTGCTAAGATATATATTTGACTCCAAAGAGCAATAATTTCTAGTAAGCTAATGTATTCCTCCAGAAAAGCCGTAAGTGACAGCGGATGGTGAGCATTGTTTCTGCAGAGCTCATTAATCAGCGTGGTTGGAATATACGGCAAACATCTAAACGTGTCATTTTCTGCCGCGAATAAACATCAATCAGAATTTCTCCTATTGAGTGGAATATGAACAGTTAGATGTTAAGGTAATATTTCTTACAGCTAAACAATGGACACTTATAATAAGGCTTTAATTACTAAAAGTTACCAAGACAGGAAACAAAAGCCGGCATAAATATTACAAGGATTTAGCAAGAATGACGTTTTCGTGTAGGAAAGGAAAAGGCGATAAAACAATAGAAGCTATTATGTCACAACAATGAAACCTACAGCTTTACAATATGGTCATTAAAGTGAATGTACCATCTCATAATGCAATTTTTTCTTTTTACATTATGCTGCCAGCGCCGCCGCCGCGGTGATCCCGATGGCGCGGTCCATATAAAAAATAAAAATAAAAATAAAAACGCCTGGTTCGTTCCAGAGCTCAGCAACGTTTTCTGGTTGAGCCCTCCTTAAAGCGAATGTATCATCAATACATTTGCTTTAATTTTCGCACAAATTAGAATGAATAGAATGGTGCCGATGCGGGGAAGTTGGTGCCGCGCTCCTTTTTTTGAACCGTGGCCCCGTTCCCGCACACGGAGCTGATCTACTGCCGAGCACCGGCTCAGGCTGAAGCACTAGAGGGGAATCAACGGAGCCGCATCATAGAGGGGCCGGAGTTCCTTCCACTGGGGGCGGGTCGGCCAACCTACAGTGCTTCCGTCCGGGCTGGTGCTCAAAAACAGACCGCGCCGGCGCTGTCCTATCCGTGTGCACAACTTAAATTGAATGTACTAGAATTACTGCTTTAAGTGCATAGAGTACACAAGAAGAAAACGGCACAGAGCATGCGTACCTTGCAATGTTTTTAAAAAATAGACCATGCCACCTAGATCCCCTTATCAGCGCCGACAGGATAATGTAAAAAAAATAAAAAAAATTGCAGTACGAAATGATACGTTCAGTTTAAAGTAAATTTCTTTCTACTTCCCATTTGAGTCTTACATTGGAGGATATCCCTACATACGCTGGCATACCCACACAATGGCATAGGCCGCCTATTGGCTACCATGTTTTTGGTGGATGCTTATTATTATTATTTATTTAATTTTTTTTAAAGACTATATATATATAGTTATGTTTTGTAAGAGGGCATCATCTACCAAGTGATGGACAACTGTTACCTATCATTGTTGTGGAGGACAACTAGTGGGGGACAACAGTTTACTACGAGGTATCTATCTACCTGGTGGGGGACAATTGTTTACTAAGGGGTAACCTATCTACCTAGTGGGGGACAACTGTTTACTAAGAAGTCACCTATCTACCTAGTGGGGGACAACTGTTTACTAAGAAGTCACCTATCTACCTAGTGGGGGACAACTGTTTACTAAGAAGTCACCTAACTACCTAGTGGGGGACAACTGTTTACTAAGGGTTACCTATCTACCTAGTGGAGGACAACAGTTTACTAAGGGGTTACCTATCTACCTAGTCGGGGACAACTGTTTACTAAGGGGTTACCTATCTGCCTAGTAGAGGAAAACTGTTTACTAGGAAGTTATGTGCCTAGTTGGGGGAAAATGTGTATTAGAGGGGGCAACTATCCTCCTAGTTGGGGACAACTGGTTACTGTAGGGGCAAGCTTCTACAATGGGGGACAGCTGTTTACTGGAGGAGGCAAATATCTATATAGTGGGAGACAACTGCTTACGGGACTATCTACCAAGTAGGGGAAAGTCAAAACATGATGTGAACATGGCTTTATACAAGACACATCAGACCCAAGTTTTTTCTAAAAGAGTGGGTGGGTGTAAGAAAGCAGACATGTAAGTCACCTATCAGCTAGACACACTGTAGCCCAGTAACTCCCAAACATCCCGTATTGCTATCTGGCCTGCATTCATCTTTTTTCGACTACATAAGGTAGTTTGGCAATTTTGCACATTTGCAAATGATCCTTTGCGCCTCCATCTGCTGGAGAGTTAAGCCACATATTATTGTAAATGATCAGGAGGCATGTTTTGTGCATTACATAATGAGGTTCCACACAAGAGCACCTCGGTGTTTGTATCCACCCGCTTTATTTGTCTTCCTGTCATTAGGATCTGTTTTTTCTGGCACAAAGCTTTGAAGAGAAGATAATGTTTGTTTGACCATCTGGAAAAGCTCAGACAACTGCAGAAAAGGTTGTATCACTATGTTTTCCAAGTTGTATAATCAGATTAGGGGGAAAGAAATATACTGATCTATTACCGGAACTTCCCATTTACCTTAATGCACGTTCTCGTTCTGTAGTCACACTGTAAAACAAATTTTGGCAGGCAAGGAAATAAATTACCTGAGTTTGTGCCATACAGGGAATAATTTGTGTTTAATTTAGAAAAGGTAATATTTACTAATATATTGAATTTTAATTAACTTTTTTTTCTAGCAGTTTTTGTTCTAAATGTTTTTTTTTAATCAATTTATTTTATTTTTTTTGTTACCAGTGTGAGATATTCTGAAAAAGTAATTCAGTATTAGCATATTAAGTAATCATGGGAAGTAGTGACCTGGCAATGTCAGGATCAGTGGACGTGGGGCCACTGTGCATGTGACTTGGATAGAAAAGGCATTGTCTATGAGTATCCTCTATTTGTCATACGATACTCCTGATGGTGGAGATAGGCTTTCCCAGAGGACACCAGGTCGTTACCTCTTGAGACAAATGGAACACAACGCAGCTGATCCGGCCAGATGGCAAAGGACACAATAGATGTAGGTGACAGATGAAGGTGAAGACAAAGAAACAGGTGCAGCTCACATAATGCAGGTAACTTGGTGCATTAATGGGTAGCTGGTACAAACACGGGTCGTGCAAGGTTTACACTCAGGATGGGAACATGCAGGAATACAGGAACCAACAGGGAGTGCAGGTCCAGAGACCAGGAACACTAGCATATGGAAACACCCCAGCAGGAATAGAGGAACAAGGGCGGAGAGTGCAGGAAAACTGTAGAAGGGTAATACGGGTACAGGAGACTTTTTGCAATAGCAGGGAATAGGGTGAAAAAAAATCTTAATGTAATAAAAATTCAAAGTAAAAAAAACAAAACAATAATAATAATATTAATAAATACTTTAAATACTTATATAGCCCCAGTCCACCGCATCTCTTGTTCACCTCTATCCAGTTCCCAGGTCTTCGTTCTCTGTCGTGCATCCAAGATGAACACTCTGGAACAGGTACGGCCAGCTCAGTCTATCATTGGCCAAATGCTTTTCTCCAGGGCAGAAAGAAAAGATTGGGGAACCAGACGGAGGCAAACAGGAGTGAAAGAGGATCAGGTCTAGTTAAATATGTTTATACACTAGATATGGGATACAAACCAGATTGGTAGGGGTCTGACTGCTGGGTCCCCTCCAATCCCAAGAACTGGGATATAATTGTCCCCTGAATTAATGGTGTGGACCAGGAGTGTGTGGCCGCCACTCCATTCATTGTCTGTCTACATAGTGCAGCACTCATAATATTTGGCAGCCCTATAGACAATGAATGGAATGGGGGCTGCAGGACCCAAATTAACGAAAATTTAAGGGCTGGTGGCGGTTCCAGCAAATCGAATCTTAAATTTTTTTTAAACAGCCAAAACTATAGTAGCTACAGTACTGGGACTACTACAGAAGGGCTAACTTTGTTAAAGCAAGTTGTTTAAGGCCATGTTCACACAACGTGTCTTTTGTATTAATCGGACGTTATTAATACAAAAGATACATTACATAGAAGTCAGAGGAATGCCAGCCGGAGCGTATACACATAGGGGGACATTTATGAAGTCCAGCGTTTTTTACGCCGGACTTATAAATGTCCCCGCATCTCCGGCGCTACGGAGATTTATGTAGAGGCGAAAACATACGGTCATTTACTTGGAAATCTGGTTCAACTAAAAATAACAAATAAAATCTTAAGAAAGTGATGCAAACACCTCTGGATGCATCTGGGAAAGCAGGGAACACAGTTTACATGAATTGCTATTACCGGGGTTTGCGATCCTCTGCAGTATGCCGATGCCGATACCTCTCATGGTTAATATATTGAATTAATAAAACACATTTTCTTTGTAATAAAGTCCCTTTCGTTGTTCAATAATTTAATTCTAACGAATCCATCATTTTGCAATTAAATATACTGTTAAAATAAATATATATATATATATATATATATATATATAAAAATAAATGTATATTTATATATATATTTATTTTTTGACAGTATATTTAATTGCACAATAATGGATTCGTTAGAATTAAATTATTGAACAACGAAACTGATTTTATTTAAACGAAAATGTGTTTTATTAATTAAATATTAATTAGTACAGGAAGCTCCAGTAAGCCGTTAATTCATATTGCCGGCAATAGAGCATTCTGTACTAATCATCACTTTAGTTTAATTAAAACATCAAATGTTTCTTCTAATTATGCTATCACAATAGCATTATTAGAAGAAACATTTAGAATTATATGTGCGCTCAGCTGATACATCCTCCCTTAACCCCTTGGGGGCCAGACTGTAAGCAGCGATCTGTAAAGATGCTGCATACTGTAAGGTGCACAACACCGCTCACAATGATGGGTGTTGTGCTCCTGTTTGTGTGTTTTTTGTGTGTTTCTCCCTTTTTGTTTTTCAGATATCGGTATCCTGGGGATTACGTCGGATTCCGTGGACTACGTCGATGACCAGCGGTTGTTTGTGGGGGTGTTTTTATTTGAATAAAAACATTTTTTAACTTGTGTCTTGTCTTTATTTCTTTACTTTATAGACTTAGTTAGCGTCAAAATTGGCGCAGCTGGACCGGGCGGCAGCAGGCTGGTAAGATTTAGGCTGGGGAGGGCCTAAACCAATGGCTCTTCCCACCCTGGTGTTACCAGGCTGCTGTTGTTTGGTTTTTAACCCGGCTGGTTATAAAAATAGGGAGGACCCTATGCGTTTTTTTTTTTTTTAAATAAATAAATAATTAAAAAAAACGCATAGGGTCCCCCCTATTTTTATAACCAGCCGGGTTAAAAACCAAACGACAGCAGCCTGGTAACACCAGGGTGGGAAGAGCCATTGGTTTAGGCCCTCCCCAGCCTAAATCTTACCAGCCTGCTGCTGCCCGGTCCAGGAGCGCCAATTTTGACGCTCCGGGACCACTGGCACCCAGCTCTTCCCAGTACCCCTGGTGGCATTGGGTACTGGGGTAATAATGGGGGGTTAGTGTTAGCCATTTTATACCGGCTAACACTAGGCCCCAACTTAGTAATGGATTCCGTCTATTAGACGGCTTCCACTACTAAGTCTATAAAGTAAAGAAATAAAGACAAGACACAAGTTAAAAAATGTTTTTATTCAAATAAAAACACCCCCACACCCCTCATTGACGATTTTATAAAAAAAAAAAAAAAAAACAACGGCTGGTCATCGACGTAGTCCACGGAATCCGACGTAATCCACAGGATACCGATATCTGAAAAACAAAAAGGGAGAAACACACAAAAAACACACAAACAGGAGCACAACACCCATCATTGTGAGCGGTGTTGTGCTCCTTACAGTATGCAGCATCTTTACAGATCGCTGCTTACAGTCTGGCCCCCAAGGGGTTAAGGGAGGATGTATTGCATCCCCCTTAACCCCTTGGGGGCCAGACTGATGTCAGACTGCACCCATCCCAGCAAGGAAGGGGTTAAGTGACCCCCCTTCCTTGCTGGGAGGGGTGCAGTGCTGGGGAGGGGGTGGGGAGAGCTCTATACTCACCCCGATGTGTCCTCTTCACTGGTCCGCAGCACAATGAAGTCACTGTGCTGCGGACCCGCTAATTATATGTGCGCTCAGCCGATCAGCCAATCAGCTGAGCGCACATATAATTCTAAATGTTTCTTCTAATCATGCTATTGTGATAACATAATTAGAAGAAACATTTGATGTTTTCATTAAAGTAAAGTGATGATTAGTACAGAAAGCTCTATTGCCGGCAATATGAATTAACGGCTTATGGAGCTTCCTGTACTAATTAATATTTAATTAATAAAACACATTTTCGTTGAAATAAAATCAGTTTCGTTGTTCAATAATTTAATTCTAACGAATCCATCATTGTGCAATTAAATATACTGTCAAAATATAAATATATATATAAATATACATTTATTTATATATATATTTATTTTAACAGTATATTTAATTGCACAATGATGGATTAGTTAGAATTAAATTATTTAACAACGAAACTGATTTTATTTCAACGAAAATGTGTTTTATTAATTAAATATATTAACTATTAGAGGCATCGGCATTCGGCATCATTGCCGGCTATTTTTGAAGTTCTCCGTACGGACCGCCTGTCAATCCACGGCCGCATTTCCAGCCGCAAACAATGGTCTTGTTCATTTTTTAAGGGTCCATTTATGATAGGGCCGTAGATTCATACATAGTGTGCACTGTGCAGCCGTATATCGTATACTTTCCAGCTTACGCATGAACCACCAAAAATACCGCCGCACAATTACAGCCGCAAATACAGCCGCACAGTTACATAGTCTGAACCTAGCCTAGTGTAAAAAAAAAAAAACGGAAAATCACAATTTAAAAAAATATCAATCAGCCAATCATCCAATTTCTGCCATTCCTCTCCTCTCTGTCCCTATATCACTCTGTTAGTCTCTCCCTGCTATCTTCTCCTTTCTGTTCCTATATCGCTCTGTTAGTCTCTCCCTGCTCTAATATAACTGCCTGCTGCCATCCTGCTCTCTCCTCCACACACACAGCCGACTGGCCACCTCCGTTAAAAACCGCCTCATATAGAGGGTGCTGACATCGCAGAGGGTCAGTAGCTGATTGGACAGTTGCTAGGGATTATTGTTAATCCCTTTACCCTGCCCAGTGATGCTCCAGACAACATGCGTGGCCGCCATTTTGTTTTCTCTTTTTGCAAATTTTCTTAACTCCTCTCTAAACACAACCTCTCAGTCAGCATAATCTCTGGCTCCAGTGGTCGCCACCAAAAAGCGATGTAGACAACCAGATAAACTCAATCAGTACTACTGCCCATGAGATTACATTTCTAAGTTTGTGAAAAGAAACTTGGCCACGGTTTACTGTAACTGACTATACTTTAATTGTTAATTTCAGCAATTACTTTGTGCCATTACTTTACATATTAACACTGGAACTTTATTTACACCAGACGACCGTAACTAATTAAGAAGAGCGGGGCCGGCAATGAGACGCGCCATATAAACTCGCCACCGTCCTTTAAACATTCTGTAAGGTGGATATTTAACAAGTGTTGAAAAAAAAACTGCAATTAAGGAATCAATGGCTTTAGGAGATTACATTTTCACTTCATCACTTTTTCCTTCTTTCATTTGTACAGTACACAAAGTTGGAGATAAATTCCAATAGCGCATTCACCCCTCAGCGCTCTCGAAATGAGGGGACTGGAGGGAAAATCAAGAAGATTAGAAAAATAATGATTTAGAGATTTTACTTACAGAAAAAAAGTTTAGAAAAAATATCTAAGCATAGGAGCTTTCTAAAACTAGAGGAAACGATCAATAATTCCACCAGTCAATTGTAATGTGGTAAGGGAATGTGGTAAGGGCATACATGTAATCGATTACAATGTATTACAATATGTACAATATATTCAATCACGTGAACAAGGTCGAAATGGTGATGACTAAATCACATATGGGAAGAGCATGTAGATATATTTAAGAGACTAGCACTGTAGCTAGCGGTGTGGCAAGGGCATGCAGCATATGGTTGATGAAGGTCCAGGGACAGCTTTCCTGGTAGGTACCCCAGCACTCCCCATGAAGGTACTGGTCATAGCGGTCCACTGCTCGTTATTCAAGTCAAACATTTTTCAATGCTTGAGTGCTCGACTAGAGTAACAAACTCCATTGAGATCAATGGGAGACTCAAGTATTTAACCAGGTGGCCATTGCTCGGCAGAGCGGAGGGTGACTGGTTAAATGTGTCTTCGTCAATTTACATTTTTCATAAAATTTTTTCTATATTTTGTCCCTTGAAGGGATGTTTAAATTAATTATACAAAAATTTGAATTAAAAAATGCAGTTGGACACATAAGAACTCCGGTGGTATGCTGTCAATTGATGGCACACCGTTGGAGTTCCAATGTGTTTTGCAAAAAACGTATTGCATTTATTATTGGACTTTCATTCTAATATTTGTAGATTCCATTCCTTGTACCAATTTGTAAATGAAATATGCAAAAATTAGAATTAGTATATAAACAGTTTCAGAGCCCTCGGCATCACAATAAATGATTACATGTTTGAATATTCATGCTACTGTACTGACACAGTGAATGTTTAACTGCCCTTCCTACCACCTTCACCCAACCATGGCTTCCTTTTAACCATATGATGTTTTCAGTTTGATTGAGTAGAATCACCTATCAGTCCGAACTCTGGATAAATTTAAGAATAGAAAATTGGTTTATGTGCCTTGAACCACATTTCTTTTGGGGTTTTTTAGACACTTTGGGGGAGATTTATCAAATGGTGTAAAATTTAGACTGCCCACAGCAACCAATCACAGCTCAGCTTTCAGCTCTGGTTAAATGAAAAAGAAGCTGTGATTGGTTGCTATGGGCAGTTTACACCAGTCTAAATGTTACACCCTTTGATCCTAAGTGTCAAAGTCTAAATGTTACACCCCCTTTATGTGCCTCATTTGAGGGGTGTGTCAAGCAGAAAGAGGCATGTCTTGAGATACAACATGATTGTAATGGTCGGCCACGAAACAGAGTAAGACAGGGACACAGACAGTCGACCCTAGGCTTAGCCTCTCGTTTATAGCAGCTCAGCTGTCTACTGTGGCTTTCCTGCTGGTGACATGGGCCTCAGCGTCCCTGGTTGCCAGAGACACCGACAGGTATCCATGACGTCATTCAGCATAGTGTAGCCAGGCTGCTGGGGCAATCTCCTGATGGGCCGGAGCATTTTAGATGGAAGAGGAGGATGGCACTGGATCCCGGCAAGGTAAATTTCTGACAATAATATTTTAAAATTTTACCATGAAGTAAGCCAAACAATAGGTGGTATAAGGCAATGCAACAATGTCTAAAAACCCTGACTAGTGTCAGCCCTGGCTTCTGAGTCAAGCATTTTTCAATGCTCGAGTGCTCGAATAATGAACCCTATAAAAGTCAATTAACCAGGTTCCCCTGCAGAAGGAAGAGCATTGAGTTTACTTGAAAATCTCAGAAAGTTAGGGGGTAAGGTGCATCCTGGGAAGGTGGTGTGTATGTTGCGGGGGGGGGGGGCTGTGGATTATACTATCCTGGACTCAGGGGCGGATTAACTTTACCATAGGCCCTGGGCTGTTCACCAAGCCTGGGCCCCCCCACCCCACTGTAACTATGGCGGCACTAGCCTGGCGTTCATAGTACAGGACAGATAATGTCATGATGTCCTGATTTGTGCAAAATTGCCATAAAAAAAAACTGTGATTTTTTGCAAATCATGGCGGAAGTGTAGCCAGGAGACAGTACACTACTGAAAGTATAAGTCTTTTTGGGTGGTCATGGCCCCCAGGAGCAAAGGGCCCCGGGCTGCCGCCCGGAACACCCCTATTATAATCCGCTACTGCCTGGGCTCCCAGCAGCATCTTCTATCTTCATTTTCTCCATCTGTAATCAACTATTAAGCGGCTGATTGGCTGAGCGGAGACCTTTGCAGTTTCTGCTCAGCCAATCAGCAGCTGCAATGGTGGATTGGCTGCAGGGCCGGCGTCAGCACAGGCCTTACCTGAGCAAGTGCCAGGGGCCCATGGTGCCTCTAGGGGTCTAGAGAGGAAGAGATACCCGGTGTTGTAATGTTCAGCCCGCTGAGAGGCCTGAACATCAGAAGACACAGGAGATGGAGCAAGACCTGCACAGAGAGAGAAAAGGGTGAAGGACCTGATCACATGACCCGAAGGTCATCAACCTTACAGTGTGGAGAGCAGCCCGACAGAGAGAAAGAGAGCTGTAAGTGCTGTGTGTCAGTGTCAGTCAGTCAGTCAGTGTTAGTCAGTTAGTGTCAGTCAGTAAGTCAGTGTCAGCAATGTCTCAATTGATTGTGCATAGTGTGTGGCTGATGGGTGCATAGTAGATGGATGAGGGGCCCACTGAGGCTTTGTCGCTCAAGGGCTTGCAGAAACCTGGAGCATACCCTTATTGGCTGCTTGCAGATTAAGGATATTATGCCACACGTCAAGAGCCCAGGACATTGAGTATAATTTATATGCATTATGGATTTCCAGCTCAGCAGCCTTTCAACTAGCTTTTTTAATACCAAGCACCATGAGGTGCTTAAAGGAGAAGTCTGGCAAAAACATTTTATTAAAGTATTGTATTGCCCCCAAAAATTTATACAAATCACCAATATACACTTATTACGGGAAATGCACATAAAGTGTTTTTTCCCTTGCACTTTCTACTGCATTAAGGCTTCACTTACCGGAAAACATGGTGATGTCACTTTCTGGATAAAATGGTGATGTCACGTCCTGGATAAAATGGTGATGTCACGACCCGACTCTCAGAGCTGTGCTGCTGTGGCTGTTGGAGAGGATGATGGCAGGGGGACACTAAGGGACACAGGGCACTGGAGGGACATTGAGCATCCCTCTGCCATCATCCTCTCCAGCAGCCACAGCCCGCACAGCTCTGAGAGTCGGGTCGTGACATCACCATTTTATCCAGGAGGTGACATCACCATGTTATCCAGGAAGTGACATCACCATGTTATCCAGGAAGTGACATCACCATGTTATCCAGGAAGTGACATCACCATGTTATCCAGGAGGTGAAGCCTTGATATAGTAGTAAGTGTAGGGAAAAAACACTTTCTGTGCAATTCCCGTAATAAGTGTATATTGGGGATTTGTATAACTTTTTGGGGGCAATACAATACTTTAATAAAAAATTTCTCCGGACTTCTCCTTTAACCCTTAGGGGACACAGCCAGTTTTCATTTTTGTGTTTTCGTTTTTCCCTCCTCGTGTATATAAGGCCATAGCGCCTGCATTTTTCCACCTAGAGACCCAAATGAGCCCTTATTTTTTGCGCAACTAATTGTACTTTGCTATGGAAGATGTAATTTTTGCCTAAAATGTGCCGGGAAACCAGAAAGAAATTATATGTGTGGTGAAATTGAAAAAAAAAATGTTTTTTTTTTTTTTTATTTGGGGGGGGGGGGGGGGGGGGTTTACTCCGTTCGCCCTGGGGTAAAACTGACTCGTTATATATGTTCCTTAAGTTGTTACGATTACAACGATATGTAACATGTATAACTTTTATTTGATTTGATGGCTTGTAAAAAATTAAAACCTTTTAAAGAAAATATATGTTCCTTAAAATCGCTCCATTCCCAGGCTTATAGCGCTTTTATCCTTTGGTCTATGGGTCTGTGTGAGGTGTCATTTTTTGCGCCATGATGTGATCTTTCTATCGGTACCTTGATTGCACATATATGACTTTTTGATCGCTTTTTATTACAATTATTCTGGATTTAATGCGACCAAAAATGCGCAATTTTGCACTTTGGGATTTTTTTGCGCTGACGCCGTTTACCGTGTGAGATCAGGAATGTGATTAATTAATAGTTCGGGCGATTAAGCACGCGGCGATAGCAAACATGTTTGTTTATTAATTTATTTATTTATTTTTATTTATAAAATGGGGAAAGGGGGGTGATTCAGACTTTTATTAGGGGAGGGGATTTTGTGTTATTAAAAATACATTTTTCTTTTACTTTACACATATACTAGAAGCCCCCCTGGGGTTAGGGTTATTCCCCCCCTGGGGTTGGGGTTATTCCCCCTGGGGGACTTCTAGTATATGCACTCTGATCTCTCATAGAGATCCATGCAGTATAGTTATACTGCATGAATCCATGAGATCGGTGTTCTATTGCTTTTGGCTGCTGCAGCCAAAAGCAATAGAATGCCGAGCCGGGATCAGCGCCATTACGGCGCAGACCCCGGCCCGGGATGGATGCGGGGATCGCCCCCCTGCAAACGCGCCGCAGGGGGGCGATCCCCCCACTAGACCACCAGGGATGAATAAAAGCAAGTATTTAGAAGCAGCTGTTAACTTTGACAGCTGCTTCTAAGTACTTAATTAGCTTAACTGCTTGATGCTTGGTTAACCCATAGCTGCACCAGGACGTTACTGAACGTCCTTGTGCCGCTATGGGAGTTCAGAGGGGGGTCGCGCGGCGACCCCCCTCTGAACTGCCGCGATCCCGGGTGCCGCATGTAGCCCGGGATCACGGCTATTAGCGGGCACGGTCCGATCGCCGTGCCTAGCGACCCCCCTCTGAACTTCCATAGCGGCACGAGGACGTTCAGTAACGTCCTGGTGCAGCTATGGGTTAACCAAGCATCAAGCAGTGTCAAGTACCCCAATTATTGCTCAACACTAACTTTAAATGATTCTGACTGTTGATGTGCCTCTACAATATGCCTCTACCTTGTCTCTACTGTGTGCCTAAAAGTCCAGTGGGGGGGTCTCATCAGTGATTGATAGCCTATATTGTATAGAGTGTGCACACAGAGACATCTATCAGTCAGTAGGTAAGACCGCCCACTGGACTCCTAAGCATAGAATCTTTTTCCAGAAAACAATATATCAATCTGATCATCCCCTGCTGCTCTATGTCATGATGCTGTTAGATAAGATGACATAGTCAATAGGACTGGTTCCCTTTAAATCCTCTCCACCGCTTGTGCACATAGATTATCGATTTCCACGAGTTCTGCAGATCCAGCTGAGACACAGACATCCCAAGCAGTTTCCATATTTTCTTTCCACTCTGCTGTATCCGCATGGTCACACACTGTGCACTTTTCTAAAAAGATGCCAAATGCTATCAGTGCCATCTTCCAAGTGGCATTTTATTTTCCTTACCGGCAAAAAATAAATAAATAAATAAAAAACAGCACCTGCCTGTACCCGCAGACTCCCCCGCAGTCCATTGTAGTTAAATAGATACAAATAATCATATTCTATGAGCCATAAAGCTTCTGAGAAACAGCAGCTCTGTATGAGGGAACAGTAAATCTAAAAATGCACAATATAAAAGGAATAGGAAATGGTTTTCAACCTACAAAAATTTTCTTTTTATTTTAGGAATTTATATTTTACAGAACAAGCTGCGATTTTTAGGTGTCACTCACAAGTAACTGTATGGTAGCAATTAGCTTATATGAAGTAGGGGTACTAGTTCAAGTGGAAGTACTGTAATTCTGCTTTTTTTTATCGTTTTAGGCTATGTTCACACATAGTATTTTCGTCAGTCTTTTGGGAAGTATTTTTTCAACCAAAACCAGGAGGGGAACTGACAGGGCAAAATTATAATGGAAAGATTTGTTGAGTTTTTGTGTTTTCAACCCACTTCTGGTTTTAGTTGAAAAAAAAGACTGACCAAAAGACTGACAGAAATACTATGTGTGAACATAGCCCAATTGTTAAAATAAATAGAGGTTATATATGTATTTGTATACAATATGTGTAGCATATGATATGTAGTTTTGTATGTTGGAGTTTTGCTGGCTTCCTAATCTGCCCTAACTCATTGCAGGAGACCTGCTCCATAGACTTAAAACGGAACCTGTCTCCTGTAGTCAAATCGGGTGGTCAACTGGGGATTGGGACGCCAAGCATTTTGTGGAAGTCGAAGGTACTGTAGTCTAGCAAGAAAGAGGGGGAGGATGCTTAATAACAGGATAAGGAAGCATTTTATCTGATAAGATATATTACGAATGTTCTTATATTCACTTGTGTTTTAGACCTATAAAAAGTTTGTTGAAATAACAGTGCCTGTTTAACCATTTACATGTCTGAGCAACATAGCAAAGAAATGGAGAGTCCAGCAGCACCACGGGTAACTTGGTTTATGTCAATGGGTTGCACGCTGAGGTATAGGTAGTTCCCACAACCTGTAGTAGTATTCTCTGTATATTAGACTAGGTTCACATCTGCATTGGAGGCTCCAGTTTAAATAATGGGACAAAGAAATGCTGTATGCATTTTCAATTTTTTTTAATCCCATTAAAATTCAGCTAAAGGATGGACACCAGTTGGAACCCCAGTGGACCCATTACAAGTCATTGAGGTTCCTTGGGATCCATTGGTGTTTTCACAGATGAGCCTAACGCAAACATGCTCAGGTCCGATCGTCCAGCATTTAAATACAGTTGGCTTCAGAAGTTGGATGTAGCCATAGAGAGTCCGGTAAAACATGGACACAACTTATGGCTGTATCTATGATTTCCAGAACTCCCTAGGGCTAAATCCAACTTCTTCAGCCACCGGTGTTCAAATGCCGACTTGAGTTACGCTCATCTCTAGTGTCTGCCAGTTTGCTTCTCATGAACCAAGTTTGCAACAAAGGCCCCAAATGAAAACTCCAACGAAGATGAAGACTTAGCTGGAGAAATCTGCAGGTAATAGACACCATAAAACCATCCTGTATGAACTCACTCCTAAAGGGGAAAGAAGAAGGGAGGAACATGCACCCGGCCGTTCAGTCTCCGGCCCCTTTTGAACTTTTAGACTGGTCCTGTGCATACGGTTATCTAACAGAATGGCAGAGAAAAGGTCTGAAATATAGGTTTCCCAGTATGAACTAGAAGCACAGTGCTGTATATTTCCATTACGAGCACAAAAAGCCATTAAACCCAATTCACACAATGTTCAATAAAATGTGCCGATATAAGTCTTCCTTCCCTCTTTCTCTCTGACATCCGTTCTCACAATGCTCCATTTTGTATTATTGTGTCATTACAAAGGCGACGCCGTATTTCTTGCTTCGTTCCAAATTGTTTTATCTGCCTTTTTTTTTCTATGTATCCTTGAACTGGCTTAGAAGTTTTCCAGTACAAAGGAGAAGGAATAGAAAAAGTTAGAGAATTTAATAGCATCATTCACCTATTCACAGATTCTCCGCACAAAAGTCTTTCTTTTTTTTTTTTTTTTAATACTACGGGTTTTTGTTCTTCTCTATAAATATAATCAGGAGAATTGGCGGAGCGCTATAGGGGATGTTGTGTTCGGCTGCTGTTCAGTTCTAGAAATAATGGCCTGTGATCACCTCTCACACTATAGGAATCCAGCACATGGATGTCATATTACGGGGCTGAGGCGTGTTTTACTTCTTCAGTGTTGTCATAGCTAAGAGGGAATTTAGTGTCATAAGGATCCTGGACAAAGTCAAAGGTTCCTAACCGACTAACCGATTTTGTTTTATTTTTTTTTTGCAAAATACAAGTAACCAAGAGTCCCTGGGCCCCTCCGTCCTTGGGCAATCACATAATCATGGCCAAGTGTTAGCTCTCAAATTCTCCATAGGAGTCATCAATGGTTAGCTGTTTCACATGTTTAGCTGTGGAGTAGCTGCTTAAAGTGAACAGTACCTGTTACAGCTGCGGCCAGGGCACGTACCTCCTGCCACGGCCGCTTACTCTGGGCTGCTGTCTCGTCCTTCTGCATCACCGCCTCCTCCTACTCTTCCTAGGTCTAGGTCCTAGTTTGCATGCGCTCAGGCTCTGCTTAGATTTAAAGGGTCAGCGTGCCCCTAATTGGCTGCTGCATAGCAGTCTTGTATTATAAATTGCAGCCCTGCTCTGGCTTGCATGTTGGAGGCTCTGCATGCTAACCTCCTTTAGTGTTACAGTCCCAACTTTCCTACCTGTGGTTCCTGCCCCTTGTCTGCTGTCCATGGTTCCTGCTTGAGTCTGCTGTCCATGGTTCCTACACCATGTCTGCTGTCCATGGTTCTTGCACCGTGTCTGCTGTCCATGGTTCTTGCACCGTGTCTGCTGTCCATGGTTCCTGCTTGGGTCTGCTGTCCATGGTTCCTGCTTGGGTCTGCTGTCCATGGCTCTTGAAAGTGTCTGCTGTCCATGGTTCCTGCACCATATCTGCTGTCCATTGTTCCTTCATCGTGTCTGCTGTCCATGGTTCCGGCGCCGTGTCTGCTGTCCATTTTTCCTGCATCGTGTCTGCTGTCCATTTTTCCTGCATCGTGTCTGCTGTCCATGGTTCCTGCTTGAGTCTGCTGTCCGTGGTTCCTACACCATGTCTGCTGTCCGTGGTTCTTGCACCGTGTCTGCTGTCCATTGTTTCTGCACCGTATCTGCTTTCCATGGTTCCGGCACCAAGTCTGCTATCAGTGGTTCCTGCATGTGTCTGCAGTCCATGGTTCCTGCACCGTATCTGCTGTCCGTGGTTTCTGACTGCTGTCCATTGTTCCTGCACTGTGTCTGCTGTCCATGGTTTCGGGCCAAGTCTGCTGTCCGTGGTTCCTGCACCGTGTCTGTTGTCCATGGTTCCTGCACTGTGTCTGCTGTCCGTGGTTCCTGCACTGTGTCTGCTGTCAGTAGTTCCTGCACCAAGTCTGCTGCTCATGGTTCCTGCACTGTGTCTGCTGTCCATGGTTTCAGGGCCAAGTCTGCTGTCCGTGGTTCCTGCATGTGTCTGCTGTCCATGGTTCCTGCACCGTGTCTGTTGTCCATGGTTCCTGCACCGTGTCTGCTGTCCATGGTTCCTGCATCGTGTCTGTTGTCCATGGTTCCTGCACTGTGTCTGTTGTCCGTGATTCCTGCACTGTGTCTGCTGTCAGTAAGTCTGCTGCTCTTGATTCCAGCCATGAGTCCTGCTTTGGTCTTGCCTGCCACATATGTGTTTCCAGCTGGACCTCATCTGCCGAGCCAGGGGTAACAACCTGGGGGTCGCCTGCCTCAGCAAATCCGCCCCACCTTTAGATGGCACCATTGTAGTGGTGGTTCAACAGATCAACTACTCCTGCAGTTACAGTACCATACTTGTTTAATGCTGGTTTGACACATGGCAGTTTTTTAAAAGCCAGAAGTGGAAACGGAGGACTCCCTAGAGTTTGGTCTCAGGATACAATAGTTTTAACATAAAATGGTTGTCCTGTAACCAAAAAATAATGTTACTTGAGATACCTCTCTCTCTCTCTCTCTCTCTGCCCCCCATAGACTTCTATGGGCAGTTGTAACCTGATCCCTCAGTGAGCTGATTTTCCTTACATTTTAGCCCTCTTGCAGAGTGAATCTTAATTTTTTGAGGGGTTGGAGGTGGCAGTTTGTTATAGTAGACATTTTTCTCTAAAAAGCCGTGTTACACATTTTCCAATATTTCCTTGTATCCCTGAGGTATGCAGTTTCAAGAAACTACAGTAAAATATTGTTTATTCTGATCTCAAACATCCTCTCGCTCCAGGGTTTGGAATCCTGTAGACTCTGAAAGGCCAAGAAGAAGCTTTTTACCCAACTCATTGTTGGCGTGCCACACAAACTAACTTTTTTTTTTTTTTACATTTTTCTATAAGATTATAACTTTTTAGCTCAATAATTAAACGCTGACAGCATAGGCTTCATTGTATATTTCAAGTGTGGTTCTTTCCGCCATATCCTGGAGTGCTGAATAGATGCCTGCGGATCCTTTTATCTCGGTGCGCCAGCAGATTTGGCAGCAGTTTATATCATCAAACAATCTCTGTCCTTTGATCTTCCCAGAAAGCCAATCACACCAAGCGGGAAATTTGCACACTTCTGTACTATATCAAACGTAGAACACGGCTCAGCTATGCTTGTTCAAATTGAAATCATGTTGCTGGTGACAGGATACTTTTTTTTTCATAGCTATTTTCAATATCAAGATCTTCCATATAAAAAATTGCAAAGGTGACAAAAATATTTGAAATTCAAAGTTTAAAATTCAAAGAAGAGAATGACAAAGTTCTTAACGACGTCTACAAAGTTTTGGGAACTTTACTAACTTTTGATTAATTCAATTGATCAAAATTATATAAATCTTACAGTGTCGTTTAAAAAAAATATTGGAACTGGAACGGCATGTTCTAAGACTTTTAGTCATGTTGACTTCCCAAATTCTGAAGGCATAAGAAATCTTTGGATAGGTGAGCCGCTGTTTTTCGGAAAAGGAAGCCATGTTTTTCCAATTCTAGGCATCCACTTAAAAAAAAAACTTTGGATCTAAGGGTATGTGCACACTATGGAATTTGGGCAGAAATTTCAAGCAGAGTCCACACGACAGTGTCCGCTTGAACTTTCACCTGTCCCATAGAAACAATGATATTCTGAAGATCGATACGCCATCTGCTTGAAATTTCCAACCTAAGGGTATGTTCACCTAAGGGTATGAGCAAAAGTGGAGGCATTCCGCGGCGGGGCTCTCAGCCGTGGAATCTTGCCTCCTGTCTGTTTCAATGGAGGGCTTGCGCACCTCCGCTTCCGCGACTCTCTGCTCAAACAGAGGTTTTCTATGAGGATTTCCTACTGCTCTTGACAGTTCTTGACACGGACAGAGGTGGCAGCAGAGAGCACTGTGACAGACTGGAAAGAATACACCACTTCCTGCAGGACATACAGCAGCTGATCAGTACTGAGATACTTGATATTTTTAAAATAGAAGTAAATTACAAATCTATATAACTTTCTGAAACCAGTTGATTTAAAAGAATTTTTTTATTTTTTTTTCTGCCAGAGTACCCCTTTAACAATAACAACAGTATACGTGTACTATATGTGGTTACATTGCTCTGTCCTTGATCTGTACAACATATAAAAGTCAAGCATTCATTTATGCTATGAGATGGCCATTCAGCTCTATATACTGAGCTTACACGTTAGTTGTATTATAGAGCATTGGAGGGTGATGGGACCCTCGAAGAGAAGGAAAGGGACCTGTGTGAACTTCTTACCCGGTCACATTGATAGTAGAACACACTGTCCAGCCAGAACTTTCCCAGACCTGAGCATGTTATTGTAGACTTCTCCAGGTTACTAGAGTGTAACTAATGTGATGCAGGGCGAGAGCTCCAGTGACTGCAGACCTGCTGGTTTGCATAATCTTTCCACGCTATAGAAAAGCTGAGAAGGTCTATTTTTCGTCTGGAAAGAATTTCTTATTTCTTGTGAGAGTTTGAGGACGGAATTTTCAAACTTTTAACCTGTTGTCGCCCTCAATTCCTGTTCAAAATATAGACATTGTATACTATACGCCAAATGTTAAAGGGAACCTGTCACCGGGGTCTCACAGACAGGTCCTGGGACCTGACAGGTCAGAAGTAAAGCTGTTATCCTGACCTGTCAGATCCCGGGGCTGATCTACACTCAGGCTGCCAATCACTACTGTCTGGATGAGAGGGAACATCATGACTGTGACCGCTAGGTATTACTGGAAAAAACAGTAATGGGCCTGGTGAATAAAGTTTAAGAGAGACAAGAAGAAAGAGCTTAGCTAAGTGGTTCTCCTAGACATTGGGGCGGGGGGTGGGAGGGGGAGGCGCGTCTCAGGATCCAGACTCCAACTGTACTACCACTAGCAATGGCAATCCCAACCAGGCAGTGGAGTCTAAGGGGCTGCTGGCTATCATCAGAGCCAGGTGGGATGGACTTTCTGCGGCAGGCAACCCTCAGGGCGCTATCTACACATAGACAGGGAGGCAGTCGGGACCACAGCAGGACTCACGGATACAACCAGGGCAATAGTCACAAACAGCAGAAACAGGGAGGGACCATAGGCAGGAATCACGGCAAAGCTGGGACCACACTTTAAGGTAGCATGCAGAGGCTCCAACAGGGGGCAATGGCGGGAACAGGCATGTGAAGGGGAGTGTTTAGTGAAACCCCCAAATGAGTGTGTGCTGCCCCTTCAAATTTCACTTAGCCAGCATGCAGGCTCTAGGAGGCTGGGACATACGTGCCGTATGGAAGAGACCGAGCAGGAGCGGGGAAAGGTAAGGCACCCTGCAGGGCCGAAGGGGAGGCGGTGCTGGGCCTTGGCACATGGGTACAGGTGTTTGCAGCAACCAGGTACTGGGAGGAGCAGGTGTGGGAGCGGCCGGGTGTAAATTATTATTGTTGAATATTGTCCATGTCAATATCATTGGAGTGCTGCTTACACTAATGAGGATGTAGTCATTTGGTAAAGGAATAAAAACAGTCAAATCACATTATTATTGCCAGCAGCTAATGTAGAAGCTAGATGGGCCAGGAGGGACTCCATAAGGTCCTGGTAGGTCACAGGTATCTGGAGCCATGCTGACTGCATCTCACAGCATTGGGAAGATCCATAGAGCCAATGCCACCATCAAAGTAATCACAGGTAATCAACTAAGTTCAAATGTCAGATACTTCTAGCTGTCTGACATGTTGGAGTATTGCTGAAAGATCCCTTCTGCCCCAGGGGAGACACCCGAATGGGTTGAAAGCGCTTTACACATGAACATCGCCCAGACCATAATGCTGCCCCCCCAGGGGCGTAGCTAAAGGCTGATGGGCCCTGGTGCAAAATTTTAGCTTGGGGCCCCCCATCTCCCCCCGATCAGGCAAAGTCCTATCTAACGTTATATCCAATTACTCTAATGTGCCACCATGTTCTAATGCACTGCCACTGCCTCCACCTCATGTACTGCACTACTGCCCCCTATAATTAATGGACTGTATGTGTCATTGTCTAATCATTGTATTCCAATCTTTGACTCTACAGCTGAAAAACTACAACTCTCATCATGAACTGCCAGTTGGAAACGATGGGGGTTGTAGTGCTGCAACCTGAAGAGCCACATGCTGCAAAACTACAACTCCCATTATAAACTGTCAGCAGGGCATGATGAAGTTTGAACTTCTGCAACCTGGAGAAGTCACCTGATATCACCTGCAGTCCTATGTAACACCACAGATAACAGTGATATCCCTCTGAGTACAGATAATGTAGTAGTCATCTGCAGTC
Source organism: Dendropsophus ebraccatus (assembly GCF_027789765.1). Classification (NCBI taxonomy): domain Eukaryota; kingdom Metazoa; phylum Chordata; class Amphibia; order Anura; family Hylidae; genus Dendropsophus; species Dendropsophus ebraccatus. The sequence goes on along the minus strand of NC_091462.1, from coordinate 15,915,521 downwards.
CTATGTAACACCACAGATAACGCAGTGATATCTCTGAGTACAGATCATGTAGTAGATGTCCCCTGCAGTCCTTTGTAACACCACAGATAACACAGGGATATCTCTGAGTACAGATAATGTAGTAGATGTCACCTGCAGTCCTATGTAACACCACAGATAACGCAGTGATATCTCTGAGTACAGATAATGTAGTAGATGTCACCTGCAGTCCTATGTAACACCACAGATAACACAGTGATATCTCTGAGTACAGATAATGTAGATGCAGCACAAGCTGGAGCTCAACGCGGTAAAGATACGGCCATAGGACATAGCTTGGGCCGCCAAGGCAGATGTCTGGAGGAGGGGGCGCTGGTACTTGCTGTCATCTGATTAGGTAAGAGGCCCAATCAGATGACAGCATGTGCCAGCGGGCGCAGCGGGACAGATTAGCGCAGTGCTTCCCAACCTTTTCCACCTCGGGGCACCCCTACTAAATGATGTTCTACAAAATAAGAAAACCGTCATACAGTGACTCACAGGTGACGTCTTCTTTGATCTGAGGCGTCACTTTCCCTTTTCCTCTTCATCCGGCCCAGTCCTCCATGATGATTCCTTCCAGATACGTTTCATCCCCTTAGAACCTGCGAGACAAACAATTTAGGCTCCGCACATTTCTAGCACCTTCCTTCCCTTCCTCCCTCCTGTAGGCTCCCATATTAACTGCGCTGTGTGGGATGTCCCCTGTATGTAGGATCCCCTGCTGTGCCCCCTGTATGTAGGATCCCCTGCTGTGCCCCCATGAGCTAATAATGGCCCCAGAGGTGCCCCCATACAATAATAATGCCCCCAGAGGTGCCCCCATATACTAATAATGCCCCCAGAGGTGCCCTCATGAGCTAATTATGCCCCCAGAGGTGCCCCCATACAATAATAATGCCCCCAGAGGTGGCCTCCATGAGCTAATTATGCCCCCAGAGGTGCCCCCATGAACAAATAATGGCCCCAGAGGTGCCCTCATGAGCTAATAATGCCCCCAGAGGTGCCCTCATGAGCTAATAATGCCCCCAGAGGTGCCCCCATGGACTAATAATGCCCCCAGAGGTGCCCCCATGAACTAATAATGCCGCCAGAGGTGCCCCCATCAACTAATAATGCCCCCAGAGGTGCCCCCATGAGCTAATAATGCCCCCAGAGGTGCCCCCATGAACTAATAATGCCCCCAGAGGTGCCCCCATGAGCTAATAATGCCCCCAGAGGTGGCCCCCATGAACTAATAATGCCCCAGAGGTGCCCCCATGAACTAATAATGCCTCCAGAGGTGCCCCCATGAACTAATAATGCCCCCAGAGTTGCCCCCTATGAACTAATAATGCCCCCAGAGGTGCCCCCATGAGCTAATAGTGCCCCCATGAGCTAATAATGCCCCCAGAGGTGCCCCCATGAGCTAATAGTGCCCCCATGAGCTAATAATGCCCCCATGAGCTAATAGTGCCCCCAGAGGTGCCCCCATGAACTAATAATGCCCCCAGAGGTGCCCCCATATACTAATAATGCCCCAGAGGTGCCCCCATGAGCTAATAATGCCCCCAGAGTTGCCCCATCAACTAATAATGCCCCCAGAGGTGCCCCCATGAGCTAATAATGCCCCCAGAGGTGCCCCCATGAGCTAATAATGCCCCCAGAGGTGCCCCCATATACTAATAATGCCCCCAGAGGTGCCCCCATGAACTAATAACGCCCACAGAGTTGCCCCCATGAACTAATAATGCCCCCAGAGGTGCCCCCATACAATAATAATGCCCCCAGAGGTGCCCCCATATACTAATAATGCCCCCAGAGGTGCCCCCATACAATAATGATGCCCCCAGAGGTGCCCCCAAGAACTAATAATGCCCCCAGAGGTGCCCCATACAATAATAATGCCCCCAGAGGTGCCCCCATATACTAATAATGCCCCCAGAGGTGCCCCCATACAATAATAACGCCCCCAGAGGTGCCCCCAAGAACTAATAATGCCCCCAGAGGTGCCCCATACAATAATAATGCCCCCAGAGGTGCCCCCATATACTAATAATGCCCCCAGAGGTGCCCCTAAAAAAACAAACATCCTACTCACCTAATCCGCGCTGTGTAGCTGCAGGCAGCAACTCTCTTCCTCCTCTTCGGGCTCCATCTTGCGAGCCGCAGGGACGGGACTTCCGGCAGACGTGATGACGTCACATCCTCACGCCTGCCGGAGAGGTCACGGCCCGGCCTCCCATAGGCTGCTGGTATGAAGTGCCGGCAGCCTATGGGAGAGAATACAGGAGGAGGACGCTGACAGGTCCTTCTCCTGTATTCTGATCGCTTTAATGTTCCGCCCGCTCACTGTGCGGGCGAAACATCAAAGCGATCTGTGCATCCCGAGAAGCTGCGCGGCCGCAGCTTCTCGGGATGCTTAAAGTGACACTGTCACAAGTGGAAGGGGGGGCCGTGCGGGCCCCCCTAGCGTAGGGGCCCGGTCGCCATGGCGACCCCGGCGACCCCTATAGCTACGCCACTGCTGCCCCCACTAGCTTGTGTTCTTCCAGCAATGGTTGCAATGGGTTTCTGATGTCTCTGACATGCCAACGTGCATCTATTTTTTGCCAATTTACATTGGATATTAGAGGAGCAGTGACCATTAGAGATGAGCAAACCTCAAGCACACTTGGGTTCGTCCAAACCCAAGCTTGCACCATTTGATTGAAGAACTTAGATGCAGGCCTAAGGCTCCCTGGAAAACATGGCTACAGCCATGTTCCAGGACTTCCTAGGGCTGCATCCAACTTCAGCAACTATCAGTGATCAAAAGGCGAATGATGGGGTTGAGACGAACCCAAGTGTACGCAAGGTTCGCCCATCTTTAGTGACCATCAATCTGCTCCGAAGCTGATCACTGATATAAATCAAACACCTCCCCTGTATGTAAGGTGTGCCTAAGGGAGCTGACTCTAGGGGGGACATTTACTAACCTTGCGTCCATGGCGTACAACAGGGTGGTGTGATCCTGCTGTACCCCCCACTCCTTCCGTGCCTGATTTACCATGATTTACATAAATCATGGCAGAAATCTACAGCTGCTCAGGATGGAGGGTAGAGTGGAACGTCTAATTCATAACGACATTTTTTATTGTATTAGGATAACAGATTCCAATGCGGTGAGCAATATCCTATGATTCAAGCTACCCCTTGGGGAGAAGTCACAAATGAGCAAGGTTCCCATCAATGGAGTTGTTCAGCTAAGTTCTCCAGAGACAATCCACAAGCCTTGGAGACATGTGTATCCTCAGTTGGAGACACATCGATGCAGAGCTGATTCAGCACTACTGCATGTCATCTTTGCGACTGAAGGGGCAAAATCGCTTAGCAGCATGCACTTTGCCCCTTCACCTTCGTTCTCACTGCTAATGTACCAATGGACTGCATTATAATCGAGCCTATGGAACCTCCGGCAATCGCACCTACGAGAAGTTCCATAGGCTCCTTTATAATTCTGTCTTTTGTTACATTAGCAGTAGAGATTTAGGGGAAGAGCGTGCACTGCTGAGAACCCCCCTTCTGAGACGGCTGATGTAAACAAACCCCTATCTGCAACTTTGTAACAACTTGGTAATGCCCGGAGGGATGATCACAGGAAGTTCATCAGCAACTTGACCTCAGATTAACCCTTCCAGCATTACAAAGAAGCTACAATGTTGCAGAGACAGCCGTCCTGGGACCTTTACAACTCCTGTCTCAGAAGGTAGGGGGGATGAGAGAGAAAAGCTCACACACACAGATTTTTGTGTCTTCAGCAGAAAGCAGCACCTTAGAACTGAGGTAAGGAGACTAAATAGATAATAACAAGTACGGAAGGAATTGTTAGTCTCACCATGGGAAACGACATATAAAAAGTTACGTTTATGAGAAATAATTTTGGTCCTGAAGGGGTTATGTGCACAACACCTGAGCCTGTGAGCCCATTGTTATGGACGTGTGTATGGATATTATTATATTAAGAACTAGCACTCCCTATGGCTTATTCCCACGTCCCGTATTTTATGGATGTTACAGACGGAGAAGCCCTGTAGTGGAGTGTTTCCCTGCCCAGCATCATATATCAATATCATGCTGGGAGCGGCAAAACTGTTTGAATCTCCGTGGCACTGTAGTGACCGAGCCGCACGGCTGCTTTATTACTGGGCTGCAGAGATTCAAATACTTGCTCCTGGCATCATATTGATACATCATGCTGAGCGGGGAAACACTCCACTAGAGGGCCTCCCCGTGCGTAGCATTTGTAATATACAGGTTATAGGAATAAGCCCTTATTCTGCCCCTAACATGGTGATAACCCAAATCTGTATCCTTCTGGCTCGTAAAATACCCGATTACTCCAGAGCAACAAGTGGAAAGGCTGTAACAAAATCCATGTCACTTTCTGCAACGTAAAGGCACCGAGCCAAAGAGCTCCACGTGTTTTCTCCAAACGACCAAGTAATTTTTCTTGTTTTTCCTTTGTTTTTGTATCGTTTAGACCCACCTGCTGGAGATGACGGTAATTCACTTGTAGCTTCATCACTGTCATTGCCCACTGGAAATAATAGGGACTAAGCCGAAGACTTTTAGCAATTTACTTCTATATTTTGTGGAAATGATAGAGCAGAGATCTGCAGGAATGGAGCATTATCGCCTCTCAGCCTTCTGGAACGCGTCCTGCTCGCTGACTCTCTGAATAGCCATTTCCTCCACTTCCACCTGCTTTATTTCATTTCAAAATCGTAACATTTGGGGGAAATTAAAATATATCTTTGATTTGATAGAATAAATGTCGGTTTGGCCTCCGATGCTTTTTCTATCGGATAGTTAAGATGTATTATCTACACTTGCTGCTTTATCAAAACCATGCTGCGGTTCTGCACTTTCTCCAGTCGTTTATTATTTTCTATTTCCCAGCTGAGGCTGAGCGCTCATCAACTAAACAACCGGACAATTTAGCAACTGGGATTTTCTTTTATTATTCAGGCATATTTTATTTCATGTCTCAAATGATTGTGTTTTAGATATTAACTGTCATAGTGGAACGGTTGAGGAAAAACGCATGGTCACAGGTTATTCCTGACCGTCCTCATTATTGTCCGCAGTCAATAGAAATGACTCCTCTCACCAATTATTACACCTTTTTATTCTCTCCTCAAAAGATTCAATGCCCAGAGTTCTGAAGAATGACAAACTTAGTAATTTGTTCTGAGTAGAGATAAGCGCAAGTCGTAACGTTTGACATTTGAATACCAATGACTGATGAAATTCGATGCAGCCCTAGGGGATCCTGGAAGTTGGATGCAGTCCTACAGGGTCCTGGAAGTTGGATGCAGTCCTACAGGGTTCTAGAAGTTGGATGCAGTCCAACAGGGTTCTAGAAGTTGGATGGAATCCTACGGGGTCTTGGAAGTTGGATGCAGCCCTAGGGGGTCATGGAAGTTGGATGCAGTGCTACGGGGTTCTAGAAGTTGGAAGAAGTCCTATGGGGTCCTGGAAGTTGGATGCAGTCCTACAGGGTTCTAGAAGTTGGAAGCAGTCCTACAGGGTTCTAGAAGTTGGATGGAGTCCTACGGGGTCTTGGAAGTTGGATGCAGCCCTAGGGGGTCCTGGAAGTTGGATGCAGTCCTATGGGGTTCTAGAAGTTGGATGGAGTCCTATGGGGCCGTGGAAGTTGGATGCAGTCCTACAGGGTTCTAGAAGTTGGATGCAGTCCTACAGGGTTCTAGAAGTTGGATGGAGTCCTACGGGGTCTTGGAAGGTGGATGCAGCCCTAGGGGGTCATGGAAGTTGGATGCAGTGCTACGGGGTTCTAAAAGTTGGAAGAAGTCCTATGGGGTCCTGGAAGTTGGATGCAGTCCTACAGGGTTCTAGAAGTTGGAAGCAGTCCTACAGGGTTCTAGAAGTTGGATGGAGTCCTACGGGGTCTTGGAAGGTGGATGCAGCCCTAGAAGGTCCTGGAAGTTGGATGCAGTGCTACGGGGTTCTAGAAGTTGGATGGAGTCCTACGGGGTCCTGGAAGTTGGATGCAGTCCTACGGGGTTCTAGAAGTTGTATGGAGTGCTACGGGTCCTGGAAGTTGGATGTAGTCCTACAGGGTTCTAGAAGTTGGATGGAGTCCTATGGGGTCCTGGAAGTTGTATGCAGTCCTACAGGGTTCTAGAAGTTGGATGCAGTCCAACAGGGTTCTAGAAGTTGGATGGAGTCCTACGGGGTGTTGGAAGTTGGATGCAGCCCTAGGGGGTCCTGGAAGTTGGATGCAGTCCTATGGGGTTCTAGAAGTTGGATGGAGTCCTATGGGGTCGTGGAAGTTGGATGCAGTCCTACAGGGTTCTAGAAGTTGGATGCAGTCCTACAGGGTTCTAGAAGTTGGATGGAAGCCTACGGGGTCCTGGAAGTTGGATGCAGTCCTAGGGGGTCCTGGAAGTTGGATGCAGCCTTATTAGGTCCTGGAAGTTTGTTGCAGTCCTAGAGGGTCCTAGAAAACATGGATACAGCCATAGATGATAGGCGTATCCACATTTTACTTGACTCCCTGGGGCTGCATCCAACTCTGTCAGCCATCGGTATTCAAATGCCGAAAGCTCATCTCTAGTTCTAGAGTTTATTAAAAGTTGAATAGTTTATAAAACTGTATATGATCAGGCATCAGATTAACATCAAAATTTTTCTAACTTTTAGGCATTCAGGGGGAATTTATGAAAAAAACAAAACATAAAGAACTTAGTGAAGTAGTTGTGTGGAATAAATATATATATATATATATATATATATATATATATATATATATATATATATATACATATATATATATATATATATATATATATATATATATATATATATATATATATACACTGTATATAATTCTCTGCTAGAATGTGGACGCACAGCAGCCATACACATATACAGTGAAGACGTGTCCTGCTCCATGTGCGCTCAGGAAAGGTTGTCAATCAATCCTGTGTTTGGTCTCTTTTTTTGAACAGAGAAAAAAAAAAGTGGCACAGAGGGAGCATGGACCAAAGTTTGACAGGTAGGGGGTCATCTAGCGGTCATGTATATTGTTGATTCAAAAATAGAAAACTATGTTTAAAAAAAAAAAAGATAGAGAACAAAAAAATAGAGTTGCAAAGCTGCTTGTGATCACAACCACTGTTGATTTATTAAAAAAAAAAAAAGTGACAGTGCCTCTTTAACTTTAACACATACCTGTGTTAGTGTTAATCCCCCCCCCCCCCCCAATGTTCAAGACCGATCAGTGTGTCGACTGACATGGAGATTTAACAAATATTTCATTGCTACCTTCAAACCGAGAGCGTACCCCACCGTAAAGGAGCTGTCATCCTGACGTGACAATTGTAAAGGAAAACAATATGTGTGCGGCGAAAACAAAGAGGTGAGCGTATCTATTAGAGCGATCACCCAGCTGTGAAAGCGAGATCAGAGGACAGCTTTACAAATGGCAGTATAGACCGGCTCGCTCAAACATTCCATTATAACGCCACCGACATAATACGGCGGGAAAGGGGGAGATGGGGGGGGGGGGGTAGAGTGCTTTTATTCCTTTACTTTTTTTCAGGAATGGTTTTTCCCTTTATTTTCGGGGATAAAACGTTACTGAAAGAAGAACAAATTTTACCCAACGTTACAATCAATCGTAAGAAACAACTGTGATATTTGTGAAGACGGTTGATATTTATTCTGTCCGAGTGGGAAGGTTGGAAATCATATCTTGTGATGTAAATGTAAAAGAGGAGTTTTGGGTTCTCTCCTGTCCTGTAATTTAAATGCTAATCGACCCATTCTCCAGTAAAATGGCAGAGGTAGATTTTTTTTTTTCTGAAATTGCCTTACTTTCCTTCTAGTAAGTGTTATTTCAGTCAAGCAATCTGGCATAAATACTCAGTATATTGCGGCATTAATAATGGAAGCTGTCAGCTGTTTTATACGGCTTTAATATTTTCATTTTTAGCAATACGCAAGTTTTTTTTCCCAATGGTTATTTATGGCGGATTTTCCTATATTTAGCTTAGTAGAAATTAAATTAAAGTCTAACTCCACCGCAGTAACGGCACACATATATTATACTCCACGTTTCTATACGCTTGTAGAATCTGGATTTATTTTGTAAAGTCCAGCTTGTTTATTATAAAGCAAGTTGCTTGGTTACCACTAGAGATGAGCGAACCTGGTTCGGGTTTGAGTCCATCCGAACCTGAACGTTCAGTATTTGATTAGCAGTGGCTGCTGAACTTGGATACGGCTTAAGGTTGTCTGGAAAATATGGATACGGCCAATGACTATATCCATGTTTTCCACATAGCCTTAGGGCTTTATCCAACTTCAGCAGCCACCGCTAATTAAATGCCGAAAGTTCGGGTTCGGATCTATTCGAGCATGCTCCAGGTCCGCTCATCTCTAGTTACCACCTGATGTCCTGTGTGGGTGACCACTGTAGTAACTAGAGATGAGCGAACCTCAAGCATGCTCGAGTCGATCCGAACCCGAACTTTCGGCATGTGATTAGCGGTGGCTGCTGAACTTGGATAAAGCCCTAAGGCTATGTGGAAAACATGGATATAGTCATTGGCTGTATCCATGTTTTCCAGACAACCTTAGAGCTTTATCCAAGTTCAGCAGCCCCAGCTAATCAAATGCCGAAAGTTCGGGTTCGGATAGACTCGAACCCGAACCCGGTTCGCTCATCTCTAGTAGTAACACATACAGTACTTATTTGGAGATTTTAACCCTGCCCCTGGAAACATCCCCAAGATGTCCATTTTCAGGTGGGATCCATGAATAGTTTTTTGTTCCTAGGAGGTAAAAAACAAACATGGCTGCACATCCACATGGCTCATACTGACCGTCCTCTTCTCAGTACTGAGTCACTTTAGGTTTGGGACCCACACAAATCCGGAAGCTTAAAGCAGTGTGTGGGCTTATACGCTTTGATCAACTTGTAACTAACTCCTGATATTAGTATTAAATAGTGCTGAGAACAGAACGGTCACTGTGAGCCATGTGGATGTGCGGCCATGTCTTTTCATCCCCCCCTCCCACACACACACATACACCCTCCGCATAGAATAAGGGTATTGTTCATAGTCATATGATTGTTCCAATTGGGAATACGAGTGACGTCCAAGTTTAATACGTCCATTTTGAAGATCACCTTGCTACATAACAGTCCCAAGACCATCCACAATCAGTAGTTTTCTTTACTGAGTCCTCATGTCTACTATAAAGTCACCGTGCTTCTTCTTCTATTTGATATCCCTTGGTCTTTTGTATAGGTTATACAGTGGATGCACTGGGATAACCCATGGCATTGCTGTAATTGCTGTCAAAAATGGTTATTACTTAAAGGGTTATTCTGGACACTAAAAATGTTTTATACACTGCTAGAGCTACAGATAAAATAATAACCCATATGCGGTGTCCCACCACTGGTGCAGTCCTATGCACCTTAGTAAGTTGTTTTCTCAGGTTACCAAAGTGGGATATGTAGTACCTTATTTTCCCCACTAGGTTTTTGTCTTTTATGCACAGCTGAAGTCAAGGGTTAACTGTTTTGTATCACTTGCTATATGCTGACCAGTCACAGGTGCTCTTTCCTTTCTAACCTATCCTAGCCTACTTCTCTCACCCACACTCTGCCCCTCCACTCACAGGAGGGTTTACATTTACCCCTGTAGGAGGAGTTAACTTGGTGGAGGAAGGGAGTCAGTTCTTACTTAGTTCCCAGAGTGAGAGGACACAAACAGACCCAGTTCCTGCAGAAGTTAAGCCGGGGCCTGGCATAGCCAGGACCCCTGACAGAGACGAAAGATTACAGATACAGGATTTTCTCTTATGCGAGCTACCAAGATCACTATGCAGTGCTAAGCTCACCTTAGGGAAGAGAAGCCACCAAGGATAACCCTTGCCCATGCCAGGAACCCTTCTAAAACGTGCAGGGAAGTCTCCTGATAGTAGAGGAACCGACCTCAGTAAAGGTTACCAGAGTAAAGGTCTATGTATCCTACTGCGCCGCGCATGGAGACTCAGAAGTCTTGGGAGCCTGCTACACCCCGATAACTGATAACTGGGGCTCGTGCTACCCTAGCAGGATGGATAGCTTACAACTGCAGGACAGAAGGCGGTCAGAACATAGTCTATATGGGAGTAAAAGTTTCACTTATCTCTTCTTCTCTACACTTCTGTTCTGGAAGAGCACATGCACTTCATTGGGCAGGGCTTCTCTGGCAACTCCTCTCCTCTTCCTTCTCTTTAAAAAGCACCTGCCTCAACAAAGCACTTGCTTCTACAAAGCACCTACTCCTACAAAGTACTGGTTCTACCTTACTATCAGCAAATACGTTTCAGTGTCAGGATTGGCACTAACTGTATTAAGTGTACTGTTTACCTCAAGCCTTGTTCAGTAAAGTGTCCTATTTTTATATACGCGACTGTCTTATCTATCTGCACCTGCACCCTAACACACAACTGTGTTCCTTGGGTTAATTTTCCCCTTTCCGGGTGGGTCTTCTACCATTACAGGTTACCATAACAAGTTCCCAAGGGGCCCTCAACAATCCCGGAGGTTACCAACCATTGGGGATAGCCAACCAGCCAAAACAGTAACCAACATCTCACCTGTATATACCTACACCCAAGACACTAAAGTCATCACAGAAGTGTCCGAGTAGCAGTAGCGAGAGGAGTAGCTATACCACCACACATACTCATCTACCTCCCTCTAACCACCTACGGTCCCCTGCTTAACGTTCTTGCCACCTCTTTCAAGATGAACTTGTGTCTGCAGTAATGACTTGCTCAGCCAATCATTAACTTAGACAGGACACCACCACATCAAGTGGTTGGCTAGGTAGGTTATCATTGTTGAGATGAGTCCAATTTATAAGTAGTAACCGTAACACTCAATGGTAGACTGGAAGCATGGTAGGTGAGTACCCACCCTGATAAGAGCCACCTCAATATCCAGCTTAACAAGAGGCAGTAATGGTCTAGCTTACCAGGTCAGTACCTAAAGGAAAAGTGGAGTCAGAGTCAGCAAAGGATGATGAAAGTAAAAAAACAAAGTCCAGAGCCAGGATGTCACGTAGTGATCCTAACAATGTTCCCAGAGGAAGATTGTGCCAACTAACAGCGTGGGATCAGCGCCGAGGAGAAAGGTAACACATATACCTTCCTCCTCAGCGTTCCAGACACTATAGGGGGCTATTGGTATTTAGATTTGTTTAACCTACCGATAGTTCCCCTTAAAAGCTGGGAGACCTCTGACTGACAGTCATAGAGCCCTTTCGGCTGATGTGCTATAACACCAAACAATTATCAGCTGACATGCACAATGTTGGCTTATTGCTGTGTTTCAACACATTGAAGCACAACAATGATATCAGCAATGGTCTGCTGCTGGTCGCTCCCTGTAATAGGGCACTGAGGGCATCCAGGCAACCCCTCCCATTGCTCCACTCTGCTACATGCAGTCTAGGCTGCTAAGTGAGAAAATAGATATATTTAGATGGTAGATAGATCGATACATAGATGGAAGGAATCAAAAACAGATACATAGGGGGAAGATACTATAGATCCGTCTTTTTGTCTTCACATTTTTCAGGCAGTGTTAATAGTTGTACTGAAAATAAAATCCTGTTCTCTTTTTTTTTTTCTCTTTTCGGGTGTAGAAGCTATCTGTGGACATTTACTGGATTTAGACTTTATTAAGTTTAAATCTTTTAAATTGATTCTTTGTGAGAAAAAAAATCCCTTTTTCCTAAAATCACAATGAACAGTGGCTTAAAATCAATTCCTGACAATCCGCTACTGATGACTGGGCAACCATCTTGTCAGTCGTCTGTCGCCGCTCATCCGTCTGGGTAGTAACGTTCAACTTTCTCTCCCCCCTCCCTCTTTGTCACTTCTGCATCTTCAGAGTTTCTGGCATATTTAGCAGCTTTCATGCATTTTAACTAATCCTTGGCATTGTACCATTACATTTGTAGCACATCCAACCACCGCTCTGCTCTAAACACAGTGGTCTGGCTGCTGTATATATACTGTAGCTATAAGGTAGATGAATAGAGATATATATATATATACTGCCACCAATGTGGCTCAGATCCTCAAGGCCGGAAGTCAGGGTCTCCAATACTTGTCTATGAGAGCGCTGTCATAGAGATACATTGGAGACGCTGACTTCCAGCCTCCTGAGCTGCAGAGCTGAAGCTAAAGAGGTCAAGTGGGGGCCAACGGGATCTGAGCGGCATCGCAGGACCGGAACAAAGCCGCACCGCAGGGAATCATTGTTGGTAAGTATATGTGCCAGACAGCAGCAGCGGGAAGAAGGTGAAGTCTTCGGCAAAATCTCCTGAACGCCACTTAATGCTATGGTTCTGCCCAGATTTGCTCTTAAGGTAGCAACTGGAAGATGGTGCTAAGGAACTTTCTAGTAGCAGGGTGGCTGGTACTGGGTCTGGTTCAGAGGCAGTAAAGAGGCTAATTCTTCTCTTTACTTTTGCTTAGACAATCATGCAAGTATTTTTAGGCTTTAATTCAAGTCAATTGGGTATTGAGGCTTTGAAGAGGTAAAGGTTTCTCTTTTTTTTTTGTGGTCGGACCCTCTCTGACATGAACTGGAAACTTACAAGGTCTAAGGCTTAGTGTAAGGGCTTAGCTCTAAAGTCTCCTCAGCTGCAAAGTCAGCGCGGACAGTGCCTTAGAATTCCTCTGCTAGGTTAACAATTTGTTCCATACTTATTTTTTCAGTCACCTTTCCCCGATTCCGTGTTGCTGCTTTCTGCTAAAGACACAGAAAACTATTTGTGAGCTGTTAACTCCATCTCAGCTCTAACCCACCCCTTCCAAGGTTGCTTATGTAAACAGTGTCCCTCCCCGGCCTGCTGTCTCTGCACTCTGTGATGGCAGGAAATTTAATCTGAGGTCAAGTTTCTGGTGACCTGACTGTGATTTACCCTCCCAGCATTACAGAGAGCAGAGACAGCCGGCCAGGGACACTGTTTACATGAGCTATCTTGGAAAGGAGGGGGTGGGTGAGTTCAGTGCAGAGACGAGAAAACAGCTCACACACAGTTTTCTATTACTTCAGTAGAAAGCGGCAGCTCAAAACTGGGGGAAGGAGACTGCATAGATAATAACAAATAAGGAATTAATTGTTAGTTTCCAGGGGGGAGGGCATGATTCAACATGTATTTTACCTATTTTCAAGCAGGCATCCAATTTCCCTTGATGAATCCTAATATTCATGTTCAATGCTGTTGTTTTCCTGCACTACAAAACTTTTATGCCTTTAGTTATCAGAGGAACAAAGTGACATCTAAAAGATCAAGAAGCGCCTGATTAGATGGCGATTTAGCCTTTAGATGATGTCCCGCGCAGTCCAGCAGCCGAGCTTTTCATGTCCCAAATGCCTTGATCCCCCAGGTCCCGGGCACCTATGGCTGTAACAGCCAGACACAATTGGGACAGGTCAGAGAAGCGGCTGCTGTTATGCATGCATTTTATACGTGGACTTTATTGATGCACGCAGTAGCCATTCAACTCAATAGCCCCCAGTCCCCTTCCTCGGGGAGCATGGTTTTCTTTTAATAATGACTAACCCATGAGAAATCCAATATATAAAAAGAACAGAGTTCAATGGGGAAAAAAAGCAAATATTACTTGAAATTGAGTAACTTGGTAAAAGCACAGTTAAAAGCTCAGCATGCATGTAACAAATTGGCATTTCCCAGTAAAAAGCAGGTAAAAAGCTTTATTTTCCCCCCTTGAAGACATCCTCCTGTTTATTGACCGCCAGCATTCATAGATGTGGTGCGGCTTTACAAATTGGAACATGGCTTTTTCATTGCTACATGGCTTTGTTAACACAATTACAGAGTGTTAGACAAACGTGCTTTCTAAAGAATAGTGCGCATCCTAAACAATGGCTGATGGTAGCGTGGCGGGAGAGCCGGGAGAGTCGGGAGAGAAGACCCCCACTCACATTCACACTATCCAGCCTTATAGAACTGTGGTTGCACTGCTCTAGGGGGCTATGACCGGCTGCGTTAGGACAATGAAGTGGTTATTGTTGGAAAAGAAGGATCATGGAAGTCTGAACAACATAGACGAACAAGGATGTCTTGTCAATGGGAGCATGATGGTTAAATATAGTACAATTTTATTAATAAAGAGCATTGTGATGTCACATAATGTTATCATACTACAATGTATTGTCATGCCACATAATGTTATCATACTACAATGTATTGTCATGTCACATAATGTTATCATACTACAGTGTATTGTCATGTAACATAATGTTGTAATACTATGTATTGTCAATGGTTTCCCATACAGCTGCAGGTCTGATGTTAGGCTCCTTGGTGGGCTAGGGAAGTGACAAGGTTAATGTAAGGTTCACAGCGCTCTTATAGAGATGCATTGGAGAGCTTGACTTCCGGCCTTCAAGAGACATGGTGACAGAAAAGGGGTCAGAGGAGCAGTGACGTCACCACTCGCGGGATTTCAACTGCAACGCAGGACCGGAACAAAGCCGCGCCGCGGGACACCGATCATCGCTGGTGAGTATATGCACGGAGCGGGGGGACAAATAAAATAAATTGTTGAATGCTTCTGTAATGGTTAACTTTAAAATCCCTTGTAGTGGTAGCTGGGGTTCAGGGCCGGCCTTTGGGGTGTGCGACCTGTGCACTTGCACAGAGTGCATCACTCCTGGCCAGCTGGGGGGGCGCTCTGGCAGACTGACAACTGCACACCTAAAAAAGGATACCAGTGTGAATACATAACACCATAGCGATGATTAAGCCCTCGCAAAAACTCTAGAGAAACTAAGGGTTTTGCGTAAACAAAGAATATTTATTGGCTACTGTTAGTTTGTACAATCACTAGCAGTCAGCAAAGCAAAGTGTATTTAGTCTCCACAAAAGAGTTATATACAATGGGACATAGATCTCTCTTCGTCCACCTAGTTTTTATGTTCCCTAATCGTCACAACCGTCCACTTGGTCGTTCTCTATGACAACTAGGGTTAACAATGATCTATGTGTCATCCAGTCATCATCGTCGCAACAACTAGTGACAAATCAATTTTGTCCAAGATTAGTAGTGGTCCGTAGGTCAATCCCGACCTCTAGGTTGGTCCTGACCTCTGTCGGTCACCAAAGTATGACCACCGTTGGTCACTACAGCCTCCACACGGCTTTAAAGAGTTATATGCAAAAGTGCTGCCACATACACCCTTACTCGACGCGTTTCAGTCAACTATAATCATGACATCATCAGGAGTATTTGGGTAGTGAGTATAAACAGCATTTAGTAAGCAACACATCTGTTTATGCATTAGTGTAAAAAAACACATATTTATGTAGCATAGATGCAAAGAATGGACACGGGTTCAGACGGCAGTACTCACTGTCCCACGAGGTAGGGGCTGGGAACGTCAAAAGCAGATATCTGCCACTGCAGGAAACCGGAGCGCAGACGTCTCCTAATCTTGGGCACAACCGGCAAACTACCGGACTCCTTTAGGGACCATAGACTCAGACTCACATATCTGGGGACAATTGGGGACATAGATCGGTATTAGCCACTGCTAAACGGTTTTTTGACGTTCCCAGCCCCTACCTCGTGGGACAGTGAGTATTGCCGTCTGAACCTGTGTCCATTCTTTGCATCTATGCTACATAAATATGTGTTTTTTACACTAATGCATAAACAGATGTGTTGCTTACTAAATGCTGTTTATACTCACTACCCAAATACTCCTGATGATGTCATGATTATAGTTGACTGAAACGCGTCGAGTAAGGGTGTATGTGGCAGCACTTTTGCATATAACTCTTTAAAGCCGTGTGGAGGCTGTAGTGACCGACGGTGGTCATACTTTGGTGACCGACAGAGGTCAGGACCAACCTAGAGGTCGGGATTGACCTACGGACCACTACTGATCTTGGACAAAATTGATTTGTCACTAGTTGTTGCGACGATGATGACTGGATGACACATAGGTCATTGTTAACCCTAGTTGTCATAGATAAAAACCAAGTGGACGGTTGTGACGATTAGGGAACATAAAAACTAGGTGGACGAAGAGAGATCTATGTCCCATTGTATATAACTCTTTTGTGGAGACTAAATACACTTTGCTGTGCTGACTGCTAGTGATTGTACAAACTAACAGTAGCCAATAAATATTCTTTGTTTACGCACAGCCCTATGTTTGTACCTGTTTTGTTTCTCTAGAACTGCACACCTAACTTAGAAGTAGGAATCTTTAAGTTAGACGTGCTGTCTGCCCCAGCGCCCCCCAGCTGGCTGCCTGCCCTCCTCCCGCCCTGGATGTGTAGCCTGTAGCAAGCCCTCCCTGGCCCACCAAGGCTCAGGACCTGGCAAATTAATGTTCCGGGTACGTCCAGGTAAGCCCCGCCTCTAGCAACAAGCCCCACCCCCAGGCGCCGACCGCAGGGGGGGGTACTGGCTCCAACCTTGCAGAATTCACAGGGCCTTTATCCATTATCCTGCAGAGGGGCAGCAAGCAAAGGCAGGCAGATACTGGAGGGAGTGGGCAGCGAGCAGGGGCGGGCTGGGCCGGGGGGCAGGGGGGAACATGCCCCCCGGGCCGCTCTTCCCCCAGCTGTCAGGGCCGCATGGCTGCTGACAGCTGGCTGGAGTCCTCAGTGCCTCCCCTGCTTACAGCCCCGCCCTCTTCAGTCATATTTACCTGTGGCTGTGCTGTGGATCCGGTCTGTGCTGGAAGCGGCCGCTAAAGCCCCGCCCCCATGACGGTAAGCCCCGCCCCCTTTATGGCCATTATGCTTTCTATAAGCCTATGAGGCTTATGGTAAAAAGCAAACTGCTGTACGCAGTATCTTCCTCCGGCCACCAGAGGCCGCTCTCTCCTCCCAGCTGGTTCTCCTGTGTCTGTGCTAGAAGAGCCTGAAGACCGAGAAGATGGTGTCTGCAGGAAGCCAGGTACCTACACAGGAGGACATCTACACAGCAGGACATAGGGCAGGGGGAGGGGACCAAGGCTCTCCAGCTGGTGCACAACTACAACTCCCATCATACCTGGGTAGCCATAGGCTGTCCATGCATGATGGGAGTTTTAGTTTTGCAACAGCTGAAGAGCCAAGGTTCCCTATCCCTGACATATATATACAGGAGGATACATATATACAGGAGACCTACACAGGAGGATACATATATACAGGAGACCTACACAGGAGGATACATATATACAGGAGGATACATATATACAGGAGACCTACACAGGAGGATACATATATACAGGAGACCTACATAGGAGGATACATATATACAGGAGGATACATACAGAGGAGTATATAAAGGATACATATATACAGGAGGATACATACAGAGGAGTATATAGAGGATACATATATACAGGAGGAGACATATATACAGGGGTACATGGAGGATACATATATACAAGAGGAGACATACAGAGGAATTAGGGCTGGGTGAGTAATCAAATTAATTCGCCCAGAAGGTTAGAATCGATTAGATTTTTTGTGAAAATCTTAAATTAAATTTTCACAAAAAATCATTGCAGGCGGAGCAGCATGGATTGTCGGGTTGGCGGCCGGGCAAGAGGTGCAGGTCAAGCAGGCGGGGCGGAGGTGAGGTGCATGGCGGGCTTATGGCGGTGCGTGGAGTGTTGGGCTGGAGGTGAGGTGCAGGGCGGTCGGGCAGTCCGCCTAACAGAGCCGCAACTGACCTGCCTGAGCTATAAATATCACGTCCTGCTCCCCTCCTGGCCACACGTGCAGGTCCCCGGTCTCTGGAGCAGGTGATATCACCACTACAGTCCCTGCGGCCTCCTTCAAAGACTGGGGACCTGCATGTGTGGCGGGGAGGGGAACTTGTGTGCCAGGGTGAGAGGAAGAGGAGGAGGGCTATGTGCACTCCTGCCCCAATCACCCCCAGCTGCCCCAGTCCCCCTAGAGTCACCCCCAGTCTGCCTCAGTGCCCCTCAATCACCCCCAGTCTGCTCCAGTCCCCCTTCAGTCAACCCCAGTTTGACCCATACACCCCCAGCTCTCCCAGTCACCCTCAGCTCCCCCAGTTTGCCCCATACACCCCCAGCTCCCCCAGTTTGCCCCATACACCCCCAGCTCTCCCAGTCACCCTCAGCTCCCCCAGTTTGCCCCATACACCCCCAGCTCTCCCAGTCACCCTCAGCTCCCCCAGTTTGCCCCATACACCCCCAGCTCTCCCAGTCACCCTCAGCTCCCCCAGTTTGCCCCATACACCCCCAGCTCTCCCAGTCACCCCCAGCTCCCCCAGTTTGCCCCATACACCCCCAGCTCTCCCAGTCACCCCCAGCTCCCCCAGTTTGCCCCATACACCCCCAGCTCTCCCAGTCACCCCCAGCTCCCCCAGTTTGCCCCATACACCCCCAGCTCTCCCAGTTTGCCCCATACACCCCCAGCTCTCCCAGTCACCCCCAGCTCCCCCAGTTTGCCCCATACACCCCCAGCTCTCCCAGTCACCCTCAGCTCCCCCAGTTTGCCCCATACACCCCCAGCTCTCCCAGTCACCCCCAGCTTGCCCCATACACCCCCAGCTCTCCCAGTCACCCCCAGCTCCCCCAGTTTGCCCCGTACACCCCCAGCTCTCCCAGTCACCCCCAGCTGCCCCAGTTTCCCCCAGTGACCCCTCAGCTATACCCGTATTACTACTACACCCCTCATCTTTACCTGTACTACTACTACAGCCCACATCTGTACCTGTACTACTAATCCCCCTCATCTGTACTACTAATACACCCCTCATTTATACCTGTACTACCATACCCCTCATCTTTACCTGTACTACTACTACTAATGCCCCTCATCTGTATTACTAATACCCCCCATATCTATACCTGTACTACCTCACCCCTCATCTTTACCTGTACTACTACACCCCTTATTCACTATACCTCCACTACTACACCCTACCTAGATGGAGGCACCAGTGGTATGGTGGTATAAGTAACTATGTGGTGAAGGAGTGGTGATAATATTTGTTACTTATATAATGGTAATAGATGATGTGGCTATGGGGTCATACAGCGCAGTTATGGGCGTGGCTATGTCCCTCTTTTCCCCCAGCAAAAGTTGGGGGGTATGCATATATACAGGAGTACATAGAGAAGACATATATACAGAAGTATATAGATGATACATATATACAGGAGTACATAGAGGATACATCATATATCCTCTATGTACTCCTGTATATATGCATCCTCTATGTACTGCTGTATATATGTCTCCTCTGTACTGCTGTATATATGTCTCCTCTATGTACTGCTGTATATATGTCTCCTCTATGTACTCCTGTATATATGTCTCCTCTATGTACTCCTGTATATATGCATCCTCTATGTACTGCTGTGTAGGTCTCCTCCTGTGTGTGTATAATATATATATATATATATATATATATATATATATATATATATATATGTTTATTTACACTGATCCAAATTTTCCTGCATTGCATATTCCCTCGTGAATATATATATATATATATATATATATATATATATATATATACACACGCACACACAGGAGGAGACCTACACAGCAGTACATAGAGGATACATATATACAGGAGGAGACATACACAGCAGTACATAGAGGATACATATATACAGGAGGAGACATACACAGCAGTACATAGAGGATACATATATACAGGAGTAGACATACACAGCAGTACATAGAGGATACATATATACAGGAGTAGACATACACAGCAGTACATAGAGGATACATATATACAGGAGTAGACATACACAGCAGTACATAGAGGGGACATATATACAGGAGGAGACATATACAGGAGTACATAGAGGATACATATATACAGGAGTACATAGAGGATACATATAAGTATGTGTGTTTGTTGTTTTGTTTATTATTATTTTTACTAATGGGGGGTGCACACACAAGGGGGGTGTTCTAAAAAGAGGAATGCCTATACCCACAGGACCACAGAAGTGATATAAACTATTGTAAAAAAAAAATACAGAAACCCCAGCTTTCCCAGCATCTTGTATTTGTAGTCAGTATAATGGAGGTCACCCAGCTTTTCCACCATCTTATACTCAGTATGATGGAGGTCACCCAGCTTTCCCAGCATCTTATAGTCAGTATGATGGAGATCACCCAGCTGTCACAGCATCTTATACTTAGTTTGATGAAGGTCAACCAGCTTTCCAGCATCATATACTCAGTACGATAGAGGTCACCCAGCATTCCTAGCATCTGTCTATGGGTACGTTCCGTGTCATCGCTGAGCCGCCCCATAGACTTATACAGGAAAGTGACTTCTGATCCCTTCACAGGGCACAGTAGGATATTTGGTCACAAATGACGAAGATGTTATAGGTAAGGGCCAGAGTGGTCCTTAAAGGATGGGCCGCCAGCCTGCTACTTATGGGCCAGTGCTGTGTGCTTGCCCCCCGGGCTAAAATTTGCCAGCCAGCCCCTGGCAGCGAGTATAGCAAAGTAGGGAGAAAGCAGCAGCCACATCCCTCAGTGTGCTGGAACAGACTCTTGCTCATGCCTTGATGGCGGCCACCTAGCTTTCCCAGTATGTTTCAGTCAGTGCAATGGAGGTCACTCAGCTTTCCTAGCATCTTGTATAGTAGTCAGTATGATGGTGGTAACCCAGCTTTCCCAGCATCTTGTTTAGTAGTCAGTATATTGGTAGTCACCCAGCTTTCCTAGCATCCTGTATAGTAGTCAGTATAATGGGGTTACCCAGCTTTCCCAGCATCTTGTATAGTAGTCAGTATAATGGCGGTCTTCCAGCTTTCCTAGCATCTTGTATAGTAGTCAGTATAATGGAGGTCACCCAGCTTTCCTAGCATCTTGTATAGTAGTCAGTATAATGGAGGTCACCCAGCTTTCCTAGCATCTTGTATAGTAGTCAGTATAATGCCAGTCACCCAGGTTTCCAAGCATCTTTTAGTCAGTCGCCAAAAGAAAGTTTTGCACAGGGCGCCATCTACCCTAAGGCTGGCCCTGGTGGGGTTCAGGGGGTAACCTTTCTCTTCAGGCTAAAACATTTTCCTGGAGATAACTATGTTTGAAGTGAGTGCAGGGAGGGGTTAGAGAGGATTGTGCTGCTGTAACTGTGCTATCATATGAGTGTAGAGAGGGTAAAGAGACTACTGAACAACTTTACCTGTGCTGCCATAAAGTTCTCTCTGTGACCATAAAGGTGAGTGCAAGAAGGGGACAGAGAGATTTGTGTTCATAAAGATTAGTGCATGGAAGGGATACAGAGGACTTTGCTGCTGTAACTGTGCGACCATATAGTTCTCTCCGTGATGATAAAGATGAGTGCAGGAAGGGGATACAGAGGACTGTGCTGCTGTAACTGTAAGGCCATATAGTTCTCTATGTGTTCATAAAGCTGAGTACAGGCAGGGGATAGAGAGGACTGTGCTGTGTTAACTGTGGTGCCCTATAATTCTCTGTAATCATAAAGAGTGCAGGGAGGGGATGGAGAGCACTGTGCTGTCATATAATTCTCTATGTGATCATAAAGATGAGTACAGGGAGGGAATAGAGAGCACTGTGCAGCTGTAACTGTATGACCACACAGTTCTGTATATGATCATAGAAATAAGTGCATAGAGGAATCAGAGAGGACTGTGCAGATCTTTACTCCTCTGTATTAGAGACTTGTAGAGTTAAAAAGCATAATAATATCTACCATGGCAGTTAAGAGCAAGTACAGTAGCTCCTGCGAGTGAATAAGAATGGGTTTAACTCTTTGATTACCATCTGCCATTACCAGAGAACAATAGAAAAGTGTAAAATACCTTTTTTTTTTTTTTTTTTTTACCTTATACATATAGTACAAGTTAGTCAGGTGATCTTTTTTCAAACTGCACATAATATACGATACTAATTCCTTGATTTTGCTGTACCATTGTATAGACTGAGACCCCCACATATCACATTAATGGCTTCTAAACAAGCGACTACCTAAGCTGCTGTGCATTGATCTACCTGCAGTCATACGGTGCTACATGTGTAATAATATCCCAGATTCACATAAGTTCTAGTTTTCTTAGGCTTTTGTATCTGAGCGCACATTTTACAGCCTGTTGCTTCTGCCGGGATGTGAACCCTCACCCCTGGCCTCTCACGTATGCTCTGTGGCTGCTGAGGTTCACGGACTGACTCTCAGCCTTTCTTGCCCACATGCTGTCATCTCTATTCATCTGTATGTCCCTATGCACCCACGCCTGGACTCCATGGGGGATGGATGATGCCCCTTGCGTCTATGTGAAACAGTGTGACTGTGATATCTATAGATCCCGTTACCTGGAATGACTCCGCCACCATACAGAAGCTGCACTGAAATCAGGCTCTACAGGTAGCCTTGAAAGGATTTTTTAGTTTGTGCATTTCCTACCGTTAAATAACAGAACGGTGACTATTGGCCGCGTCTAGTATAACGTGAGTATAAATTTAGACCCCGAGTGCTGTTTTATGGCCATTGTCATATGGGGAATGGAGATACTTGTTTATTCCCAGATGCTGTGTTAGATGGACTGGATGACCTCACTAGTACAGAATACTCCTTGTACCTTGTGCGTAGAAATTCATTATCCATATAATCAGAATTGTTCCTATATACAATATTCTATATGCAACATAAAAAACTACCAATGTCTGGTTATATGGGGGTTGAACAGTGGCACCTTAAAGGAGTTGTCGGCCATAATTTTTTATTTTTTTTTTGAAAAGCACAATTACTTTCTTGCAAAAACAGCTATGGGGATTTGCTGCTGCTCTGGGCAGTTCCTGACATGGACAGAGATGGCAGCAGAGAGCACTGTGTCAGACTGGAAATAATACTCCACTTCCTGCAGGACATACAGCAGCTGATAAGCACAGGGAGACTTGAGATTTCTTAATTGGAGAATTTTACAAATCTGTATAACTTCCTGACCTTTTTTTTCCCAGTAGTACTCCTATAACATTTGGTCGACATCAGAGGCGTATTTTTAAGGCCCCCTCCCCTACGCACAACACAAAGCACTGCGTATATATATATATATATATATATATATATATGTATATATATATATATATATATATATACATACTTTACTGCTGGTGCACTGATAACCCCTGACTTGTGCACAGAGCTCTGCATATTTCCCTTTTCTACTTGATTGCCAGAACAGAGGTTATCAGTGCAGTGAAGCAGAGCTCTCTTTGTCTTCTGCTTGTTAACCCTTTTTTGTGTGTTGCAGCATGTAAGTAAACATTGGGTCACTTACACACTGCAGTACATAAGGGGTTAAGCAGAAGGACACATGCTTTTACCTTCTCCCGCACGCCCCCCCCCCCTCTGTATGGACCCCAGCGCAACTGCCTACCCTGCCTCTATGGTAGCTACGCCACTGGTTGACCCCTTTAACTTTTATATGAAGATGATAATTTTTTTTATGTTTGGGGAGGGATAGGGGCCACCTAGCCCTAGACCTAGTCCTAAAGACTACAGGCTAAAGGATGCTGAGTCTATAGCATTAGGGTATACAGTAAACTAGGGTCACCATACGTTATACCCAGAAAGCATTCATATGGAATTCCATTGTGTAGAAGACCTAAAAAGGAAATAAAATAAACCGTAACCTAAGTGCAGAGAGAGACATATCTCTTTTTTCCAAATAACTTTCATATGCCTTCCGAGATTCTGCTGTCATAGCGATATGATTTTAGTGGCTCTATAAACAAAGTGTGTGCACTTAAACTGCAAAATAAGATCGGCTTAATGGATAATAAAGCCTTTTCTGTAGAGTAGTCACTTTTTTTTATTCTAAAAGTACCTGAAAGAGTATACATCATGGATTGGCTTTGTTCTATATATTGAAATGGGAGGAAATATCACAAAGTAGTGAGAGGAGTTTTATGTCTGATTTATGTGTTCTGCCGAGGACGGCTGCATTGTGGTTCTATAGGATTCCATGTACCAATAAGAGATGCCCATACTCTATGGTACTGCTGTGTACCATTGTGTCTGTGAGTTGTGGTGGAAAAAGGGTCAAGAGTCTGGAGGGTTAAGAAAGAAAAAATAATTTCTTCTCTGAACCCTTATTCTGCGGGGCAGTAAAATTACAACAACACCACGTTTACATGTTATGTTATCCTATTCTTTAAAGGGGTTGTTGGGGGAGAACTCTTCTTAGCTGAATATCCTGGTGATATCTTTTCACTTAGCCTCCACCTGGGCATACAGGTTAGAAGAGTCCTGCCTGGACAACCCATTTAAGTTCAAAAGGTACAGTATCCAGGGCTGTATTTACCACTAGGCCCCTGTGGTCCGGTGCCTAGGGAAGCACCTTGCAGGGAGGAATCACCAGGGAGCAGGGGGACTAAAACAACTTTTGATTTATTATTATTTTTTTTAATCTCCCACCTCCTGTTCAGACTTGCAAGTAAATCTGGTGTCTGGCGCCGGGGGGGGGGGGGGTGAAACTAGCTATCCAACCACCATGGATTGCTAGAAAAGACTCCTAGAGTAACCAGAGACAAGGGAGATCTCACCCTTGCTTACGCTGAGAACAAACTTTCTGAATAGGACAGTCAACCACCTTAGAAAAGGGACAGACAAGATCAAGACTGATCCTGCTGTAGAGCACAGTGCCAGTTCAGCCGCTCTCTATTGACAAGCGCTCAACTTTGTAGGATGGACACTACAAGCCAGCCCCACTCAAAGCAGAGACCTGGGACTCGTACTACCCCAGAGGACGGGTCACCCGACACTGTGGGGCAGAAGGTGGTTAAGTGAGATAACTAGGACTCATCCATACATGAGAACGAGGATTCTTCAACACTTCACCAGAGCATATAGTACATTAGGCAAGGGCCTTCCTATCCGGTCCCTATCTCCTGTTACTGTTTCCTACTATCAACTTATCTATCTACCTGTTGGAGTATTGTTATTGATTATTTTTGCACGTACCTGAGCACTGTTTGTAACTGTTTTCACCTTTTTCAAGTTAAGTTTACAAGCTGTTGTAAGTGGGATTCATCTCTATTGATAGAGATGGGTCATCTCTATCGTCCAACTTGCACCAACACTTTGCACCCCACCCCTGTCCTAACCAAGTTTTGGTGGCCGTGTGTCTGGGGGTGGGTGTTACTACTTCTCCAAAAGACGAGAATCTACCAACAGGCCCAACATCAGTACCAGCAACCCAGGCCATGGCAGATCACTCCTTTTTGGAGGTAGACAAGTAGATCACTTCAGCAGATACTTCCTTGGAGGCAGGTTTTCTACTGCACACCTATATTCACATTTACTTATACAGAATCACACATCAGATTTCTATTTTAAAATTTTCTAATAATTCAATAGGAAAAAATTGTTAACCGCAGCTGTGATCAGAGAGCAGGGTGCAGTATACAGGGAACCCTAAAACCATTTATGTGAGCCCATCATGAGTTAGCTGTATTGTATTTCTGCCAACATTGAAAACTATTTATTGGGAGAAGCATTTCTCACCTCCCGCCGCCAGAACAGATGGCTCTTACGTTGAGATTTATAATGGTTTCAGTTTTAAAAACTTTGGTTCTAATTGAATTTCTTCCTAGGGTTAGACAAGGTTCAGGGCTTTCTCATTCATATACTTTTCTTAAGAAAACTGTTATGCTATTCAATAAAAGAAATGTGGAAACACTCAGTCCAGCCTTCAGTCTGAAGAGCCTCTGATATTAGGGTGACCACTTGTAGTCGACCTTTGTATTATCAGAAAAGATGCTGTAGTCTGAATAGAATGTGGAATGTTTAACTCTGTCCCCATTCATTAGATTGAGCTTTGAGACATTGTTACAATATACTTTTCATAAACTTTCCTTATGAGGAGGTCAGTCATATAGAAGGAACATACCGTAATGCTCGTCTTTATTGTCTATGAGGTTGAAGTAGGAGCTTCATGGTAACTGCAATGAGTAGGTGTTTATAGACAGAAATGTGTCCTTAGATCATAGAGTCTACAGCAGAACATTGGTCATCACACTGCCCCCACCATCTTCTCTTCTTCTCTTCATAGTGCATCCTGGTGCCATGTCGTGGTAAGTGACACACATGCACCTGGCCGTCCACATGATGGAGAACATGATTTGTCTTCTTCCATATCTACTTGGTTTCGTTTTGATGCCCATGGTAGGTGCTCTCAGCAGTATACAGGGGTTACATGGGCTCTAACCAGTCTGCAAGACCCCATACACACTAAGCTGCAATGTCCTGTGTTGTCTGACTCCTTTCTACCAAAGCCAACTGGTACTTTTTTCTGCAATTCGCTTTACAGCAGCTCTTCTGTGGGATTGGACCAGATGGGTTATTCTTTATCTCCCAAACATCAGCCATGACCCTGTCCTTGGTAACCATATGCCTTTCCTTGGACACTTTTGATCACTATTTAAGGGGTAGTGCGGTGCCACACATTTAAACACTAAATAACACACATTACAAAGTTATACAACTTTGTAATGTGTGTTATTTAAGTGAATTGCCCCCTTCCCTGTGTTCCCCCCACCCCCGGAAGTTTGGTGCATTATACTCACATAATCACTGTCGACCCCGGCCGCCATCTTGGGTCAAACACGTCATCTTCAGGATGCCAGCTGGACCGCTCCATCCCTCCCTCATGCCGGCCCCCCTCTGGTCCGTCATCAGCTGCTCAGCCGCGATTGGTTGAGCATAGTTATGTTCAGCCAATCGCGGCTTAACAGCTGATGACGCGCTGGAGGGGTCGGCATGAGGGACGGCTGGAGCAGTCCGGACGGCCTCCTGAAGATAGTACGATCGACCCATGATGGTGGCCGGTTCGACAGTAATTCAGTGAGTATAATGCACCACACTTCCGGGGGTGGCGGGGGAACAGAGGGAAGGGGGCAATTCATTTAAATAACACACATTAAAAAAGTTGTATAACTTTGTAATGTGTGTTATTTAGTGATTAAATGTGTAGCACCGCACTACCCCTGTCTCTGCTGGTTATCCGCTGTCCATAGGATAGGAGATAACAAGCTGACTGCTGGAGGTTCACTGATTCTGAGGATGGGGATGCAAACACCTTATAATTAACCGATTGCTCACCTACTGTGAACTACTGTACCTGGGTGAACTACTACTGTTAGAGTATTTTCACACTGAGCAAATGGGGCAGAATTCCGCCTGCTTCTGTGGTGTGTGCACCAGGTTGTGTGGTGCCCAACCGCCGGGATGATGTTATGTTGGTGGTAGGAATATAGCTCAGCCAATGGTGGTATAATTGTGACGCCAGTGCTAATTCAACACACAGATATGGTGTTGTATCTGCTTTTAGTCTTTTGTGGCTGGCCATATTGACCCCTAATGGTCGGTGACCTGCCGGGTTGTGATGGGTCCCTTGGGCCTTTTCCACAGTGGTCCGCAGAGGAGATATGACCCACCCAGACTGTTAGTACCGCCACCCACATAAGGATGAAAATGATGCAATGACAGTGTAGCCTGTGTATGTGGGTGCTGTTGCAAATATCACTGAGTCCCAGTTGAATAAATAAACTGATCTTTACTGATAAGTCTCTTGTAATACAGGATGATAGGATAATACGCGACTGATACAGACTTGCTTTCACTGAATCTGTGCTGAGAGATGCCGAAGTGCTGAGGTAGAACAGCAGTGCTGGCCTGGTTGAGTACAGTAGAGTACAGAGTTCAGAAGAGTAGAGAGGAGTTTGTCTGGAGATCCCCAACCCAATTTAGTAGTGTGCTCTGCCGGAACTTGTGAAGAGAAATACTTAAAGAAGAAATACTTGAAAGAAAAATACTTGTGCCGGTCTATAGTGACAAAGGTCACAACACAACCTTCTGCCCTGCAGTGTGAGTTACCTGTCCTACATGGGTGACACAAGCCCCAGTCTTGGTTACCTAAGTTGAGCAGAATGTCCGAGTGTGTCCCGGTGTCACCTGCGCTGCAAGATAGAGCTGTGGGCTTTGACTATGGCTGCTTTGCTCTATCCAGATCAGTTCCTCTGGTTAGGATACTGCCCTGCACTGTATAAAGATGTTCACATCATGGGTTGAGGTGTTCTCTGATTTATCCTCCTTTTGGGTGTTTAGCACTGCATCTTGACTATAAGTGTAGCTTTAACAAAGAAAGTCTGTGCATTCTCCATACGTGTCCACTACCACCACTGGACTACACTCGACTGGCTTGTTCCCTGGGGATTGTGTTATGTTTTGTATAGAGTGCAGGGATAGGTAGAAAATTAACAGCATCTCTCATTGGCTGGCAGAAACCATGTGGTACAGAAACAATAACCCTGGACTTACTATGGCTGTGCAACATACAGAAATATATACAGTGAAGGGATATCTTTCTGACTGGTACCTAAAGCACTTAACTGTCGGACACCACACTTCAGTGTCAGACTGCATCTCTATGGGAGGGCTCGCGCACCTCCGCTCTCCATTCAAAGAATTGACATGTCAGTTCTTTGAATGGAGAGTGGAGGAGAAAGGAGGTGCATGAGTCCTCCCATAGAGATGCAGTCTGACACTGAAGCAGGCGGAATTCCACCCCATTTGCTCAGTGCTAACATACCCAAAGAGTAGTAGATGCTGCTACTGCTACGACTACTACTACTACTGAAAGAGTAGTAGATGCTTGGAACAAACTTGCAGCAGATGTGGTTGGTGAATCTGCAATAACAGAATTTCAACATGTCTAGGATAAACATATATCTATCGTAAGATAAAAAGAAGGGACATACTAAGGGCAGACTAGATGGACCCAGTGGTCTTTTTCTGACGACAATCTTCTATATTTCTATGGCCATTATAACCTGGGTAGCATTTATTCTCTATAGAGACGCTAAAATTCTTGAGCGCACTTGACTCAATTAACAAGCCCATTGAAATAGACATTTTTCGAGCTCCTGGAATCATTATGAATGATGATGCTGGGAGGTCCAAAACTGTTTAAAGGGAACCCATCATTCTGACATGTCACAGCAATTATCAGAAGTTCAATGGGGCTTCATTATAATTCCATCCACTGCTACTTTAGCAGTGAGACGGAGATGAAGAGGCAGAGCGTGCACTGTTGCGCACATCTGCCCCTTCATTCTAAGGATCGGCGGGGGTCTCAGCACCCTTACCCCGACCGATACAAACCTCTGACATGTCGCTATGATATGTCAGAAGTTTGTTTAAATGATAGGAACCCTTTAGATATTTGTGGTACTGTAGCACAAATAATAAAACCTTGATAATAACAGCCGAGTATAATAAAACACAGGCTACGGATACTTTTTTGATGTGGATATACGGTGTGGATATTTCTCTTACGGAATATCACGATTTGGCGGTGTCTCCCTGGCCGATAGATTTTCTAATTGTTTCGGAGTGTTTTGCCCTGAGAGTTATTTACTTGTACTCTTTGAGTAAAGAAGCAAAAGTTACAGGGCAGTAGGAGAAGTCAGCGGGGTGCTTGGAGTAAAAGAAGATATATTAACAGCTGGAGGAAAGAACTTGTGTTATTACTATGAATTATTAGTAGAAATTCAATTTTAAAACTTTTTATTGGGGACCCTGAGGACAAGTTGCTTTTTTATTAAGTTGTTGTTATTTTGTTTTCCTATTAACCCTTTGACTGTTATAAAGAGAAGTACACGGGGCTGACAAACTTCATAGCTAACACCATTCATAGGAATCAGGTTGTTTAAACATAGTTGTTGTTGTTGGTTTTTGTTAGTTTTCTTTTAAACTAAGCGCACCCGTCCCTGCAGGGCAGCAGCTAGTCCAGCTTCCAATCAAAGCTTCAGAGAACTCTTTCCTTTGTTGTGCCAACTCTCCTTGCCTGTGTTTAGTGCCAGTGGCGTAGCTACCATAGAGGCAGGGTAGACAGTTGCTATGGGGCCCATGCAGGAGGGGGGAGCCCAGGAAAGAAGGTAAGAGCATGTGTCCTTCTGCTTAACCCCTTATGTACTGCAGTGTGTAAGTGACCCAATGTTTACTTACATGCTGCAACACAAAAAAAGGTTAACAAGCAGAAGGCAGAGATCTCTGCTTCACTGCACTTGCACTAATATCCTCTGACCTCTGTTCTTTAGCTGGCAATCAAATAGGAAAATGTGCAGAGCTCCTTGCAGAGGTCAGGGGTTATCAGTGCACCAGTAGTAAAGCACAGAGCATATACTATATATATATATCTATATGCCCATGCTATGTGTTGTGCGTAGGGGAGGGAGTCTTACATTTTTTGTGCTATGGGGCCCCGTGAATCCTAGCTACGCCCCTGTTTAGTGCCACAGTGCCCTGAGGACCAGCAGGTTGGTAGTCAAGCCCTTAGTGTCCTGAAGATCAGTGCCCCTAATTATCATGTCCAATGATCAATGCTGAGTAGAGATGGCAAACTGTTAGGGTTCAGCAATGTTCTCCAAACCAGAAAGTTTAGCATTCGACTTGCGGCATCTGGAAAAGTTGGATGCTTCCCTAGGGCTGCCAGGAACACATGCATATAGCCTAGGTCTAGGGCTGAATCCATGTTTCCCAGAATTCCTTAGGGTTGCATCCAACTTTTTAAGACATCAGGAGTCAAATGCAGATGGAGAATGTTGCCAAACCCGAACAGTACAGCAAGTATATTTTTTTAGTCTAATCTTGTACCCAGCAGATACATTGCTGGCCTTCCACAATTTTGAAATCTCCAGTTTTATACTTTTGTATTTGTTGCCCAATATTTCTTGTCTTTCATTTATCCTTGATTCTATTGATCTCGGTGCCCAGTACTTGATATACATCAGATTGGTGTCACAATTTAATCCATTTGGTGTTGGAGTTCTTGGTGTCCACCAGGTCTATGTCCTAATTCTTGAATTTGCTTTCTTTGTGCTTTAATCCACTACTTATGTCATCCAATTGTTTGTTGTACTTACTTTGTGATTGAAAATAAAAATGTATGACGTCCAGTTGTTTGAAGCTCAAACCTAATATGCATTAGATTAGTTCTGATAAATCTTGGGGGCACATTTACCAAGATGCTCCCCTGGCATATGCCATGAAAAAAGGGGCAGATTTTCTCCTTTTCTGTTGCGTTTGACATTCGTACCCCCCACCTGCCTGATGGGCAGGCAGGGGGGCGCAGCTAGATGGAGAGAAGGTGTGTCCTCCTCCCGCACCTGATTTATCTAACCTGCTGATATGTCCCTTTTGCAAAGGAGACACCAAGGAGGAAGGTATGTCTCTTACCTTCATCCTCTGCACCATTCTGGTGCAGTTAGTAGTTTGTTCCACAGTCCAGTAAGACTGTTAGGAGCACTGGGGTACCAGTTAGGAGCACCCCCATAGCGCTGATCTGACCCACTCTATTGATTATAATAAGAGAAGAGCATGCCAGACGGGGGCAGATCGGCACTATGGGGGCAGGCAGTGCTCCTAACAGTCTTACGAGACCATGGAGCAAACTGTTAACTGCATTGGAACAGAGCCCGAGGATGAAGGTAAGTGACATATCTTGCTCCTCTGCATTTCCTGTGCAATAGGAGTTATCAGCAGGTTAGCTTTGTCTTACCTGCTTATAGTTCCCCTTTAAGGTTTAGGCCTAGAAACAAGTGTAAACCAGGCAAAAATCTACTCCTGCTCTGAGCCGGCTGGCTGCACTAAGAGGTGTCTGTCTCTTAGTAAATCCATCTGGGGAAATAGGGACAGGGCTTTATTTAAGACTGTGGTGCAAGTACACCAGTCTTGATAAATGTCCCCCTAGGTGTCTTATACTGTGTTTTCGTGAGACAACCAAGATCTCCAATGCTTGGTGTCCAGCAGTTTTTTTTGTTTTTTTTTGCCTTTCCCTTGTGCATGGATCCATAGCTAAGCATTCCCAGATGTTTGGTGCTACACCTTTCACTATCAACAAGTGTAGCTCACTGATTCTTGGTGTCCCCTGGTGTGTTACTACTTCTCCGTGCTATAAGTCATATTTCCAGTTGTTTGGTGCTTCAGTTCTTGGTATATATCCATTTAATTCATTTAATTCCTTGTGTCCAGTGGTTTGTTGTATGTACTAGGGATGGTCCGAACCCGAACTCTCGGCAATGATTCCCGCTGTCTGCCCTCTCCGTGGAGGCTGTATCCCAGTTTTCCAGGCGGTCCTCCCGCTGTATCCACCCGCTGCACGGAGCCGGCAGACAGCGGGAATTTGATGCCGAGCGTTCGGGTTCATACGAACCCGAACCTCGGCAGTTTTGGACCATCCCTAGTATGTACCTTGTTCTTGTGTTCACAGTTCATTGTGTCTATAGTTTGGATGTTAGTGCCCATTACTTGCTGTTCCATGGTTTGCTGAATTAACCCTGAATTCACAGATGATGTTCTCCAGTTTTTTGGTTGGTTTTAATGGCTCGTGTCCCCTACTAGTTCAGATCCTCCATAATTTGTGGTTTACTACGATCCCTATATCAACTGCTTTGGGGCTCCTGGGAAGTGAACCACTCATATAAAGCTATAGACTAAATGACCAAACATCCTAATTCAGATAAAAGACAGTTAAAAGGGCTTTCCTGGACTTTATTTCTTTTTATTGATAGTCTGTTCTCAGGAAAGATCATCCATATGAGATCGATGGGGGGTCCAGCACCCAGTACTCCTCCAGATCCACTGTTTGCTTGACCTGTGGCAATTGCATGCAAAGTCAATGAAGCCATAAGCAGATAGCATTGTACTTTATTCGCAGTAGAGCTGTACTCCAGTAATCCATTATGGCCACTACACAATGCACGGTGCAGTCTACTTCCATTCACTGTATGCTTTGGGCGCCATGGCTCTGACCAACAGCTGATTGGCAGGGGAGCCGAGTGTTGAATCCCCACCAATCACATATTGATCAAACCCATCTAAGTTTGTCAGGAGTTATAGTTCTTGGTTTGTTATCACAATCACAGTGCGTCATCCAAGCGTGCTTCATGTCTCTGAGCAGTTTTCGACACATTTGTAGGGAAATGGCTTTAATTCATTTCCACTCAGTTTTACTGCTGTTCCCTTTTTTCTCATTAAATAGATTAGTGCTGTATCATTAGTCAAATATAGCATCAAAGACGCCGTTTTCTCAACACTTCACCAATATTCTTATCGCTAAATAAATGTCTCGCTCCTTGCGTAACTTAATTATTGTGTGTTCATTTCCGATATATAAGCTGGAGGTCTACTATGGGAAACATGTTCTGTTGTAACCGATAAAGTATAGAAGCAAGGAGCAATAGAGTTTCATATCTATACTACGTTATCAATGTTTCCCAGAAGAGTCAATCCCAACAAGCTGAGACTCCTGCAATGACCTTGCGTATAAAGGTCTAATACACGTCGCTACATATAAAAACATCTAACAATTCTGTTAAGTCAAAGCAAAGGGAACTGTTTCCTCTGTCATGGTGCAGTTTGGATTAGTTCTAAGACCTGCATTTGTTTTCTTTTTTTTTTAATAGAGGAATTTAAAAAATATCAAATTTCAAATTCCATCAGAGCATTAGGGTCAACTATGTTGGGTGTACCCTGCATAGAACTTAGGTTCTCATAAAGAGAGTTCTCCCGGCCACTGGCTTCAGGGCTCATCCTTTTAGAAAGATTAAAACCAGCCGAGTGATCAGCTCATCAATGTAATTTTTACTTTATATTGCTAATACATTGATTTAATAAAGTTATATTACTTTGTAATATATTTTTATTAAAAAATATATGTATTTTTATGTATATATACACTTCCGTTGATTGGCAGCAGTAAGGGACGACATGGCCCCATCTGATGCTACCAACTTTTGTGCCGGAAACTGCAGGGCTATCTAAGCCCAGTAGTTTCTGATACCCTGCTCTGCTCAAGTGCTGCCGAACAATTATGCAGAGCAGGATCCCATTCTCCCTGTGACTGACATGATGGCTGAGTCCGGCAGCCTCTGCAGATTGAGCGGTGATTACTATGCCTACTGTGCTGGAAGCTTGGATCAGAGGGAGTGGTGATAATCACCTTTACCTCAGAAGAGGCTGCTGGACATAACAGCCCCCTGGTTACTATATATGCAATTATACAATACAGAGGAGGGAATGGGACCATGATAATTGAGCTCAAGAACTTATACCTAACACTAGATTGAGGTGCTTTGTTAGGGAGGTTGACCACTTCCTCCTTCTGGCCACCCCATAGAGGCCAGTGGCCACATTGGAACCATGTTCGCACGTGATGTCCAATAGCCACCTAATTTTACCAATGTTATGACGACATCAGGCAGCTACTGGACATCACCTGCAAATATGGTTTCACCCACACTTGATACACCCCTCCCATCTTGGAAGTACTGTATATACGTCCAGTATCACCAGGGGGAGAAAGTAGAGAGTTGGGCGAAAGGTACCTTTTCTGCTCTCTGAACAACCCCTTTGGCCGAGGGAGACCTCCATTCGAGATCCTCATCTGTTGGTCTGTGTAGAGTGCTTACCAATAGTGTCTTTCTCTGGAGTCAAGTTCTGCAATTATGCGGATCGGTTTAAGGAGCTTTGGAATTACTTAAGGATCAATGGATACAAATCAAAAGATCAAAACTCTTTATTCAGGGTCTCAATAACCGGGGTCATACAACAAAGCCTTTTGGGGTGTCAAACACCTTTTTCAAGTTTAAGAAAATGTCTTTTGAACTATAAAAGAGGGTTTGCCACCCCCCAAAATTCATTTTTGAATGAACCCATCAATAAAGAATCGTGATCTTACTCGTTAGGATCCTCGGCTGATTTGTATCTATTAGCGCCATTGATGTTCTCATGATCCTTGGGTTATTCCAAGCCCTTTGAATGAACACTGCGTAATACTTTAATTTCCCTGGGGTGGCGCTGAAGGGAAAGTTAACAATTGCTGAACATTTCCTCCTACAATATAGATAATTGTTGGAGTTCTTGACATGGAATCACTTTAGGATCATCGAATTGTCAAGGACCCTTCTAACCTATAACATTTTTCCAAAGCAGAGAACCCCTTTAACTCAGATCACTGTGTTTTTATAACAAGTACACAAGGCCATCCACAGACATGGCATCTGATAGAAAGACAAAATAACAACATTTCTACCATCTACAGATAGAGCCCGATCAATAAAGTCATGAAAAATAGATGACGCAAGAGCATTGAAGAAAAATTGAGAATTTCAAGTGATTTTAGAAAACTTTATTGATGCTAAATCAGTGAGCAACTTGTCATTATTTGTCAAGTAAATTCTTCACAAAACCGAATTATTATTCTTACCGCTACTTGGCAGCCGGAGCCAAGGACACGATGATTAACCTGTCTTGTACCCTTGAAGCAGATACTTTTATATACACTACAGTCTATGCAAACAAAGTTTCATTCAGCCGGTGGTTTTTTATCATCGAACTACCTTCCGTCAAGGTCAAGCTGCACCCAATGGGATGAATTCTGCTTTTTTTTTTATTTTACAGGAGCTGATCATTAGACATATCTGCGCTTCTGTAGGGTTGTTTCCACCTGACAAGACCTGCATTAATTTTAACATTGGAATTTATGTTTTGGAAGCTTCGAGCTAATTTGGAGCTGGAGGAGAAGACATGTCCAGTGAGCTGGAGACGGGCGTATGTGTAAGGTCACCTTCACGTGTATATAGGCAATGACTGCACTCTCTCCACAACAAGACAACAAGACCTGGACGCTCCTCGGGGAGCCGGTAACAAATGCTTCTGTATCTCATTTAAATCCCTCCGACATTCATTATATCAAGAGAACGGGATTAATAATTCAAAGGGAGAGAATACACTTTCATTGCAAAAAATGTGTGAAGTGCTTTTGTTAGAACAGGTCAACTGGAGGCATTAATTAATAAGAAGACACCGTCGGGGTCTATTTGCCCAAATCTCCTGACAGATGATCGAGGGCAAAACTCAAAGTGGAAAATTACGAGCCCTATATTTATATGAGAGATGGAGAGACGTGCGGAGGGAGTGTTCATTACGACCCGGAACAATGGCTTACAACGAGGCTGGAACTAGGTACTTTAAAGCATTCACGAATGTTATATTTCCGTGGACTTTTCTACCATTACGAAACTATAGTTTCAAAACGGTTCGAAAGAGATCTTTTTTTTTTTTTGCGTACACAAAAACGTGGTTGACCACGATTTTTTGTATGTGAAAAGTATTTACATAACATTGCTATGTACACACTACGTATATGTACGGCCATAGTGCGAACCGCGTATATACGCCGGTAGTTTTAAGGTTGGTGGGAACAATGGAAAGTATAGGATTTCCGGCTGCACAGTGCACACTATGGGCCACATGTATCATCCGGCGGACGGATGATTTTTGGCGGAAAGTGCCGATTTGCGTATTATTTTATACGCAAATGGCCGATTTGCGAATAAAATAATCGCAAATCGGCACTTTCCGCCGAGTACGCCAGGGGGCGGAAAGGGGGCGGAAAGTAGGCGGGAAGTGGGCGGAACGGAGGGCGCGGACTCAGAGTCCGCGCGATTTATCATCCGTTCCGCCCAAATGTACGCCGAAAACCTACTCCAGTCCTCAGCTGGCGTAGGTTTTCGGCGGTGCGCACCGGCGCGCACAGGATTTATGTACAGGCAGTCCGCCTCTACATAAATCCCCGTACCGCCGGAGCTGCGGGGGCATTTTTAAGTCCGGCGTAAAAAACGCCGGACTTAATAAATGCCTCCCTATGTATCAGCCTACGGCCCCATCGTATACGGAGCCGTGAAAAATGAACAAGACCATTGTTTGCGGCTGGAACTGCTCAAACTCACGGCCGTGGATTTACATGCGGTCCCGTACATAGTACTTATTTCAGCAAAATCCAACTTGATTTTTATATTAAAAGTAGGGATGAGTGAACTTTTGAAACCTTCGTGTTGTTGCAGTTGCTATTACAATGAAAAAAGTGGAAAAAATCAAAGTGCAAAAACAGTGTAAAAAAAAGCCGGAAAATCGGCAATAATGCCATTCCCGATACCTCTAAAGGTTAATATATTAAATTAATAAAACACATTTTCGTTGTAATAAAGTCCCTTTGGTTGATCAATAATTAAATTTAAACGAATCCATCATCGTGCAATTAAATATACTGTTAAAATAAATATATATATAAATAAATGTATATTTATATATATATATATTTATTTTTTTACAGTATATTTAATTGCACAATGATGGATTCGTTTAAATGAAATTATTGAACAACGAAACTGATTTTATTACAAGGAAAATGTGTTTTATTAATTAAATATTATTTATTACAGGAAGCTCTTTAAGCCGTTAATTCATATTGCAGGTAAAAGAGCAAACTGTAATAATCAATACTTTACTTTAATTAAAACATCAAATGTTTCTTCTAATTATGTTAT
The DNA here is from genome assembly GCF_027789765.1 of Dendropsophus ebraccatus. NCBI lineage: Eukaryota > Metazoa > Chordata > Amphibia > Anura > Hylidae > Dendropsophus > Dendropsophus ebraccatus. The sequence continues at coordinate 15,878,046 of NC_091462.1, read as the reverse complement.
CACAATAGCATTATTAGAAGAAACATTTTTAATTCTATGTGCGCTCAGCTGATTGGCTGATCGGCTGAGCGCACATATAATGAGCAGGTCCGCAGTACAGTTACTTCATTGTGCTGCGGACCAGTGAAGAGGACACATCGGGACATCGGATGGTGAGTATAAAGCTCTCCCCACCCCCTCCCCAGCACTGCACCCATACCAGTAAGGAAGGGGGGGGGGGTCACTTAACCCCTTCCTTGCTGGTATGGGTGCAGTCTGACATCAGTCTGGCCCCCAAGGGGTTAAGGGTTATGCCTACACCACCCCCACCCCCCACCCCACCTTGCTGTGCCTTGCAGCCATCTTATAGGAAGCTTTGCCTCCTTGGTGTGCCAAGAACGGTGATCCTGTCGATAATATGACTGAGCATGAAGGAACATATCACCATGCTCCTCCCTTGTGTCCTCCTCTGAGCCTGTATACGCCTATGGAGGACTCCATCAGAATTGATGTTCTGAGTGCCGAGCAGGATGGCACAGCAAGGGGCAGGGCAGGGCAGATCACTGTGGGGCACAGCAGTGGCATTTGTAAGTGATGGTATGACATGACATAATTGATGCAGAAAACTGCTAAGTTTTACTATAAGGTGGCAAACCCCTTCAATGACCCTACTTCTGGTGGGTTCATGCCTTTGAATCTACAATTAGTATTTTTTTTTATTAATCAGTAGATACTGTAGATGACACACGAGTACATATGGAGAAAGGACCCGGTCTGCAAGAGCTTACAATCGGCAAGGTGAGGGAGGAGACAGAAGGTGCACCTGGTCATAGTGTGGTGAAGTGGCAGCGAGGTCATTGTAGGTTGTAGCCTAGTCTGAAGAGATGGCTTTTCAAGTAACTTGGAAAGGCTGTGAAGGTGAGTGAAAGCCGGAAGTGCTGGCGTAGTGAGTTCCAGAGAATGGGGGAGGCTCAGAAGAGTTAATTGAGGCTTTTGTGTGTGGAGGGTTAAGAGTAGAGCAAAGACAAAGGTCTTGTTAGGATCAGAGATTGTGTGAGGGACGATATAGCGAGATCAGGTAAGAGATGTATGGAGACAGGTTTGTATGTCATGGCTAACCATCATTCATTTGAATGCAATTACTAGGCATTGCTCCCAATAGCCAGGATCCTGCTCCACTCTGATAAGGGGAAAATACCCCCAAAAAGTTGTCTGTGGATGGATACTTTGCTTGGGTATTTCCCAGGTCATGTCACACTTGACTGTGGCTTGTTGGAAGGTGGTTTCCTTGACTGGAGACCCATCTTGGCTTGGTTGTTTCTTCCTGGTAGAAGGTCTGGCTAGCTCACTGATGTGAACCCTTGATGGTGTCCTTGCAGTATGTGTCTTCCCAGAGGGCAATGTTCCTAGATCCACTGATGTTGAGAAACATGCGATGGTGTCTTCACAGTGCTTTGGTTGATATCCCTGAGGTCAACCATCATTCCTTTGAATGATTTACAATTTAACCTCAATTCGTTGGAAAAAGGGAAGCAAGTGAAGGGTTGGGCTGAGGAGATCGGCAGAGGAAGAGCAAAAGGAGAGGTGGACTAGTCAGGCAACAGAGTTGTGGATGGATTGAAGGGAAGTGAGGGTGTTTGATGTTGCAGTAGATGATGAGATGGATAGATAGACAGACAGATTGGTAGATAGATAGATAGATAGATAGATAGATAGATAGATAGATAGATAGATAGATAGATAGATAGGAGATAGATAGATAGATAGATAGATAGAGATAGATAGATAGATAGATAGATAGATAGATAGATAGATAGATAGATAGGAGATAGATAGATAGATAGATAGATAGATAGATAGATAGATAGGAGATAGATAGATAGATAGATAGATAGATGATAGATAGATAGATAGATAGATAGATAGATGATAGATAGATAGATAGATAGATAGATAGATAGATAGATGATAGATAGATAGATAGATAGATAGATAGATGATAGATAGATAGATAGATAGATAGATAGATAGATAGATAGATAGATAATGATGTATGGTAGTAGAAGTAATGAAGTATTTGCAGTTGTATTGCTGTATATGGTAACTTCTGTCTTCTAAAACTCGACCAGGACCTAAATATTCAGTTCTTCTCATTCCTTAAGGGTTAATGGACTAACATAACATTATGGAATATAGAAATGTATATATTTTTGTTTCCTGTTAAAAATTCCTAACAAGAAGTTAAATGTATCAGATTTACGGCCAGTTCTAGGTCTCTAGCAGCGCCCTGAGTATAACTGTAAAATAATTGAGTTAGTTTTTAATATACTTCAAACCGTCTGTATCCATAGAAGTAAATAGCAGCGTTCCTTTGAAGAGCTGGTTTGCAGATGATTAAAAATACAGCGACGGGATAAAGTTACGTCTGAGCAACAAAACAAAAAACACATTAGCAATTTGCAAACTCAGATGATGATCTCAGTGAGGCGAAGTGCTTCATTAAGTGCCTGAGCTGCGTGCACCGCCCCTGGGCAAACACAGACAAAGCCTGATGTCATAAGGGTCCGGTCTGGCTGGGAAAACGGATTTATGACTTTTAGAAAAACAGTTTAATTAGACACAAGTAATAGAATGTACATATTGTATGGTAATGAACACAATGTGATAAGGAGGATGGGGGCGGCATGGTGCACAGAGTATCATATACTGTAGGTCAGGGCCATGCATTACTCAACTACATACTAAATTACCCATAGTGCCTTTCTCTATAGTGCCTGTGTACAGTGTCCACATTAAAAGAGTTATCCAGCGAATATGTTTTTCTTCCAAATCAGCGGGTTTCAGAAAGTTATATAGAATTGTAATTTACTTCTATTTAAAAATCTTAAGTCTTTCTATATTTATCAGCTGCTGTATGTCCTGCAGGAAGTGGTGTATTCTCTCCAGTCTGACAGTGCTCTTTGCTGCCACCTCTGTCCATGTCAGGAACTGTCCAGAGCAGTAGCAAATCCCCATAGAAAACCTCTCCTGCTCTGGACAGTTCCTGACATGGACAGAGGTGGCAGCAGAGAGTACTGTATCAGATGGGAAAGAATACACCACATCCTGTAGGACATACAGCAGCTGATAAATGTGGGAAGACTTTAGATTTTTAAACAGAGGTAAATTACAAATCTGTATAACTTTTTTAAACCAGTTGATTTGAAAGAAAAACATTTTTGCTGGAGTACCCCTTTAATCAACATGTTGTTACACCATGCCTCGGGAGTTTGGGCAATAGTTAAGCAGATATACACTTCCATGGTCGTCACTTAACTTCTGAAAATAAACCATTCCAGGGTTCCATAATTTGCCTACATTAAGATATATAGGGGGACATTTCTCAAACATGGTGTATAGTGAAACTGGCTCAGTCGCCCCTAGCAACCAATCAGATTCCACCTTTCATTCCTCACAGACTCTTTGGAAAATGAAAGGTGGAATCTGATTGGTTGCTAGGGGCAACTGAGCCAGTTTCACTTTTCACCATGTTTATTAAATATCCCCCATGGTAGATCACAGAGATTGCTTCTTGGGGTGAAGAGGGGTCTAAAAATTTCAACCAATTTTACTTAAATTACCAAAAAAAACTTAAAGTTGACGTTACGCCCTGACTTATCTCTGCATATAAACATGAAGTTTAATTCCCAGATGCCAAAACCCGTTTAGCGTCTGATCTGCTACGTGGAGTTTTATTTCCTAATGCTTTTTTTAATTAATCTTTACAACTTTAATATCGTACAATATTCTTTTGTTGACGAATTAAACTTTAATGGTGTATCTGCCCTACGTGTGAATAGTACCAAACACCGGACTCCTCGGTGGAATAAAATTTTATGTGCGTCTGAATCCCATGCTCGGTAATTCAGAGAGCAAAATAATTTTATTACTTACAGTTTTGCATCCCATCTTATCCGTGTGTATTAGAAGAAGAATGTAAGTAGCACGGGCTGGCCGGATTGGATCCAGAAGGAAGGGTGTGTAATAAGGGTCAAGTACTGGTTAACGTAAGGTAGATAAGGACCTGACTTTTTCCTCCTTCTCCTATACCCATAGTATAGGGCTAGGTTCACACTGCGTTTTTGCAATCCGTTTTTTTCATCTGTTTTTTGCAAAAAACGGATGAAAAACGGATCGAAAAAACAGATGCATTAGTGTGCATCCGTTTTTCCATTGACTTCCATTGTAAAAAAACCGGATCAAAACAGATCCGTGTTTTTTTTTACGGACACAAACAACAGCTACGTTTTTGTGTCCGTCAAAAGAAAACTGATTCGTTTTGATCCGGTTTTTTTTACAATGGGAGTCAATGGAAAAACGGATACACACAAATGCATCCGTTTTTTTTTTTCATCAGTTTTTTTGCAAAAAATGGATGAAAAAAAAAAACGATTGCAGAATCGCAGTGTGAACCTAGCCTAAGCCTGGACTACCCCTTTAGGAGGGCAAGAAAGGGGTTATCCAGGATTAGAAAAAGTACAGCTACTTTCTTGCAAATAACAGCGCCACCCCTGTCCTCAGGTTGTGTGTGGTATTACAATTCATCTCCATTCACTTCAAAGGAACTAAGCTGCAAAACTGCATACAAACTGAGGACAAGAGTGGTGCTGTTTCTGGAAGAAAGCGGACATGTTTTTTTTTGTTTTTTTTTAAACTCTGGATAACCACTTTATAGCTATGTTCACACAACATACTTTTTGTGGAAAGAACGGCCGTTGTTTTCAATTTACACAACGGTTGTTCTTTTCATAATAAAATGATTTGCATTGAAGTCAAGGCAAACAACGGCTGTTTTCACACAATGTATTGGCCATTGTTTACTACAGCCGTCGAAATAACATTCATGTCACATATTTTCAGCCGTTGTCCATAGACTTCATTGTAGTTTCCATTTAAAACAACAGGCATTGTTTTGAGTGTCAAATAATGCCCATTGTTTATACAGGGTGTGAACATAGCCTTATACAGAACTACAACCTCCTCCACTACCATATACCTATTAGTCTATTTTTAAATATTTTATATTTGCTTACTGCTTTGGAGAGTTCCAATGCATATCCCAGATCCACAGAGAAGTCTTCTTTATCTACCTGTCTGTCTCTATACAAATGTTCGTTTTCTAAATTTATCTTTAAAGCGAATGTATCCCCAGTACATCGCTTTTCTGATATCTACGTCAATAGATAGGCTGGGGGATGCCAGTGCGGTGGCCCTTATTTTGAACCACGGCCTGGTTCCTGTGTACAGCGCCTGTCTATCCCAGCTGGCGGTGAAGTACCGGAGACGGGCTGGTAGCCCCCAATGGGAGGAAACCCCTGCCCCTCTATGACGTGGTTCCATTGACTCTAATGGAGCCTCATCATAGAGGGAACATTCCTACGCCGGCGCCATTCTATCAATGTAAATATCGGAAAAGCGATGTACCGGTGGTTCATTCACTTTGACTCCAATATATACATAGATGTACAGTGTGATATTACCAGGCTTTCACAGCAATGTGTCCAGGGGAGTTTAAATTGGTTATCTGGTTAAATTGGTTAGACAACTGTCTCTGCACTCTGGGATGCCGGGAGGGTTAAATTCAGGTACAGTTGCAGATGACCTTACTGTTATTAATCCTTCTGGCATTACAGAGTGCAGAGACAGCTGTCCGGGATACTGTTTATAAGACAGTAGATCAAAGCAGAAATGGAGTGAACAGCTCACATACAGTTTTCTATGTCTTCAGCAGAAAGGAGCAAGCTCTGAACTGGGGGAAGAAGACTGAAAAGATAATAACAAGTATGAAACAAATTGTTAGACTTTAGGAGGGGGGTTTGATTTAACATATATTTTACCTGACCGAATTATCCCTCTAATGACATTTCCCCGCCAAGAGTAAAATGAATGGACTTTTTTTTGTAAACATTGTATGGTATTAAGATCTGCGGTTTAGTTCTAAGTTCCAGTGAAGACATAGAAATTTAATGTGCACTTGTCTGATGATCTGAACAAATTGTTCTTCCAAAGTCTTTCCTTTTCTTTTAGGTTAAGAATATAGTTAAAAATACATTACTCTTAAACAAGTCTGAAAAACTTTCAAAAGAAAAATTATTCCAAAGGTAAAAGGTGAATGGAAGCGGAGACGTTCAAGTAACTGGAATAACTCCGATATAAAATCAGATTGATCGGTATTTAAAGTCACAGGATCATAAAGAACAAAACTTTACCAAACTTTCAGAGATATCAAGATGGAATAGTGTTATGGGCTGAGACCATCCTTACAGTGACTCTGTACCAACAATCTGACCCCCGTTCGTCAAGTGATGCAGTTATTGCCCTTAAAAAACAACTTTTAATCCTGCAGCGCTGTGTCTAACGGCCGGGGCTTACATTTGTATATGCATTAGGCTGGCACACCCTCTCTGTCCTTCCTCCCCCCTTCTCCTCATTAGGAATGCTCCAGGAAGATTGCTTCCCATTCCCCACCTGTGTGCATAATGAACATGAGCTGGATCGTTAAGACACCTGTGCAAAGCTCAAACAGCAGTAAATGTTCCTGGATCATTCCTAATAATGAGGAGGGTGGGGAGGAAGGACGGAGAGGTGGTGCCAGCCTAATGCATATACAAATGTAAGCCCCGGCCGTTAGACACAGCGCTGCAGGATTAAAAGTTGTTTTTAGGACAATAACTGCATCCCCTGCCGAACAGACCCCAGGACAGATCTTGGATTAAAAGCAGCTATCCGAATGTACAAGTGGTTTGGCGGGGTCAGATTGTGGGTACAGAGTCGCTTTAAAAGCCATTAAAAAGTAACTGCCCATAGATTTACTCTCAGGTTATCAATTCAGGTCCCTATCTAGGACATTGACTCAATTTGGCAACTGAACCGTGAATTCACTTGGAGAACATCTCCTTTGACCTACTACAATGTAGATATTCACTATTTACTATGAAACTGCAAACCCTAATGTTAAAAGAAGTACGGCGGTGGGCAAAAAATCATTATGGGAAGGGGGTGGGGGGAATTAAAAAAAAAGGCAATGGAGGACATGTATAAAAAGGCGAAAATGCCTTTTTTAGATGCGGCTGATTGGTGTAAAAATATTCACAAAGGGTATTTTTGCGAATATTTTTTTCGCATCGGCCTCATCTGCACCACCTTCGCCAGTGGGGCAGAGAGGGGGCGTTACGGGGGGAGCGGCAGCACACATAGGGGAGCGGAATCTGCGTGCGCTGCATTAATCACTTTTCCGGTGAAAAAATTATACTGAAACCTACGTCAGCTCTGAGCTGGTGTAGGTTTCATAATTTTCGCCCTGATGGGCTCCGCACGCTCGGGATTTATGTAGAGGCAATGCTCCTCTACATAAATCCCCTGAGCTCCAGAGCTGCGGGGACATTTGTAAGCCCGCCGTAAAAAGCACCGGACTTAAATGTCCCCCAATATGCTCAACTGGGCTCCTGTACCAGGTGTCCTCTTGGTTTCCGGGTTCGTCTCAACCTAGGTTGAACCTCACAAGCAGGTGGGATTTAGCCCGCTCAGCCAATCAGTGACTGCAGCGGTGTCCTACCCCAGTCACAAACTGGCTGAGCAGAGCATCTGCAAATCGGGTTGTGACGTAGCCGGAGGGCAGCTAAGAAGACAGCTGTGGTCCAGGAACGGGACAAGGCGCTTCACGGGAATCGGGACAGCTGAATATAGCTTTCTTTTGTATTTACCCCCACCCCCATCCCAAAATAATCTTTTTTACCCACAACAAACTTTTAATACAGAGGGGTGAATACTAGTGTTGAGCAAAGTGGCCGAACTGTTCGCGTTCTGCAACGTTCTCCGAACCTGAACATTCAGCATTTGACTCCCAGCACCTGGAAAAGGTGCTGCCAGGAAAACAGTTTGGCAACACTAGTCCATACTGTGAAGGCTATCTGTGATGGGCAGAAAATAGTTGATCAAACTGTGGTCTGAAAATGGCGCTATGGTCAGTATATGGAATAAGAACAGCAACCAGATGATTCATGGATCCAAAGGGGCAGGAGCCTTGCTTAAGATATAGCAGGGTAAGGATGCAAACTACACAGGATACAAGAATAGAAACAGTATATAGCCAAGAACATCGCTCCGAAGACCACTGGAGGAGGTCAGCAGAGAAGCTCAAGAAAAGGGCAGCTAGAGCACAGTACTGGATTTGAAACCCCAACCATAGGATTACTGGTAAATACTGGATTGGTGCAGGTATGACTGCTCGGACCCCCTCCCTGGTCCCCCATTTCTTCTAGATGAATGACTAGGAGTGAGAATAGAGCAACAGACGAGTGTGCGTCCTAACGCTCCATTCAGGATGAAAAGGAATATAAACATCTTTAACTTAGTTGCTGTAGAAAATGAGGTTATAGAAAGGTAATAAATATATCTCCACATGTGAATCAATGGTTAGACTGTAAAGCAAAAGGCCTTGTAAGCAGGCTTCTGCCATGAGACGTTTCGACAACCTCACGTTGTCATTTTCAAGCATCATGCTTGAAAATGACAACGTGAGGTTGTCGAAACGTCGCACTTATGAATTATTGCTGTGCTGTGCACCTGTTCTTCATATGATTTTTTGCACAAAATAAATTTGGAATTTTTTCACCTGAATAGAAGTGCTGCGGAATATTTTTACTTTGTTAATCACATGGTCCGGAGTCAAGACCTATCTGCTGGCACCCGCCCATATCGTTTAAAAGAGTGCTGCTTCATGATTTGAACTCTATCTCCTATCTATCTATCTATCTATCTATCTATCTATCTATCTATCTATCTATCTATCTGTCTCTCTCCTATCTATCTCTATCTATCTCCTATCTATCTATCTATCTATCTATCTATCTATCTATCTATCTATCTATCTATCTATCTATCTATCTATCTCCTATCTATCTATCTATTATCTATCTATCTTTTATCTATCTATCTCCTATCTATCTATCTATCTATCTATCTATCTATCTATCTATCTATCTTCTATCTATCTATCTATCTATCTATCTATCTATCTATCTATCTCCTATCTATTATCTATCTATCTTTTATCTATCTATCTTTTATCTATCTATCTTTTATCTATCTATCTTTTATCTATCGCCCCCAGTGTACATATATATCCACAAGTGTTACTATTTCCACCACCTCCACTAATATACTACAATGTACATATGCATCCACATGTGCTGCCATATATACCCTATACACTACACTGCCCTATACCACACTATACTGTTAAATAGTGTGGAGTGGCAAGCTGCCATGAAGTGCAGACTAGTTAGTAGTGAAGCGCACAGCTTGTCTGGATCCAGCCCTCAGCCTCTCTGTGCTGGAACTTGTAGTACAACAATTTCAGCTTAAATATTATGCCTGGTATAAAGTAAGAGTCTTATGAGGTTCTGCAGCAGCTGAGATGTGTTATGAGGTCCAGCATAACATCATAATACACATTGAAAAAATGATAAGTTTACTGATAGCTGAGGTATTCACATGGGAATAGTTGATAAACAATTGATTCTAGGATTTGGGGGAGAGGGGGGGGGCATTTAAATTTTCGCCTCAGGCAGGACAAAAGCTAGAATCGGCCCTGCTTGTAAGATCGAGTTTTAGCAAAGCTGCAAGAGATGTCTGGTGAATATGTGGTGTGGAGTATGGAGTAAATCAGCAAGTCCAGGTACAAGTCGGCGACATCTCTGTTGGTCCAGAAGGTATACAAGCGGTCTCAGCAGGCACCCCTGGCTTATGCTTAGGACTTGTGGATCCGCAGCTGATCACAGTTGCTGTAACTTCTGTCACACTGTAGGAGCTGTATAGGGTAACCTTGTACTTATATAGACTTTTACAGTGAAGGGGGGGGGGGGGGGGGGGGGGCTGCTCAGGTGTTGTTTCAGATAACAATTAAACTTTTGTGTTTGTGCAATAAAGGTAGGCTCCAATTTTACTTATGCAGTGATCCAATAAATAGGTGAAGCAAGGAGTTGGCCCGTTAGGTAGGATTTAGAGGTACCTATGAAATAATGTTCTCTAACCCCTGACAAAGCACTAGTGCAATGCTCTCTTCTCCGAGGGGTGCATGATCACTGGTCGGCTCCCAATGGATTTCTAACAAATAATTAGTGTTCCCTGAGGTTCAATGCCCACTGCGGGGTGCAGGTCATCTGGATTAAAAGGAAGGAAGGAAGGAAGGAAGGAAGGAAGGAAGGAAGGAAGGAAGGAAGGAAGAAAGGAGGGAAGGAAATGCTCCTCTCTCTTCCTCTTACAGAGTTAAGACTAAAGTTAAGACTAGTCTAGAGACACTCCTCTAGACAAAACTGGTGGGGCTGGAGCAGACTTGAATTTTCCCAAGTAAAGTGACTGGTCTTCCATCTTACTTACAGTCAGTAACATGATATACCAGTATAACATCAGAGAAACACCATACAAATTATAAATAGTGCAAAACATCTTAGAAGTAGCACAAAGTATATTAGCATTAGGCACAAGAGTCCAGCAACCAGCCCATAGGACCTGCATGGTAAGCAGTGGGACAGTTAACTATATGCTATAGGGGTGACCGCAGGCATCCAGAGTCAAACCAGGTCTAGTCCCAAAATCCAAATATCCCTTGGTGCTGTCCTTTTTACAAAAAAAAAAGTCTGTTAATCTGGCAGTGTAGTGTCAATGAGGCGGGGCTTAGAGCATTTGTGCCCCGGCCTGAAGCACCTCTCTTCTTGCTGCCCACCCTTCTTCTTAATGGATATGCCCCTAGGGTGGGCAGCAAGAAGAGAAAGGTGCTGCCTGTATAGAGCATGGATGCTCTAGGCCCCGCCTCTTTGACACCACACTGCCGATTAAAAGAACATTTGAAGAAAAAAAAAAAAAAAGGCCGGCACCAGGAGATGTTTGGACCCTAAGACCGGACATGGATTGACCACAGCAACATTACCAGCAGTTTGGGGGGTTGTCTAGGGTGCCTACAGATTAACCTTAGTTACTGTAGTTGATGTCTGGAAATTTCTATCTAGAAAGTGTATAGGTAAATGACTGATGCCATTGATGCTATTTTACTTTACAGCAGTAGTCCTCAAACCGTGGTTCTGGAGCCAAATGGGGCCCACAGCCATATGGTGTGTCTCTCTTATACATTTATAGAGGAGAAGTCAAGTCCATTTAGTTCTATCCTTTTTTTTATTCCTGCCAAAACTGTAGCTACGCGTAAGGAAATGTATTTTTTACAACCGGCTCCGAAATACAGATCTGCGCCTCAAAGACAAATCCCACGTGACATTTATCACGACACCAAATCACAAAAAGCGTTTATTATGCTTTTATGCTCCTATCCAGAACCTTGATGGGAAATTTTATATGACATGATACCTTTAAAATGCTCCATGAATTTGCCTGCATGAGCCTCAATCCAATAAAGAAGCCTTGCATTTTATTCCACATTTTACTAGGCAGCTCTGTACACCATTATTACACATCATTAGGACCAGGAGCCGCGGAATGTGGGAATAGTCACCTTCAAGCTGCTGCCATAGTTCTTCGCTTTAACCCAAAGTATATTGAGTGGTTTTTATCAAATAATACGATGAAAGTGGAAATTTCGATATAAAATCAGTAACGCGGCTTCACCTATCATCCACAGCTATAATACTAAAGTCTTCCTAACTCAGCTAATGTTTTTTTTTTTTTTTGTACCTTCTTTACCTTCCAAGAGCCATAACCATTTTACTGTTACATTAATTTAACTTACCGAAAAACAAATGTTAAAAAAAACCATTTGTAGGGTGGACTGAATGAAATTTTGTATGCTTTTTGGAGTTTTTTGGGGAGATTTATGAAAGGGCGTAAATATACACCTGGTGTAAACTGCCCACAGCAACCAATCACAGCTCCTCTTTTCTTTTACCAAAGCAGAAAGCTGAGCTGTGATTGGTTGCTGTGGGCAGTCTACACCAGGTGTATATTTACACCCTTTCATAAATCTCCCCCTTTGTTTTTACAGGTTTTAGGTTTAAGGCTATGTTCACACAACGTATATTTCCGTAAAATCACGGCCGTTGTACAACAGCCATGATTATTACGAAAATATATGTTACCTTTCCTTCTATGGGATCCTGGCCAGAGCATATGCACATAGTATACGCTCCGGCCGGGATCCCCAGCAGCGCCGCAAACAACTGACATGTCAGTTTTCTGCGGCCGCTATTCAGTGAATAGCGTCCGTAGAAAACCATGTCAGTGCACACTATGGCTCCGGCCGCTCGCTCTGTAGTGTGCTGTGGGGAGTTCTGATGCGGACGTGCTCTGATGCGCCCACATCAGAACTCTGCGGCACAAAAGATCATCCGGTTGGTACTGCCGGGTCACGGAACCTAAATCCCTGCACCCCGCCTACATCAACACAAACCACTTTGGGGTAACTATGACTATTTGATTGCTTCTTACACCAGTTAAGGTGACAAAATAGGATTTTTTTTTAAATGTATTATTCCTCTTTATAAAGGGGTTCAGCGTATGGAAATACCAATGTCCTCTGTCACTAATGGGCTTATATGGTCCACTCTTCTTTTAGGGACCAGACAGTAGTCTTGGCACCAGTCAACCTCTTTATATCTCACGCAGCTCAGTGTACCAGTGGCAGTTCTGTCACACTTCCATTACTTCACCACTAGTTCTTAAAGGGGTTATTTTGGTTGTTAAAAGGGTTTCAAAGGGTCCAAACAAGATAAAAATAATAAAATCAAGTTACTCCTCTATCTGATCACCTGGTCTCCCTTTTTAAGTAACAATACATGACCACCACAGCCAATCAGTGACCTGGTAATGTGCCGTACTCCTGGCATCACGGCTTCCAACACTGGCTATGGCACACGATCAACGAGTGCACTAATTGGTTGCGGCAGTGAGGTGTCATCTGTTCCAAAAGAAGACCAGAATAGAAGATGTGGTTTGTTATTTTCTTGTTTGTGGAGCTTTTTCAAAACATTATTTTACAACCTAGATAACCGCTAAACCAATATTTTACAACATAGATAACCGATACTTGCTAAAACAATACAACCTAGATAACGCACAAAAAGAAGAAGACATATTTGTCGAGAAACATTCTGGATACTCCTGATCGTGGAAATAAGCTTTCCCGGAGGACACGCCAAGTCACTACCACCTGAGACGAATGGAACGCGTGGCAGCCAGGAGTCAAATGCCAACGGTTCGAGTTTGGAACAGTTTAGCAACTTTGGTCAACACTAATAGAGAGATTCCCAGTAGCCCCCTCTACTACTTTAGCGGCATGGCATTAAAGCAAAAACATCAAAGTATGCAACGCAACCTGCAACACAACCTGCAACACAACCTGCAACAATGCGCTTATAGGTTAGCGGGAACAAGTCAAATCACAGAAATAACAAAAATTTAGGGAGGACACGTATCAGTCCGAAAGGGTCTCTTGAATAGTTAATTATGACCCTTGCTTACCAAGGTAAGCTCCACCACCCCAAGTGTAGGAAATGTAACGTCTGTTAGTAAAATTACTTTGTGAATTAAATCTATATGTTAATAGAAGTGAAGATGAAGCACGTAGCCGAGCCCACACCACGTCCGCCCGCTACTTACTGCTGCAGCAATTGTTTTTTTTTTTTTTTTACTTGAAATAAAGTTTATAAAGACATTTAAATAAAGAGAATATAATTGGGAAGACAATTAACAATACAAATATCAGAATGGCCAGGAAAGTTGCAATTATCGAGTCCGACTCTTTGTAGTTTAATTGAACAAGAGAGTCTCCTGGAGGGCAAAACTTCAGGAGTCTAAAATGCATTGGATAATAGGATTGACATTTTCAGCTGTAGTTATTGTCTCGGTTAAAAGGCGACTGAAAGCCCGGAATCACTTCTGGATCTGCTACAAATAGCGGAGACTCAAAAGTTTATTTTCTGTTATTAAAATAATGGGATCATACGTATAGTGAGGCTGTGGTTCCAGGACACTTTAATCTATGAGTTGAGCTTTGGAGAATGTCCATTAATATATTTAAAGGGTTATATAGGGGGAAAAAATATTTCTTGCAACAAAAAAAAAAGCGCCACCCCTGTCCCCAGGTTGTGTGTGGTATTACAATTCAGCTCGATTCACTTAAATGGAAGTGAGCAACAAAACCCCCAACACCCAAACTGAGAACAAGAGTATTGCTGTTTATGGAGAAAGCAGCCATTTATTTTTTAAAACCTGGATAACCTTTTTAAGGAATTACTTAAAGGTCTTCATTATAGAATGTTATGTATTATTGCTTAGAGGTGCTGCCACCTCTGTCCATGTCAGGAACTGTCCATAGCAACAGAAATTTTCTATGGGTATTGGCTGCTGCTCTGGACACATCCTGACATGGACAGAGGTGGCTGCAGAGAGCACTGTGTCAGACAAAAGAAAACACCACTTCCTGTAGAACATACAGCACCTGATAAGTACTGGAAGATCTGAGAGTTTTTTTTAAATAGAAGTAAATTACAAATCGGTATAACGTTAAGATTTTTTTTTTTTTTTGCCGAAGTTCCCCTTGAACCTGAGCCCAGTCTTCCAGGGGGTTGTCTGGCCTAAGCTACTACCATCTACTACCATCAACCACTAGATAAGCATGCCTATTATAAACCAATCACATTTGATCCAAAAAAATGTTTTGAATTTGCAAAACCATATGAAAAATGAATGAAAAACTAATTGCATGTCTCATTGCTCTGGTAACATTTTCTAGATCAAGTGCAGAGCATCTCACCTAATGAGTATTCAACAGATGACATGCTGAAATTTGTAGACAGGAAGTCTTAAGACTGGTTTCACATACAGCAGTTTTTTTTTTCCGGAGAAGTGGATCCAACAGGGAGTCATGGCGCGGGTAGCAGGGTTCAGAGAGGGGTCACGGATAGCGACATTTCCAACAGCCGGGGACTGCAGCGATTAGCCGACACAACACATTCACCGCCCCCAGCTGATTAACCATTAAATGGTTATAAAACTCTATCCATGGTGGTCTAATGACCAGAATGCCGACCCCCCCCCCCCCAACTCCACACATAATGTGATCTCGGGGGGGGGGGGGATCCATGCTTATGACTCAGTGACACTAGGATGCTGATCACAGCTAGGAAATCTATTGCTATGGGCTCCCGCAGCCCATAGTAATTGCTTACCAATCTCAGATTACTGATCTCGCACAGTAAATGGCGTAAGTGCAAACAAAATGTGAAAGCGCAAAATTGCTTATTTTTAGTCACATAGAATCAGGCAAAAAATTTATAAAAAGTGATCAAAAGTTGCATATACACAAGCCAACTTCCGATTAAAAGTATAGATCATGGGGCAAAAATGTAACAGGGACAGGGCAAGCTCTCTTGGTGCATACACCTGGGATTTCAGAATGCACTCCACCACCCTCTGTCCCTGAGGTTTAGCATTGTCATTGGCCTGGATCTGTGCCCCCCCACCATAGGAGCCACACTGCTCTGCGCCCCCCCCCCCCCTAAGATCACATTGACTTATAATGGGATTGGTTGTGTCATGTGGCAACATTTTGTTTGCCATATTAAGTGGGTGCAATCGGATTGTGTAACCCAGATGTGGACGAGGCATTGTTTGCAAAGTAAGTTCATTAATATTGCTACAAAGTTTATATTTTTAATTCAAATAAACATAATTTACTGAATAAATGAAACATTAAAAGGTCACACCAGGCAAAACTGATACACATGTCAGGACCGGAGGCTGCGGTGCACGACAAAGGGATCCCCTTTGTTAGTGTCTGATTAGACAGATCCTTACAGAAGGTGCCCTGAGGTGATCAGCTGATGGCCTTGGGCCCTACTCTCAGCTCTATGGCAAACAGTTGATTTTGCTAAAACAAATGACGGTCAGCCTGGCATACCTGGTACTAGTTTAACAGGGCAACCATGTGCAGTAATACATGGAGAGCCTGAGTATTTCAGAAAGACAAGCACCCCAGTGACTTGCCCCAGACCACAATGTGTAAAATAATACATTTGATGGGGGCCCATGTAGAAGGGTGTCACAATAATATATTTTCCGTGAGTTATCTAAGCGAAAGGTGAGGCTGGACACATCTGTATATGAAATAGATAGGTATGAAAGATTTAAAGCACTATTACACTTAGTGATTATTTGCCAAATTAGGCAGATATCAACCTGTGTTATAAAGCCAGCGACTAGCAGATGAACAAGTAAAAGCTCTCATCGTCTGAATGTAGTTGTTCAAAATATTTTAAAATAATCTTTCATTGGCTGCGTATCTGCCCATGTAATAGCTGATAAGGGACTGATGGCTAAGTGAAGCTAATAATGTCCATGTAGACCAGGTCATGCGCTTATCAAGCCATACAATAGGCTTCGTAAGCAAGCGCCGGTATTGATTACAGCGTAAGTTGGGTTGTCTAATATGGCCCTTAATCAACTAGACAGACATAATAAATAGATCAACAGGTATGGCGATAGATAGATAGATAGATAGATAGATAGATAGATAGATAGATAGATAGATAGAAGATAGATAGATAGATAGATAGGAGATAGATAGATAGATAGATAGATAGATAGATAGATATGAGAGAGATAGATAGATAGATAGGAGATAGATAGATAGGAGAGGGATAGATAGATAGATAGATAGATAGATAGATAGATAGATAGATAGATAGGAGATAGATAGATAGATAGATAGATAGATAGATAGGAGATAGATAGATAGATAGATAGATAGATAGATAGATAGATAGATATGAGAGAGATAGATAGATAGATAGATAGATAGATAGATAGATAGATAGATAGATAGATAGGAGATAGATAGATAGATAGATAGATAGATAGATAGATAGGAGATAGAGAGATAGATAGATAGATAGATAGGAGATAGATAGATAGATAGATAGATAGATAGATAGATAGATGATAGATAGATAGATAGGAGATAGATAGATAGATAGATAGATAGATAGATAGATAGAAAGATAGATTTTCAGTTTCTAATATATTGTAACATTGTCACTTTAAATTTCTCGTACAGAATCTCTTTCATTTTATCTATTCATCCATTTAGTAACTTTTTGTCAGACCTAAAACATTTCATATTTTATACAAAAGAGTTTATAGAAAGAAGAATACAGCAAAGAATCTGGAACATTCCACCCAATGATTATTATGTGGCCTCCATTAACTAGAAGGGAAACATTTACTTTACGAACACAAAGTTGTATGAACTATAGTAACCATGGCCTCGCGTGACCATGAGCTGCACAGCACTTTATATACTGCAGTATGGTGGCAGGTGATGAGTATGTTAGTATATACTCTTTTTAACTTTCTTTTAACTTTCATTCTTCCTTTTGTATCTGTAAATGGAGATGTTAATTCATCGTAAGATTATTCTTTATCTCTGTGAATCTCACAGAGATTATTTCCGTGATTCCACATTCCAGCGAATAATTATTTTATTTATTTATTTATTTCAATAATAATGTTCTATAAATTGGTAATATAACTGTATTGAAAAAAAAGTTGTTTTTTTTGTTATATTTCCTTTGTACATTGAGTGTCAACAATAAGGACTGACAAGACCCCTCTGCTGCCACCAATGACTGTGGGAACTGCAGGGCTGCACAAGCCCTGATCCCATAGAGTTACATATTACTAGTGCTGCCGCATGCAGTATTAGTAATATTAAATTTCCTTATGCTACGTTTACACGGAACGATAATTCGCCCGATCGTACGATTAACGATGTCGGAGTAACGTTTTTTTTTTTCATAACAATAAGCGTTTAGATGGTACGATATATCGTACGGAAATTCGTTTTGCGATTGTTTTGCGATCACTTAAGCCTATCTCACACATTAGTTAAATCGGCAAATGACTGCTCACACGGAACGATCTGCAAATTTTTTGCTAACGGTCAACGACGATTTGAGAACTTGTTGAAAGATCAAAATGAACGATTTCTCGCTCGTCGTTTGATCGTTCGCTGCGTTTACACGTACGATTATCGTTCAGATTTGATCGTTATCGCGCGTATTCGCACGATAATAGTTCTGTGTAAACGCAGCATTACTTATAAGCGTTAGCATTAGAATAGGCATCACCTGACTGACTGCTTTGTGCCACTGCTATAGTTTGCTGAAGGCAGTACAGTATAATATTATGGGGTGGTCTTTTTTTGTTTTTTAGGGACAGCCTAAGCTCCTTAGTTCTAGGCAAGTTCCAATGCATTTCAATTCATTGGGTACAATTGCTTCTTCTAACTTTGGCTCTTCTAACTGTAGGTTCATTCTTTTTCTGTTCCTGCATGACTACCCCAGTGCACTTTTAAAGAAAGTTATATAGATTTGTAATTTACTTCTATTTAAAAGTCTCAAGTCTATTAGTACTTGTCAGCTGCTGTATGTCCTGCAGGATGTGGTGTATTTTTTCCAGTCTGACAATTTGCTCTCTGCTGCCACCTCTGTCCATGTCAGGAACTGTCCAGAGCAGTAGCAAATCTCCATAGAAAACCTCTCCTGCTCTGGACAGTTCCTGACATGGACAGAGGTGGCAGCAGAGAGCAAATTGTGAGACAGGAAAAAAATACACCACTTTCTGTAGGACATGCAGCAGCTGATAAGCACAGGAAGACTGGAGATTTTTAAAAGAAAGAAATTTACAAATCTGTATAACCTTCTGACCCTGACCCCAGTTGATTAAATATAAATCACTAAATAAAATCTCGGGAGTACCCCTTTAATGTAAGTGCCAGTTTAATGTCTATACACTGTACTAAGAACGGGAATGGAATCCCCCAAACAGGTGGAATGTAAAGGAATCCAATACATTTGATAGGTAATGTATTTTCTAATGAGACTTTATATGTTATATAGACTTTTCCTCCTTTTTTCATTCTTCGTCTATTCAGACCTTAACTCATTTCACATTTCATATAAAAGAGAAAGAAAAATACAGCAAAGAATCTGGAACATTCCAGCCAATAGTTATTATTAAGCCTCCGTTAACTAGAAATGAAACATTTGCTTTGTAACAAAAAGTTGTATGAACTATATTAACAATGTCCCTTATGTGACCGTGAACGGCGGCGGCACAGAGGCAGAACCCGTCAATAGGTGACGCACCAGGTAACATACTTGCTGCTTTTATAAAATCTCTTGTGGAAATCTGAAAATTAACTCATCATTGACCAACAAAACACAACAATCACTGAACTCGGGGAGATCAGTGAAAAAAAATCCAATGGAGTACTCAGTTAAGAGTCTCCACTGATTGCCCCCTACAAAATTTGAATATGCAAAGAAGGGGTCCGTGGAGTTGCGAGTCTCCATTGGATTTTTTTCATTGATCTCCCTGAGTTCAGTGATTGATGTGTTTTGTTGGTCTATTTTTCATTGCCCCTGATAGCCAGAATCCTGCTCCACACTGACGAGGGGCAAACACTCCGAAACTGCTGTCTGTGGATGGATGCCTAGCCTTTGTAACCCTTGTCTAATGTTGTTACTTATAGGGCCCCCCCCCCCCCCCAGTGTGTCCCTTTTTGGGTCCCAATGCTTACAAGAGAATGAGGACCTTAGGGGTTACGTATCAGGGTGGTTTGGTGATCTCCCCACTAAGAGGCAACCCTTGGCGACATGCTGCCTTCTCTGGAGAAAGGGATATCTGGCAATTTCTGTGTTTTGAGACTCGCAACTGAGGCTCTAAAGACCCCTTATTTGCATATTAACTCATCATAGGTTTATTTTTTAATATCGCACCATCATATTCTGCAGCGATGTACATGAATGTCCCTATTACTATAAGTTATCTCTACAGATTAGCAAACTTCCAGTACATTGGGTTTGTCCAAATCCAAACACTCTGCATTTGATGACCGGTGGCTGGAGAAGTTGGATGCTGCCCTAAGGCTGCCTGGAAAGCATGGATACAGTCATAGGCCATAGGCCACAGCACTTATAGCCGGCTATACATACAAGGATCTTCTTTTTTCCAGAAACACTGATACTCTTGCCCACTGACATGTTCTTTTAGTTGTTGGGAAAGCGATATCATACTTTGGACAAGGGTCGATGTTTTAGGAAAAAATAAAACTCTACTTTATGATCTTGAGGCTGGGTTCACACACAGTATATATCAGTCAGTATTTGGTCAGTTTTTTTGCAACCTCAACCAGGAGTGGATTGAAAACACAGAAAGGCTCTGTTCACACAATGGTGAAATTAAGTGGATGGCCGCCATTTATAGTTAAAGCGTAACTGTCATGGTTTTTTTTTATTGCAGAAATCAGTAGTCTAAGCGATTTTAAGAAACTCTGTAATAAGTTTCATCAGCCAAAAAAGCCTCCTTCTGTACTCAAGGAGCAATCTCCCAGCCTCCCCCCCTGACTTCTTAGCTGTGCATTATCAGGCACACCCGTCTTCATTACAGAGAAGCCAGTGAAGACGGGCTCTGCTCTCTCCATTGTAAGCCTATGAAGGGGGGAGGGGCTGGGGGAGATGAGGGAGCAGGAAGAGGTGACATGAAGGTCAGCTGTTTGTAGACTCTCTGGGCACCTAAAACGCTAAATTCAGGTGTCAGAAAGGTCAGTGCTTATCTATGAACTTACTGAGAGAAGATTGCAGGGTGTTGTGCTGTGCAGGACTGCTCCGTGCTCAGTCACTCCTAACAGCCCCTCCCCTCTCCATAGCCACATAATGGAGACAAAAATCCTGCTTCATCTGAAGCGAGGGGGGAGGCTGGGAGATTGCTTTTTCAGTACAGAAGGAAACTCTTTTAGTACATAAAACCTAATACAGAGTTTCTTAAAATCGCTTGAACTGTAGATATTTAATGTTTTCAGAAAAATGGCCCTGAAATGACAGTTACGCTTTAAATAACTGTCATTATTTCAATACAACAGCCGTTGTTTTAAAATAACAGCAAATATTTGCCATTAAATGGCGTCCGTCCACTCAATTTTAACAGTGTGTGAACAGATCCTTTCTGTGTTTTCAATCCATCCCTGGTTTTGGTTGCAATATGAGGACCACAATACTGACTGAAATATACGTAGTGTGAACCCAGCCTTAAAGGGGAACTATCAGTAGGTTAGAGGAATCTAACCTGCTGATATCTCCCTATTGCACAGGAGACACAGAGGAGGAAGGTATGTCTCTTACCTCGGCGCCATCCTGGTGCAGTTAGACATTTACTCCACAGTTCGGTGTGACCTACAGGAGCACTGCCCCGCCCCCATATCTAACACCCAGCCTACCCCCGGCCAGCCCACTCCATTGATTATCATTAGGAAGGGGGTAGATCAGGACGATGGGGGCCTTCAGTGCTCCTAACTGTTTCACTGGTCTGTGAGGCAAATGTCTAACTGCACTGGAATGGCACAGAGGACAAATGTAAGAGAAATGCCTTCATCCTCAGCGTCTCCTGTGCAATAGGCAGTTAGATTCGCCTAACCTGCTGATAGTTCCCCTTTAAGCTCTGTAGGGTTGATGTTGATGCAAATTTTGAAATTTATAAAATGATTTTTTTTTTTTTTTTTATGAAAAATGTGATTTTTGTTTTTTTTCTTTCTTTCTTGGATGTTAAAAATCTCCAGACATGTTTAGTGATCTCTGCTTTCCCGGGATTCTCAGCAGCACTTCTCTTCCCATTTTCACATTTCTAATCAAATATCAGGAAGATTTACAGCACTAATTATGTCCTGGAGATGCGATGTGTTGGCTCCTGATTAGCTTGTTCTGCATAACATCATCTTGTTGTCGGTGTCACACTTCTTACTGTTTTACAAATTAACTTTTCTTTTTGATACAATTGTTAAAAGAAAAAAGAAAACACCTGGTAAGAGGCCGTATTTCACCCCACCACATCACCATTCATAGTAAAAGGATTTGTGTGCCACCTTTGAACTGATACTTAGTTAATTACATTTTCCAGATTAAAATTTCAGTAGGCAAATACTTATATAGGATTGATAGAAAATCTAATGGCAGAAAATCGATATAAATAGGCGGAAAAGCCTTAAAGGGGTACTCCGGCGGGGGGGGGGGGGCTATTTTGGGATCTGGGCAGGGAGGAGGTGGCTGAGGTAAACTACATCCACTCACCTCCCCGGTTCCAGCGGCGGGTCCCGTATCGCGGCACTCCGGTCCCCGGTGCCGGGTCGCTTTCTGGTGTCTGGCGCGGTGTCTGACGTCTCAAATCCGCTCAGCCAGTCAGTGACAGAGGTGGGATCCGTTTCAAGATCCGCTCAGATCCCGCCTCTGTCACTGACTGGCTGAGCGGACTTGAGACGTCACGTCTAGAGCCCGCGACAGACACCAGGAAGCGGCTGGGCACCGAGGACCGGAGTGCCGCAATACAGGACCCGACGCTGGAACCGGGGAGGTGAGTGGACATTGTTTCCCTCAGCCACCTCCTCCCCGGCCAGATCCCAAAATAGCCCCTCCCCCCCCCCCCCCAAAGTACCCCTGTCTGTGAGATACATCTTTTGTTTAAATGACTGTGCACGCCTGCGGGGGTGGTGGTCGCTGACTGGCACAGTGTGGACTTAGTGTAGGGACCCATGTGTATCAGATACCTGCACGCGGTACATGGGGCAGTGTGGCTTGATCAATTCACATACAGAATTCTGATGTTTTTTATGCAGCCGAGAGGTACTAGTATCAGCCATAGGTGTGAGGTGCAGCACTCTTTTTCTTCCCTGAACCGTATTTTGTTTAAATGTGCCCAAGCTGTAATTTAAAAAAAAAACACTGAACTCACCTGCTCCAATCCCTCATCCCTACTGGTCTAATGTTTTCCAGTCTTGCTACCCAGCATTTCCTGAGATGGTCTCGACACAAGGAAGTGCTTGCTCTGCCAATCACTGACCACAGCAAAGAACCAACTTCCTTAGTATGGAGAAGTGGAACTGGGCACCATCAGAATGGATATATATTCTTTATTTAAATTACAAAGCTTAAAGGAGAACTATCAGCAGGTTAGAGGAATCCAGATATGTCCCTATTGGGCACAGGACGCAGAGGAGGAAGGTATGTTTCTTACCTTCCTCCTCATTGCCGTTCCTGTGCTGTTAGCAGTGTAATCCTTCGTCCGTAGCACTGTTAGGAGCGAGACGCTCTGGGGGCGGGGGCAGTGTTCCTAACAGTGCTCCTGACCAAGGGTTTAGCTCTTTAATTTCATATACACATAAAAGGAATACACCAGATCAAATAAAAATGGTGGCGCAACACGTTTCAGCTACAAAGCCTTTATCACAGCATTACAGTTCCCTTATATCATAGCATAACAATTCCCTTACACCCACCCATAACACTGGTGGGAGAAAACAGGTGAGGTGGGCCCAGATTGTTTTTGCTTAGGGGTCATTTATATGTCCGTAGACGGACAGTATTTTGCAGACCAGACCTCAGAGCTCCCGACATCGTGCTTTATTAGGATGCCAGGAGCGCCGAAACTGTTTAAAAGTTTGTGTTACCGTACTGACACAGCCTATGGCCTATGGCTTTATCCATGTTGTCCATGCAGCCCTAGGGCTTCAAACTTCTCCAACCACCAGTAACCAAATGCAGCAACTTCAGGGTTTGGACAGACTCGAGCATGCTCAAGCTGTGCTCATCTCTAATGCGTATCCTTCTTTATACAGAGCAGGGTACTGGTCGGCTAGGAGGGATGCCTTAGGTACAGTTTCGAGGTACTGACTCTCATCAAAGAGATCAATGGTATGAAGACTTGGTGCTAAGGCAATTTTCCAAGATTCGGTAACCTTCCCCAATGAGCTGTGCCTGAGGCATCCCCATGGCCAACCAGTACCCTCCTCCCGGGCACTCAGCAACACCTGTCTACTCATGGGTAATTCTTTGTTTTGGAAGGGACTCTGGTTTACCCAATGTCTTTCCTATGGAGCAATTGTGAAATGAAGTAAACCAGTGCCAAGCCATCACCTGTGGCCATTACGAATCTTGCAAGTTGAAATCCAACATCCCCATGATTTTTTTTCCCTGAGATCTGCTATTGGGAAGCATTGGACAAATTAAAGATCAGTAGGTTAGGCCAATTTTCCTCTAATGTTTATAGACACCCTGGGGGAGATTTATGAAGCCTGCGGCTAGGCCGTACGCCCGATTGTGTAACTCCTATTGAATCCAGTGTGGCAATTGGCAATTGGAAATTTCCAATGGCTGTTTGCTGCAATCCTAGTCCATGAGAGTGAGTAATAACAGCAAAAAGAGCCCTAATTCTGTATAACACATACAAGGTGGTAGCACAGCAGAGGATAATGAATTGTGTTGGCCATCAGGATTGCTCAGTAGGTGCCACTACTGACCCCGATACCTAATGTTCTCACATCCTTCCTACATGTGTTTTATATCTCATATCATGCTGAGCTGTGCTATTTCTGAAATTCGTTGGGTTTCACATATGTTCTCACAGGATAACTTAGTTACCGTCTCTTACTAAGATGTGATTTCCTAGATCAGAAGTGTCACGATGAGACGTCTTATCGTACGCATATCCATTATGGTTTCAGTATCATTTACTGCTCTGTCAAAGCCCAAGAGACTTCTAGAAGCAGCTTACAGTAGAGTAGGCTTTTAGAGCGGACCTGTAAGCAGTTTTTTGTTGACTAAGTAAGAGGTAGTGCACAATAGGGATTACCCGGAATCAGTAGATATAACTCTTATTTCAACCATCTCTCTAGATCTGAGATATAAGCTTCACAAGTTTTATGCCAATTAAGAGATAAAGCCGACTAGATGTTCCTCTGGTCAGCAGAAGCCCAGCAACATTCAGGCCCCTCTCCTAACTACCACCTCCATGCCTACATGTAAACCCTTATTCTTTGGTGCTGGGTTTTTGCAACTCAAGAGAACACCCCATGGGCTTTATCCCCTAATTTACATACAACTTCTAAAGCTTATATCTCAGCCCTGTAGAGACAGATTGGAATAGGAGTTATATCTCCTGGTTCCGGGTACTTTGGTTGCTACTTTAGTTAGCAGAACAAAGGGGTAGTGTGGGTCTGACTTAAAAAAAAAATAAATCTAGCACCACATGACAAAGTTTTATAATTTTGTCATGGGGCGCTAAATTTCTTTAAATAAAAGTCAGTGCCACACTACCCCTTTAAGCAAGAAACTGGCCAATAGTTTTTTTTCTGCCCACTAGTAACATGCTATAGCTAGAGCTGCACTGATCAGGGGGAATAGGGGGATACCATGCATCATTATTTACCGGTTACAATATCCTTCTGGTCCTACCGTACTTCTTGGCGTTTCCTGACACCTTTACCCCAGCCACTTTATGTATAAACTGGTCATGTGGCTGAAGAATACCTGGATTAGCATCCCAAACTGTCTTTAGGTATCCTATGTTCTTTGTATGTACTGCTCTTTTACTGCTAAACTTTTCCACACCCAGTGGTCACATGTAGGAAAGTAAGATGCATTGGTCACATGGTTTATCTGAACCAATAACTGTATTCCCTAGTCCAGCACCGTATTAACCTGAAAAGAGGTGGATTTAACACCAGTCTTTGCCAGAGCAGATACTGTATCTAGTAACTGAGCTTCTGCTAGTCAGAATAGCAAGTCAGATACTTAGCTGGCGGGGTTCTTTTCTAGAACGTCATTTAGTTCATGTGCTTTGTGCCATTCTTTTGCCAAGCACCGACCTGGCTCTATGCAATGGGGGCAAACCTGCCACCCCCAGTGGGACCATATAACCCCCCACCCCCTGTGATGAAACTCCATTGATTCTTAGAGGGGAGGGGACATGGTCACATGTACACGGGCTGATTATCGCTCATTGCTAATAATCAGCCTGGGTAAAAGGGCATTCATTTAGCAGAGGGGTCTTTTGGTTTCTCAGGTTCCTGAACTAATGTGTTACTGCTGCCCAAGCAATTCTCTGCTTAAGGCCGGTTTCACACGTAGTAACAGTGCGGGCGTTAAAATTTCTGTCCCGTACATCTCCGGGTGGTCTGGCGGCTGTATTTGAAAACCACTTACGGTCTTATCGTAAGAGTCCGGCCGTAGTGTCATGATGTGTCTTGGCTTGTTTGGCCCCGCTCAAAAGCATGTATTTGATTCATGAATCTGCCCCCGGGCCAAATAAGCACACCCACATCCCTATAAAATCTCCGCCCACTCGCGAAGTACGCCCATATGCTTGTAGTGTTTTGAATGCCAAAAAAATAAAAAAAAAGATGTCTGATGGCGCTAATAATGCGCCCTATGGGCCAGCCCGGCGTATGAGGCTGCGCCGCAAGCACCAGCTCGTGGTGCTTTCGATCCTGTGGAAGATGCGTAATTATTACCAGCGTTTGTGTGTAAGTCTCTATATATTTTTTTTTTTTTTTTTTTTTTTTTTTTTTTTTTTTTTAAAGCTTTATGTAACTTATTTCAAACTAGCCTTACAAACTGTTTAGGCTTATAATCCGTAAAACATTGATTTAAATGTATTGTTTATGCAAGCTCCCTTAAGTACTGTTGACCAAAGGTCCTTAAATGCAACTGTGTAATAATTTTGTGACTAATTGAGATGTCTTAAAAATAATAAATTTAATTTGTTAAAAATTCTTCTCAGAGGCAAAAAGACGCAGAGCAGCGCCGTCTGCAGGAGGTGGGACGGCGATATTGGGTCCACCCCATCAATGTTCGGAGGGAGACCCGGGGCCACATTGGTTGCCTGTATGATGATTTGCGACGGTATGTCGATTTGAATACATCAAAGTCGTCAAATCTTTGAATGTAATATTGCAAATGTAAAGGTTACTGTCCACAAATGTTTACCCCAAAGTCCATAATTTTATTATGTTTTTTGTTTATCCTTACAACGTTTGATGTTAATTTCAACATTTGTAAACCGTATGACATCTTCCTATGATGTGTGTTTGTGTGTAATATTAGTGATCAATATTTTTCTTAATTTGTTGCAGACATCCTGACAAGTTCCAGGACTTCGTGCGCCTGCCTATGGAGGCCTTTGATAATTTACTTTCCATTTTGACCCCACATCTCCAGAGACAGGACACCTACATGCGGAAATCCATCCCTCCTGTGGGACGTCTGCTCATAACGTTAAGGTGAAGATGCTTTATTTTAATGCGAACTATTTGTTCATGTAATTGTAGTGAAATCTAATATAGTGTTAAAATATGTAATAATTTAATATGTAGCTGAATGTGAAATAGAATCATAAAATACTATTTTTCATTTTTTCACAGATTCTTGGCGACAGGGGAGAGTTATGTATCGTTGCACCTCCAATTCAGGGTTGGTACGTCCACCATCTCTGGAATTGTGAGGTGCACGTGCGCCGTGATCTGGGAGCATTTGCAGCCCATCGTGATGCCCAGTCCGACCCGGGAGATTTGGTTGCAGTCAGCAGCAGGCTTTCAGTCTGTGGCCAATTTCCCCAACTGTATAGGGGCGGTTGATGGTAAGCACATACGTGTGAAGCAACCACCGCGATCAGGATCACAGTATTTCAATTATAAGAAATTTTTTTCTGTGGTCCTGATCGCGGTTGTTGATTCCACGTATCGTTTCCTTGCCATCGACGTCGGCTCCTATGGCAGTACTGGGGACTCCCGGGCGCTACTGAGATCAGAGTTTGGGCGGCGCATACTCTTAGATCACGTGACTCTACCTCCTCCCACTCCTCTTCCGGGTACCACGCATCCCGCTCCATTCGTCATGGTAGGGGATCAAGCCTTCCCTTTACTCAACAACCTGCTGCGCCCTTACCCACGGAGAGGGCTGGATGAACGGGGGAGACTATTTAACCGGAGGCTGAGCCGGGCACGTAACTTCGTGGAGTGCGCCTTCGGGATCATGACTAGTCAGTGGAGAGTGTTTACCACTGCCCTGCAGTTGAAATTGGCCACAGTTGACATGGTCATTAAAGCTGCCTGTGTTCTCCACAACTACCTTCGGGACTATGCTCCCACCCCGGAGGTGAACGTGGAGACACTGCCAGCTTTTAGTGCCCCTATCAACTATGGCCAAGGGAGACAACTCAACCGCGGGATAGTGGTCAGGAACCTCTTTGCTGACTACTTCATGACTCCTGAAGGCGCCGTGCCCGTGCCCCTTTCACAGCCTCCCTTATGAGCCACGGCCACAGGACTGATGTTTTCCCGCATGTATGTCACCTGTCTCTGGGATGTGTGTTTTTTTATTTTCTTTGGTTGTTTGAACCCGATGTATTGGTTGATATTTAATTTTCATTCTCTTTTTACTAAAACAAAAAATATATTTTCTTATTCGACTAAACAATGTGTCTGCCTTTTCAATGTATGTAAAACATGTTGTGTGTTCCCACATAGTAGTGTTCGAAAATACACATTACCTCACTCGATATACTACTGGCCAGTAATTATCGAGCATGGTCACATCATGCTAATGTTAATTGTATAGTCCTTTGAACCTAGTGTGCTGAAAGATTGATGTGATCAAAACATGTGCATTTCCTATGGAGTGACCAGCAGGGTGCGCACTATATGTCTAACTTTCTAGTGTGGGATATGTAACAGGATCTGATATCTTCTAGTGCCACAGTCCATCTCACTTCTTAACAATCACTATTAACACACCACATATATCCCTCCACACATCACCCAGGTGCGCCAGCTGGATGTGGTCTACTTAGGTTGCGGTTCAAAAATATTATTTTATCATCCATTTTTTTTCTGTAAAACACAGAAGAGTGTATTCAAAGATTAGAAATCTCGCTCTTTACTTGATCACCTGTTCCTTGTCTACAGTCATCTCCTGGATTTCTTATCCAAAATCCATCACATCAATCTGCCAGTGTAAACGCTACATTATGTAGTTTATTGTGTGTACGTTTATATATCCTCCACTTTGTACATAATGACCACATGCTGGATGTCCTGCAGGAGGAGATTTCTACTACCATCGGACATAGAGCTCTATGTGGAAATGATAGTGTCATGATAATAACATTAATGTCCCAAAATATGTTAGTGCTCATCACAAGCCTCTCCTGCTCTGCCCACTTCCTGCCTTGGCTACAGATGTCAGCATAGAGCAGGCTCAGACCTCAAAAAGAAGGAATCGCAGCATTCACTACATCTTCGCTAGTGGCTTCACAATACGTGTATTTCACTCAGTATAGCTAACAAAAACAGCAGTGGATTCTAAACACCCAAAGGATCTCGACACAATGTTGTAATGTTGTGGATGTGCGCCATTAAAACACTAAATAAGGACATTTCCAAATAACATCCATTCTTAGAAAAAAACTTACCAATATTTCACTTTAAATGGCGCACAGCCACTCTATTTCTACATTGTGTGAACACAGCCTTTGTGTTTTTAAGCCACTACTGGTTTTGTTAACAATACTGACCAAAATATACTGACTCAAATACACGTATTGTGAACCTACTACGAACATGTAGTGAATGTTGCGATTCCTTGTTTGTCATGTATGACAGTGCTCTCTGCTGCCATCTGTGGCCAAGGCAGGAAGTGGCCACAGCAGGAGAGTGTTGGCCTGATAAATGAAATACTTAACTACATTATAATATTTCCTATCATGACACATTCATTTTAACACATACAGCAATGTCTCACATATGATTAGAAATATTCTCCTGAAGGACATCCAGCATGTGTTCATTTTCTACTAACGTAAAGCATACAACAAAATTTTATAAGACACAATAGCAACATTCAATACAGCTTTCTATGCAAACAAAGTCCACTAAGTATTTTGAAGCGTATTTCGTAGTTCCTTAGTGGCAGTCAATAATCATTTGTTTTTTTAACCCTTAAACACTAAAACATAAACAAGTAAAAAATAAGATTTCGGGAAACAACAAGATATGTCGCAATGGATTTATTACATGTCAAAAAATAAAACATTCACATGATAGTGTGTGTGGGTGGATGTGGGCGAGGGTGTGTGGAGACTACTTTGGACCATGTTGACAGAAGTTAGAATAGTGTGCAGAGGCAATAGTGTGGGCAATATGTGAAGGACACAGCCAGCCTGACTGTATTCTGGCACCACAAAAATAAAAGGGACATCCCAATCCCCCCAAGCTGTTATTGTCATCCCTAGCTAATGTGATGCCAGACCTTCTAAACAGTGTGTTATTGATGTGGTCCTGGTGCACACAAATGTTAGGAAATTATTAATGCTAGTAAGGCGCGGTTGGCACTAAGGCCCTACAGTGTAGCAGACAAGGGGTGGTGTTGGTGTAGCTGAGGAGAGGGAGTGCGGAACAAACACAAATGTTGTTGGACGGTCAAGGCACATGTCACTCTCTCTCGCCAGGCTCCACAGGACCCTCTTGACATCTTGGTGGTGGAGTCCTGGCCAACCCCTCTGCCAGATTAGGTTCTTCATTCTCTTCATCCGATGAGGCCTCTGCTGGTTGCTCAACTACTTGTGGTCTGAGGAGAAAACAACACTGGTCACTATCTAAGATGGCACTTTTGTTTAAGGACATATTTAGCCAGATAACTAAAATGGAGGCATCCAATGCAGGATTACACTCTGCCTGCTTTCACACTATTTTCTATGTACGAGGTGCCACACTAGAACTTTTTACAATATATTCACACACTGTTGACCCAAAATGTGGGTCTTCACAAGGCCACCCGAGTGGAACATTAGTTTACTCTATGGACACATTGCGTACATTGTTTAAACATTATGAAGACAGTCCACGCTATTGGCATAACTGCCATTTCATGTTCTGGATTAGATCCTGGAGGGATCAAAAGCTGTTCCCAAAGCGGTTAGGCCAGGCTGCATTTGTTAGTTATCTGGTGTCCAGCAGGGGGCGCCTCATCTTCCCGAAATCGAGATTACTCTAAAGTGTTCACTAAATATACTGCTCCCCCTGCTGGAGCCTCGATGTATACAATCTATATAAATCTAACACATGTCTATGTCTGCACACATAAGACACTGAGCTACTTCCATCATCATCTGCTACTACCATGGACACATGCAATTAACACACACACTTACCTGCGGCGTCTGGGGGAATTCAAAATGAAACGCAGCATTGGGGCAAAACGCAAAGCGGCCAGTTCTTCTTGGGCGGCCCCACGCCTGATCAGCTGCCGTCGCTGCCTGATGAATCGGTCCCTCACACTGGACCACCTGGTCTCCACATAGTTAGCTTCAAGCAAAAGCATCCACACATTAGGAATATATCAGCGTCAGGTGACCATAACACTCGAGTTAATGGTTTGCCACAGTGGCTAAACAACTTACCAATTATCCATTGCTGTAATCTAGTATGCTGGTCCCAATCTGGGTATACAATCCGGGCAACCTCCCTCCATGCGGCACTCCGTGTTAGCCGGCTTCTGTACCCAGGCGCAGGGCCGTACCATAGCACTGGCCGAGCATGGACCTGAAAATCCAAAATAATTACAGTAACGTCTTAGAAATTATTAGTCAATAAGGTCATAGCTACTACACCCATGTCACATGCTACACGCCATGTTTGATTGTAAATAGTACGTCACTTATGTGGGTGGGGTCTCCAGCTTCACCTGCAGCCAACTCCCTCCCTCCATGATGTTTGCTGGCGCCACATATCATATACACAGTACACTACTACTCACATCATGTCCTCATAGTATTTGCCCTAAATATATGTGCTTACTACTAGGGAATGGAAGGCCACAATCCGGCGCGGGGGTCTGGGATCGGATAGCGACACGGGGGGACACGCCTCCTCTCTGTAGTCTCGCCACCTCAGCACTGGGCGTAGCGGGGGTGGGGGGGGGGTTAACTATTGCGTGTCGTGTGCTCGGCGAATTGCTATGTGACACCATGTAACGATGCTCAGCTTACCCATTTCTGTCCGGCATTGTCACGTCGTAAGCCGCTGCACTACAAGTGCCATAATGGTCGGCCACGCCTCTTTGAACGTGGCTGCTGCGGATTGTGTGTGCTTCCGACGTTACAACGCCTGACAAAGTACAAAGCAGAGCAGCGCTAAAAGCCAAAATACTCATTAGCCGAGCAGTGAACAGAATTAGCACAGCACACCAAACACTCCGGCTAAACAACAACCCCGCTACGCACACTGATGACGTGCATGTACTACAGAGAGGGGGCGTGTCCACGCTGTGTCGCTAGCCTATAGCATCATCAGCCTGCGCCGGATCTTGTGCGTGATTTGCGTACTATTTAAGCGACCTCCTTATGATGACACTATCAGCACATTATATGGTAGGATTTCTACTATGTATGTGCCGCCAACAACCATCATGGAGGGAGGAGGGAGGAGGGAGGAGGGAGGAGGGAGGAGGGAGGAGGGAGGAGGGAGGAGGGAGGAGGGAGAAGGGAGAGAGTTCGCTGCACGGCCATCTCGCTAAGAGCAATCCTAAGTCACGCCCTGTTTGCCCAACAACATGTGCTATTACAAGGACAATTCCTCGACCAGCCATTACTTACAAATCTCGCCTAAAATACGATGTGCGTTACATGGTCCGAAAGAGCTAACACATTCACAGATTTGGAGGAGACACACACATCTGAAAAGACTCATGCAGTCATTGCTGGATTTCAAGCGCCCCCTGATGGCAAACACATAGGAATTACACACAATCGTACTTACATAAACTACTCGGAGCGATGTATCGTGCCACTAAATGACTATAGACAATCGTACACATAAAATAAATATTATCTAGCATCTATTGATCATTACATAATCGATTTGTTTTCACTAAATTATTTACCACTTAAACAGGATGCAATTACAGATGTGACTTTTGGACATCACAAAAAGCGATATAAAAGACAAGACTTGTAAATTACATGTATGTAAATGTGACTCACACAACAAATGACAGTCATACATTAAGTCACGGCCACACAACTATCTTCTCCGAGTCCAAAGGACGATCGAAATCTTTCTATCGATGATCTTATCTATGTATAAAGCACTCCCAACAGCTCCAGAAAATACTTACTTCACTGATCAGCTGGCCGACGGCTATAACAGACCGATCAGGATACATCTCGGGCTCCATGAATCACTCCGGCTTTGTTGTCCAAATCACTTCTTCTTCCAGCGACGGTTTTCAAAGTGCAGATTCTTACAATGCAGACACATC
Source organism: Dendropsophus ebraccatus (assembly GCF_027789765.1). Lineage (NCBI taxonomy): Eukaryota > Metazoa > Chordata > Amphibia > Anura > Hylidae > Dendropsophus > Dendropsophus ebraccatus. Next base: position 15,844,882 of record NC_091462.1, on the reverse strand, counting down.
CTAAATAACCTTGGCTTCTACCCATAGGAACTCAAAATGATACATTTGTTATCTCCATCCAGTCACGGACACGGCCTAGGTGAAGCCTGGACACAAACAGTTGTTACATTCATCCCTGTATTTTGAGTTATATTTAAAAATATACAAGGACAATTACAAAATAAGACCGTGAGAAATGTGTGGCAAACAATATTTCTCTCATGGCTAAGCTTCAAATAATTAATTCCTTTCTTCTATCATCCTATGTCAAGGCCAAATGGCAATCCTGCTCTCATCACACAGGTGCAACTAGCCACAGTGCAGGGTGGCACTCAGATACATGCACTAACAATGCTATATAACATTTGGCCACTTCTCCAAGAAATGGACCACAAACACAACATTCCTTTCCCTTCCGGCCCAAAAGGCACCTGCAAAGGTCCAGGACACATGTCCACTCTCTGACAAGGCCGAGAGCACACCTGTACCAACGATACCTCATACCCAGCCCTCAGGCCAGGCACTCACTGGTCGTCAGTTAACTGCAAACTAAGGTGTAATCTCCAGAAGGAGAAAACTGGTGCTCAGCCATGAAATGACCACAGAACAACACGTTTGTTATTCCTAGATTCATTCCTTACACCCCTTTGTTTGCACCATGTCGTACCTGCTTGCCGCTTGGGCCCCACGATTTCTGTGATCCATTCTATATTGGAGCTACCGAACCGGTGGATCAGCCCAGCCACTATCTCCATATGTGAGCGAACACACTCATTTACATATGCAAATAACCAGCCCTTGGCGGCAAAGGCCACTGTTGACTAGAAATCAACGTTAGTTTTCACTTTGGTTACTGACAGGGTTACGAAATTTTGAATTACCATATGAAATAGAGGCTTTGTATTCAGACTGATAAAGTGTTGCCATCTGTATACATGGCTAAAATAGGCATGTCGCATTAATGCAAATCATTACGCGAAACAAAGTGCACAACCAGCTAAGCTTTTTCTGGGAGAGGTGAAAAAATGAGAGATTATATAAATACACAAGGAATTTTATTCAAAAACATTCTCAGACTTGCCAAGCAATATGATGTCACAATAGTAAAGTCAAAGTTAGATTAGGACAGAGGGGGAAGGGCGCATGAAGCTGCAGCTTACTGCAGACAGATCATTGCATTCTGCTGCAGGCTCCCAAAGGCCGATCTCGTGGGCCAGTCTAGGAGCAGACTATCAGATATTCATCCAGCACACACTGAGTCAATGATTAGCGTAGTGACACAACATGTTAATAAAAGCCTGAGACTTGTGGGAAATGTTACATATATATCGTCAACACATCCATTAACTGCACTATGTGCAAAGGCCAAACCAATACAAACATAATAATGGTGAATTTTTAGCTTTTTAAATTGAAAACATGTGAATAGATCCTTGATGTATCCTTGGCAAGGCTTTAGGCCTCTCCATGTGTGAAAATGTGGATTTTATTCTAGGATACAGTACATTGTGTAAGCGCGCGGTACTTTAGTAACCTTGAGCCAAATCACTACATTACACCTCCCAATCGAGAGAGAACAACGCAGATGTGTGTGGAAGAATGTCAACTATTCGACTTACACACACACACAATGTAGCATTGTTTTCTCCAGGCCAAATGTAGTTTGGATTTTATTGTTGATCATTAAAATACTTATAATGTTGAATTAAATATTATATCTAAAATAATTTTACACCAAACTCTGCATGTTCTGTATGAAATATCACATTAAACCCATTATTGTGTATAAAGGTTAACAAAAAGGATACATTTCACAAATCAACCTTCTGTGCAAGATGCTGAGTCAAACATAGGCAACAAAAGTCAGTAATGGATGTAAAAACCGGACACATCAGACACTTGCATTTAGGAACTCATCTATTTGTATGACAGTCCTTTTTTTTCCTTATTGACGTTTAAATGTAGTGACATATTGGTTCTGCTAACAAGGGCCCCTACACACAAGAACCATTCGCCCTGGAGATAGCTAAAGGAAAGACATTATGATTTTACTTTTTTCTATAGATTCTTTTAAATGAGGATCTTAGCAAACTGTTTTTTCAAACAGAGTGTACCATGTCACCCCGGTAAGGTGTCCTCAGGGACATGGACCCTACTCTACCCTAACACAAAATGACCTCTCTGGGCCTGAAAAAGGAGACCACTTGCCATAAACCAAAAAAAAAAAAAAAAAAAAATAAAAAAAAAAACAAAAATAGAAAAATTAAACCAAAAAAATATAATAATATTATGATGTATTGCCTCATACATCACATAGTAGAAATCATAAACGTCGTGGGTAACGAGATGTCCGAGAGCGCCGTCCACGCCGTGGCTGGCGCCTAGGAACGGCCCTAGTACCCTCAGATGGAGGGGGCATGGCACCAGGTGGCTCTGGGGACAATGCTGGGGGGACAAGGGGGGAGAGAGGTGGGGGCACAGGTGGTGGCGCAGTGGTCTCGGGGAAAAGAAAGCCCTCCGGCGGGATATGTGGCCTCCGTGAGTGTAACCCATACACAGATTGTAGGAGGACGCCCACATAGCAAGGGTCGGGGAAAGTATCGGGGTCAATCTGCTCGTGACACGACAGCAGCACTTCTGTAACCATCCGCGCACTACGTGCCAGATTAGTAGGGAGATTCCGTAAACGGACTCCCAGATAGTAGCAGAAGAAATCATTCTGATCATCTCCTCCATCAAACCGCCTGACAAAGTTGACGACAGATTGATCCAACTCACTCAGTGCTGAATGAGCTTCTTCTTGCTCCCGACGCCTCCTGGTGGTGGTAGTAGTGGGCCTCGTGAGTGGCTGACGTGGCCGAGCTGCCAGGGGCACACCACTAGGACCTGCACCAGATGTTGATGGTGCTGCAGCCTCCTCCTCTTCGTGCATGGAAGTCGAGCCAGAAGGTCCTGGCATCGGCTCCGTGCCCTCAGAAAGAGTAGGACTGCCAGGCTCCTGTGATGGCGGTGGCGTGGCACTATCCCCCTCCTGCTGTGATGCTGCAACATCAGAACCAGCAGCATCCTGTCCTCCCGGTGGGTCTGAGAAATTGCCACTGGTTCTGTGGAGAGACAGAAAGGTTAGCTAATATGGACACATTCATAAAGGTACTTCATATATCGAATGTTTAAGTTTTGATAACATACAGTATGTCGAAATGTGTGTTTTGGTAACACGAAGACATTATGTAGTACTATGCGCATCCTATGTTAGGACATACAACTATTTATATTAACTCATTCACATTAGTGTTTTCTAATAAACTTAAACAAAAAAACATTAGCCAAAAATGTTCCCCGTTCTGAGTGTGGAAACAATGATCTCATCTTCAGGGCATGTTGTGGGCATGGAACCATTCTGGTGACAACACAACAACAAGTGTTTTTTAATGTGGCCCAGCAGGGAGAGGAGCCTGAGTTAGTCATGTGACCAGATACACAAGCGGCCAGTAAGAGGCCTGTGTACCTGTCATAGATCCCCGCAGGCCACACTGAGACAGTGACAGAGCAGCAGGCCGCCCAGCATTGAGTATAAAGGAAGTGAATAGTGTGGGCCGGAGAACAGCTCTCGGACTGCTTAGTACTGTAGGACACTAAATATAAAACATTATCCGCTGCATAGAAACAGCCATTTCATTCACCATGCTTACTGGCTCTGCCACATACAGCACACGCTAAACAACTGAGGGAGTGACCGTGATCTGCAAAAATCACGAGATGTTGTTCTAGCGCCATGACAGAAACTAACATATTTTAGAGAAATGACAGGATGTTGAAGCACGAGTCAGAGTGGTGTGTAAGCATTTGTTTGAGTGTGAGCAAAGGGGACTATTGTGATTGGTCAGGATACATTAACCCTCTCTGGACAGTCACATACACCAGCATGAAGGCTAACAAACATGACACAACTAGGGCCTTATAAAGAATGGCAATAGTGTATGTAGTCAAATTATCGGGATACATTAAAGATAATTGTCTGCACATTCCTATAAAACATATACATAAAGAGGCAGATTGGTGAAATCGGATGAGATTATCTGCTAGTGAGTATGGACCAGGTTCTGCTGAACAACCAAAGGCAGAATTAAAATTCATTACTCCCATATAACATTTTATCTCATGTATTACATATTGTACACTATATGATACTATATACATTATGGAATAAGAAAAATATACTTACTGCCGTTGACTGCGGCTCGGGATAAAATCCAACAAAGGCGCATAGCGCATGGAGATCGGCTCCCCACCCCTCTCCTCCGTGCGTATCGCCCGTTGGTACTGGTCCCTGACACTAGACCAGCGTGTCTCCACTGCTCGGACTGACAAAAGCAAAGATTTATTAGAAATAGATAGATTTTAATAATTGATAGATATTTCGAGGTCTTGGTAGAAATATCGGACATTGTTCTCACAATTTTATGTCATACATTATTTGACAACACGACATACCCATCCGCAGCTGCTCGCTGTCCGTCACATCGCCCCACTGTGGGACTACCACAGCCGCTATCGTCTCCCACGTCTCGCGACGCAGGACGCGGTCGTGGTAGCCACGCACAGTCAAGTCCCACAAATGGGGACGGGACCGCACCTGAAAAATTATATAGAAAGACAGAAATCACTAGACATCTCCATCTGACTTCACCTCTCTGTGTGTCTACATCGATTAGAATAAGAACATGTTTTCCATTATGACATTACATAGAGTGGTGTTGGGATTCCAACAGACCACCTGTGTAATCTAAGGAACACAGCCTAATAACCACTGAGCCAAGACTCACTAAACCAAGGAATGCCAGAACTCTTTGAACACACTTCTGAAAACATACCAAGATTGGTGTCTAATGATTGAATTTAGGAAAGGCTTTGTATCTTAACTAGCACTAATTAGTAGGCCACAAGACCAGATCAATGCCAGCTTTGCATTCACACCTGATGAAAGAGAAAATCAACATTGTTTCGAAAATACATGAACACATGTGCAAACGAGTGAAGCTAACTATTTCACTGCTGCGGTGTTTGTTCTGGTGTGTGTGTGGTGTTTTGTTATCTTAGTGTGTGGATAAAACATGTCACAACGACTATGGTTAGAGATCTCGACATTTTGTAATAACTATGGTCAACATTTATGTATTAAACAGTCGCTGATATAGAGTGACAAATATATTTTAATAATTAAATACATGTAAGGTTAGGTATAGCATTAGGTCGAACATTCGAGGAGGAGCACACAATAACATGAAACTACGTGCAAAAACGAGCTACATGAAAAACGCATCCAAAACGCAACCTTGCTCGACTCGATTTGCAAAAGATTCCACAAACATTACTTGACTATACTGTGTACGGTGTAGTGCGCACGCTTACTCAGATTCACATGCACTATATCACACAAAAAACGCATCCAAAACGCAACCTTGCTCGACTCGATTTGCAAAAGATTCCACAAACATTACTTGACTATACTGTGTACGGTGTAGTGCGCACGCTTACTCAGATTCACATGCACTATATCACACAAAAAACGCATCAAAAACGCAACCTAGCTCGACTCGATTTGCAAAAGATTCCACAAACATTACTTGACTATACTGTGTACGGTGTAGTGCGCACGCTTACTCAGATTCACATGCACTATATCACACAAAAAACGCATCAAAAACGCAACCTTGCTCGACTCGATTTGCAAAAGATTCCACAAACATTACTTGACTATACTGTGTACGGTGTAGTGCGCACGCTTACTCAGATTCACATGCACTATATCACACAAAAAACGCATCAAAAACGCACTATACTGATTTGTGCAGAAAAATTGTCTACATTTGTACACATGTCACTGTTATTAAATACAATTGATACATGTAAGAAATCAAACAACCCTACACTCAATAGGGATACTAAATTCGACATATGTAAGTAGTGGTTTTATATGGGAACTGCACTAGAAATTAATACTATAGCAGATAAGGAAACACATGACGATACTTTGTGGTTTTTTGCAGGCCACATTCCCACGCCCGTGTCGCATGACTAAAACGATTATATTTAAGACCACTAACAGTGTTGACATTCATATGTGTGTTACATGTGGCTTAGGTGCGTTTTGGTTGGCCGAGACGACCATGTGCATTTCTAAGTCCAAGTAAAACATTTTAACACATCACATAAATATATTAACAGAGATATGTATTTGGGTTCGCATACATTACATATTATTAGACATATATTTACATAGATATATAGATAGAGAGAGGGATAAATAGATACACAGAAAGAGACTACACATCCTATTTTCCAAGTAAAACCATTCTAGAAAGATGAGTGTAATTCTTCGATCAAACTTACCTCTGCGATCAGGCGTGGAACATCAATGTCCCGCTGCCAGGAACCACGTCGCCCACGACCAGCACCACCATGCTCCGCTCGCCGTGCCATCGCTCCAGATCGGGACACCTAAAAGGATGGTCACCTATTGAAGCCCATTCACTTGGGCCTTTTAAACTGAAGGGGCGTTACGCATTGATGAATTATTCTAATGAGAATCCAGATTGATCCGGCAGTAATCAGAGGTTCCGCCAGGCCCGAATGTTACTTCCTACGGTCGACTTGGACCATTTCGGCCCGGAAATAATGGTCTTGCTCATTTTTTACGGACCCGGATACAATCAGGCCAGAAACTCATACGGAGTGTGCACTGTGCAGCCGCATATCCTATACTTCCCAGCATACACACGAAACATCAAATATACGGCCTCACTATTACATCCGTACATACGGACGCACTATTACTACGTGTGAATCGAGCCCCCAGGTGAAAAGAAGTTAAAAAAATAGCAAAAATGAACCCAGGACTAATACACTTATCAAGAGAGGCCATGCCCATGGATAGTCGCTTGGCAAACATAAGGATCTACTCCCGGAGCATAACGCCATTTTTGATTGAAGAATGTTCCGTACCTGTGTGGTTTGGGAGTTCCTGGAGCAAAAGGCCAACATATCTCAGGCTGACCTTGGTTGTCACTCATTTCTATAGAGTTTGGAACCTGAATGTTCATAATATCCGGCCTAGAGAAGGCCTGGGAGTGTTTCAGTCTCATGGTGGAAGCAATTTATTAATAATTCAGGTCATGTCCCATGGCTTAGCCTGTTTCTTAACTTAACACCTGTGTGTTCCTCTGGGCCAATGATTAATATTCACACTGAATATATTGCATAATAAAGTCAGTGGACCCAGCAAAGATGGACCCCGTCCAAACACTACTGTATATCCCCTCATCTTATGGGTCAAGGTTGTCACTCACAGCCATCATTTTCAGACCAAACTTCACATACCCTAGCAACTATTTAAAGATGGATCTGACTACAGATTTCTGGCACTGATTCTAAGAAAAGAACAATTGTTTGTCATGGCCTTCTGTTTATATATTTATTATAATGGAGCAAAACTGAATGGATTTCACTGCTGTATAATTTAAAGGGGTTGTTCACCCAAAAAATATTTTCTATCAAATCAACTGGTATCAGAAAGTCTTATAGCTTTGTAATTTACTTCTATTAAAAAAATAAAAATAAAATCTCCAGTCTTCCAGTACTTATCAGCTGCTGTATGTTCTGCCGGAAGTAGTGTATTCTTTCCAGTCTTACACTGTGCTCTTTGCTGCCACCTCTGACCATGTCAGGAACTGTCCAGAGCTAGGTACTGGGAGACTTGAGATTTTTTTTTAACAAAAGTAACAAAAGTACCAACAGTCTTCCTTATGCACACAGGGGACACCTCGACCCCCCCCCCCCCCTCCTTCTTCAGAACACATAAAATCAGCCAAGTGTTTACATGTACGGATTAAATAGGAAAGATACTTGTCTGCAAAACAGACACAAACAGACAGCTACGGAAGGTAATGGCCACCTAAATGCTTACCTGTTTCAGGTGACTTTTCAGGGTAAGTAGTTCAATGTGTGCTCTATATCTGACCATTATTATATTGTATTGTATATAGCATTTTTATCAGATTTCCTCTTCTTGCAAGTTGTCTCTTAGCTGTCTAAACGCTCTCTCGCAGGAAGAAGGGAGAGAGAAAAAGCATGATAACAGGAGAAATTAGCATTTTTGTCTTATAAGATATATTACAAAGTTTATTACATTTGCTTGAACTATTCATCTACAGTATGTTTGCTGAAATGACAGAGACTATTTGGGTTTATGCTAAGTATTAGACAGCATAAGTAAAGCTTCCCTGATATATTTCAATGTATTTTGGGTAGAAAATGACCACTACTAGACCCAAAGACTCTGAACAAGGAGAAGAAACTGGGATATTTTAACATAGACAGCCAACAAAAATTGGACATGCTGGAACACCACAGGATAAGGATATGTGTTCTGGATACAAATTGTCACATCAACATTTCATATTCTTCAATCTTATTGACTGGTGCAATTTAATGTCTCATAAGCAAACATAGAAGAAGAACCTGACTAACCTCCAATCTGATACACTGAGAAATCAGCCTCTAAATATTTCTGACAGTCGCTCACATTGACCTTGGAGGAAAGAACAACTTTGTGCTCTTGAACTCGGAGTTGTGCGGCGATGGAGCGCGGCGGGTGGTCGGTATAACAGGGTGAGAAACACAATGTTCTAATTGTAATGTGGCATGTAATGGATTTCATCACAAAATCCATATTATGCTTCACGTAATAAGAGCTTCTAGCCGGTGCCGGGTTGAGATCGTCGTCCTTGAATTTCTATCAGCAGAAAGTAAGGTTAAATAATCTAAGCCATTTGACGCCCCTTGTGTTTTCCGCTCATTTTATGTGAATTTCAGACCCTGGTTCATTCATGCGGTAACCCATTCAGTGCCAGAGGCAGGTGGGATTTACCTATAAAGGCCAACTGGATATAGCAAAATAGCAGTGAAGAGGTCGGGTGGGCTAAAGTTTTATTTTTTTATAAAAAAAAAAAAATTGGCTCATTTTTTAACTTTCGAGATTAGTAACTTTGGCGTCAATAAGCCGAAGTCTGTCGGGATCCATTGAGGTGCCCATTATTTTGATTGGAAAAATTGTACCTTATGCAGCACAGTCTTTCCCATCACCCTCAGTTTAATTTTAGTTGCTTTAAGAGTAGTAAAACTGTTTACAAATGTCCTTTATGTTTTCCAGCATTGGGGATATAAGCAGTGAATTTGAAGGCCCTTCACTGGGGAGAGGTTCAGGTGCTGCACCGCTTGGCTGACCTTTGTGAATATACTTCCCCTCTTGAACTAGAACAAGGATTGTAGAGAAGAAGCTTGGATAAAACCTCCTGAGGAGTTGAGGAGACCTCGAGCATGCTCGGTTTGTCCGAACGGGAGGGTGTGGAGGCAGCCTTAAGCCTGCCTGAAAAAACATGGATACAGCCATAGGCCATAGGCTATATCCATGTTTCCAGGACTCCCTAGGGTTGCATCCAACTTCAAGCACCGGTAATCAAATGGCGCACACTCCGGTTCAGATAATCCGGAGCATGCTCAAAGTTTGCTCAACTCTAATCACCACAACTGACCCAGAGTTGACTCCAGTTAGACTCTGGCAACTAGGACTGAATGTAGATTCTCAGAGTTTAGTTGACTTGCTTCACAGCAGGATTATCTGGGTAAAACCTACAAACTGAACTAGACTCAATCCTCCTCTGCTCACTAGACAAACATAATGCATAGGCTTACTAACCTGAGCTAGACTACAATAATCCTGCCCTCTAGGGAGAGAGAGAGGGTTGGACTCAGGGTTTACCTCAGAACATTCCAGTTCATCTGAAGGAAGGTCATGTGACCAAAGTTCAAAGTACCCTTTCCATGTGATCTACATGGTAGTAGGTATGTAAGTATGTATTATGTAAGTAATACATGGGGCATGGGTATAAGGACACTGCATATCTTAGCTAGGGCCCTATTACACGGCCCGATCTACAGGAGGAAGCGAGCTCCGACCTGTCAGAGAGAGAGGGTAGGCCCCTAGAAGAGAGCTGCAGTCTGTTGCCGTAGTCCTATTGCATGGAGCAATGGGCAGCAGATCGCCACTATCGTTGATGGAATTATAGAACATGATGAAAGACAACGATCAGCCGACATTGTGCATGTCGGATGATCGTTGCCTTTCAGCATGAGCCATTATACTAAACAATTATCAGCTGTTTCGGCCGGTAATCAGCCACGTACGGCCGATAATTGTTTTGTGTATTAGGACCCTTATCTAGATAACACCTAATCTTACCATTATATTAGTGATCTTAGACAGAATGTTTGCTAGGGACGAGCTGTCTTATAACCTCATTTACTTGATAGTGGTTGTTAGGCAATATATCCCTAGCAACCAGTCTGTCCCATGACTCCCAGCTAAAGTATAGAGGAGTAAAGCATCTTGGCAACAGTCGCAGCTTAACATCTTAACTAAAAGTAGATTTCAAAAGAGGATCCCATGAATGAAAGCGGAGCTAACATAGAGCTTTATTTTTTTTCCCTGTCTAATAGTCACATTTGTATTTTCACCTCCGATCCCTTCCGTAATTCTGTCTAAATGAGTGCTGATTCCTCCTCGCCCCCTCCACCATTTGCAGCGAGCCTTTTGGAAAGGTTGGGATTGTGTATCAGATACAATGCTTCCTCGGCCGCTACCTATAACCGTCTACAATGTGGCTTTTTTATGTTGCTAGATAAGAAAACAGCTTGGTTTCCCTCTTGTTTAGGAATTGAACTGGCATTGTCCTCGGAGGTGAAACAAGCTCCTGCGATGGAACCTGAGGGTCCGCCATTATGCACAATTGTTGTAAATTCACTTACAAGGGTCTGGTGGGAGCGAGCGCTTTGTTCCATCGGTGTGATGTCTGCTTAGCTAAATCAAGTCAAATGAACAAAGGACAAGCGTGCGAGGAGAACAGGGGAATGCACGCATCAATTATATGGTATAGCCGGCTCCTTTGTACACTTCGAGATTAAGTAGTCTTACTGGGATCTGTGTTCTGACCTCTGCTACATGATACTAACTACTCAGCTGTGCCATGTGAATTGGGACTGACGGGCCCGATGTAATCCATAGTGTGTCATTGTCACATTGTTAGACTGGAGGTATTAGTGTTAACATAAGGAAATATACCTTAGACCTACAGTATATTATTCAACAAGGGGGCAGCTACCGGCCTGAAGGGGGCACCATAGTCTTCTTAATTTCCAAAGCCAAGCTCTATAGATATTTAAGGAGATTTATCAAACATGGTGTAAAGTGAAACTGGCTCAGTTGCCCCTAGCAACCAATCAGATTCCACCTTTCATTTTCCAAAGACTCTGTGAGGAATGAAAAGTGGAATCTGATTGGTTGCTAGGGGCAACTGAGCCAGTTTTACTTTACACCAGTTTGATAAATCTCCCCGATTGCTTCTTCTATACATTACCCACAGTAGCTCTGACGGCTTTTGCATGTATTATAAGTTTTTATTTGCCCATTTGTCAATTATATTTGTCATAAATGAAACCTTAGAGAGTTAAACTATGGACGTCCTTACAGCTCCTACCAGTCTTCCTAGTATACATTACGGATCATTGCATAAGGCTAGGCCTGTATGTTGCATAGTGAATATTCACTATATTGTGCTCATTTGTCGCAGTTGTTGAAAGTTAAAGGGGTACTCCAGCAATCTAAAATGATCCTGCAATGAAAAAGGATTTGTAAACATATAGAACATTGCACTACGGATACAGTGCACTTTCTCCCACTTTTCTGCCTTGATGCCCGAGATGGAAGTAACATACTTCTATACCTGGGGTCTTTCTGTGGACACAATACGTCACTAAATATGGTCCTGCACCATATTGTCGACATTGTCATGTGGCCGCCCCCTTTTTGATGTTGCTGAACACTCTCCCTGCCCTGGCCCTTTAGGAACCTCCGGCATCACAATGGGAGTATACAGTGAGAGGGAATGGAGGCTGAGAATAGTGACGAGCAAACATGTTTGTATGTTTGTACATACATGACGTTATTGTTCGTGTTCGCCGATCACAAACAATTTGTTCAATGATTGGAATAGTTATAATGATTATTTTCGAACATATTCGAACATGGGTGTTAGGAACCGGACAGCAGGACAAGACAAACAGTGAGCCCTAAGCTCAGCCCCGCCCACTGTCCTCTACCTATTTGCCACAATCCGCCCTAAAATGGCGGCGAGCAACTGGGCGGCAGTCCCTGAGCTGGCTAGGTGGGACACAAGGACAAGACAGACAGACAAAACACAATAACGAATGGTCAACAGTCCGGGTCACAACAAACGGGCAGCAAAAGTACAAAATCACAATCCGAAGGCAAAGTCAATATACAGGCAGTATGGTCAGGGGCAGGCAGCAAACAAGAATGGTCAGAAAGGCAAAGCAGGGTCAGAATAAACAGAGCAAGAGTAGCAAACACAGAACCAGGCAGAGACAAGCTCAATAACCGGCCAAGATATCCCAGCCTGAGGTAGTTATATAGGAGGCCAGGGTTCTGATCCAGAACATAATTGGACCATCCCCCTGATCTCCAAGCACAGACACCTGAGAACAAAACAGATCCACTGGCAGGAAGACCTGTCAGTCACAGCAGAACCAAAACACAGATTAACCCTGACATGGCCAGACAGAACTCAGCAGGTAAAGTCGGGTGTGTCTCTCAAGGTGAGCAAATAACCAGTGTTCACACACTACAAAACAAAACACAGAAACAGAATGCAAGAAAATCAGCACCTTCTCGGCCGCACAGCATGAGCAGAGGGACGCATGACGCTCCACAAAGATACAGTCCTGACAGTACCCCCCCTTTTATGAGGGGCCTCAGGACCCTCACCAGACGAACCAGACCTGGGAGGAAATGGACCTCTTACAATACATGTCTCAACATCGCTAGAGATCTCATCGTCCGTCTCCCATTCATCAGAATCAGACTCCAAGTGATGGACAACTGGTCTCCTGACAGATCTCCCATAACCGCTCAAATCGGTACCAGACACAGAGCCAATTTCAGCATTACATGAAGACACAGATATGGCACAATCACCAGGATATACAGAGCCAATTTCCACCTTACACAAATCAGCAGACTTGGTATCCTCGGCGGGACACACACTAACTACACCCACCTGGGCGCCCAGATGACCCTCCTGGTAGTCACCTGGACGCTGATGATCTGGCCTCGAGGGACGCTTGGCACAAAAGCTGATGTAGTGTCCACTTTCGCCACAATAAAAACAGAGTCCGTTCCTTCTTCTGAGTTCCTTACGGGCCAGAGATCTTTTAATTTTGCCCAGTTCCGGAGGTTCCTCCATGGTGACCAGAGGACGAGACATAGTATGCAGAGGTTTGGAGGGGACAGAAGAAGGAACATTAACAACACAGGAGTGGTCTGGGCGTAGTCTTAGCATGCGATCAATGGTAATCGCCAGGGAAATGGCCTCTTCAAGGGAGCTAGGGGTGGGGTGACTGACCCAAGCATCTCTGAACGTCACATATGTGTTCAGGTCCCCTGCACACTTGTCAGGCTCCTTGAGCGTGACCACTGGGGTGGCAGGAGTGGTAGCTGGTAGCTGCTGGGCTAATAACTGAACTTGCTTGGCCAGCTCAGAAACGAGGGCCGCAAGACCCTCAAAGTGGGCAGACAACTCCTGTGCTGAGTCCATACTAGCCTCAGGTAAGGAGTAAAAATTTTTTAGGCCGGATATTCTGTTAGGAACCGGACAGCAGGACAAGACAAACAGTGAGCCCTAAGCTCAGCCCCGCCCACTGTCCTCTACCTATTTGCCACAATCCGCCCTAAAATGGCGGCGAGCAACTGGGCGGCAGTCCCTGAGCTGGCTAGGTGGGACACAAGGACAAGACAGACAGACAAAACACAATAACGAATGGTCAACAGTCCGGGTCACAACAAACGGGCAGCAAAAGTACAAAATCACAATCCGAAGGCAAAGTCAATATACAGGCAGTATGGTCAGGGGCAGGCAGCAAACAAGAATGGTCAGAAAGGCAAAGCAGGGTCAGAATAAACAGAGCAAGAGTAGCAAACACAGAACCAGGCAGAGACAAGCTCAATAACCGGCCAAGATATCCCAGCCTGAGGTAGTTATATAGGAGGCCAGGGTTCTGATCCAGAACATAATTGGACCATCCCCCTGATCTCCAAGCACAGACACCTGAGAACAAAACAGATCCACTGGCAGGAAGACCTGTCAGTCACAGCAGAACCAAAACACAGATTAACCCTGACATGGCCAGACAGAACTCAGCAGGTAAAGTCGGGTGTGTCTCTCAAGGTGAGCAAATAACCAGTGTTCACACACTACAAAACAAAACACAGAAACAGAATGCAAGAAAATCAGCACCTTCTCGGCCGCACAGCATGAGCAGAGGGACGCATGACGCTCCACAAAGATACAGTCCTGACAATGGGAATGTTTATCTCCTGATGTAGGCAACTGCGCACACCTGATAATCTGTACGAATGTGCATAGACCTCACTTTCATAGACTGTACTTTTGTTATTTGTTAGAGAGTGTTCTGCGAACGCAAACTGAACCGATCAAGATCTTTTTTTTTTTACAATCATTTTTGGGATCCGAACCGAACATCGGGATGTTCCCTCATCACTAGTGAAGAACAGAGATGCTTGGTGGAACACAGATTTCCGATAAGTCGCAAGGAGAAAAGTAAGTCTCTTACCTTCATCCTCGGTGCTGTTCTGCTGTTGTGGTGCAGTTAGTCTAGTCTAGTCTAGTCTAGTTTAGTAAGACTGTTAGCATTGGGAAAGGGGGGACGTTAGGAGCACTGCCCACCACCACAGCGCCAATCCAGTCCACCACTGGCCGGCCTGCTCTATTCATTCTGATTAGAAAGGGGAAGATCAGAGCTATGGGGTGGGAAGTGCTCCTAATGCTCCCCCACTGCCACCCTGGTGCTCCTAACAATCTCACCAGACCATGGAGAACATGACTAACTGCACTGGAACGGTGTCGAGGAGGAAGGTAAGAGACATACCTTCCTCCTCGCGCCTCCTGCACAATAGGGACATATCAGCAGGTTAGATTTGTCTAGTTCCCCTTTAAGGGTAAGCTACCTTGAAAGGGTGGTGTGAGAGTTACTTTACGTATCCTTTCTTCCCTTTACTGTCTGCCACAACAAGATCAGCATAGCCAAAACTAGATAAAGTTGTAAGAAGGTGGAATGGGTTCTCTCCAGTTACTCCTCTTCTTCCTCTTGGTCAGTACTTCCTGAATTCACTCTTGATCTTACATACAACATTTCATAAATTTTAATCCCTAGAAATCTACTGTGTACTATACCTACTAGTGATACGTACTGAGAAACCATTGAGGCCATCCCTTCACTTAGCCGTGTTCTTCCAGGGTTGACCCTTATCGTCATCCTAGACGTTCCACACTTGAAGCTATGATAATACCAGACTGCTTCACAAGACCATGTCTTCCCTGAGGACAATATCCGATGCTAGCACTTTCTAAGTGTCTCATTGTCTTTTCACATAATCACTTCAAACATTCTTCAGCCAGGAGAATCGTCTCAGCTAAACGTATATGTCAGAGGATAATTGTGAACCCTCCGATATATTATTTGTAAATGCGTATTCAAATGAGACAGAAATCCTTCATTCGGAGACGAGACGCTGTCATTTCAGGTCAGTGGTTTCACGTTCTCTTACATCAATCAGATGAACGGACTGAGGAGACAGGTTCATCAGAGCCGATAGGATGATCACAACTGGAAAGTGATGACCAGATGCCAAAAATATCTTAATAAATGTATGAGGAACATTGTAGATAATTGTACATTGTCATTGCACAATGGTTATTGTCTACAAAGAAGAGAAGGGCTCCATAGAAAAGGTCAAACTGGACTCAACATTGTGGTTTGTACTTTTGCCACCCAAGGTCCTAATGTTGCCTTCTTTCTCTTTTCCCTTTTAGGCTATGTTCACACTGCGTATGAGTCCAGCCGCATTTAGTATGCCGCCGTACATGTGCGGCTGAAACTACGGGCGTGGGAAAAATGGACATGCGGCCGGATGCATACGAACCGCGAACATACGCCCGTAGTAGAGTTATGCTTCCCTAGCTTGTTTCGAAGCGATCTGAGGCAGGTCATTTACATGGAAATCTTCGCCCAGCCCAATTAAACTCACAGAACCTTTTTGATCGAAAAATCAAGTTCAATTTGGCTGAAATAAGTACTTTGTATGGGACCGCATGGAAATCCACGGCCGTGAATTGGAACATTTCCGTCCTCAAACAATGGTCTTGTTCATTTTTCACGGCGCCGCATACGATCCGGCCGTAAGCTCATACGTAGTGTGCATTGTGCGGGCGTATATCGTATACTTTCAAGCGAACGCATCAACCTCAAAACTTTTTTTCTATATACAGTAGATCAACAGGACTCAATAGTAACTAATAATGGAACAAAGTGCATAAAAGTATATACAGTACAGGGTACTTTCTATGGGCCTGAAAAATACAAAGTATAGGGTGTTCAACTCATCTTCTGCAAAAAGAGCCCAATAGTGGGGTCCAGCGAGGCTTTTATATTATAGGTCTCCATGTTTTATGTACACTACCTCCTAATAGCTGCTTGTAGCAAAGCAATGTTCAGATGACGGCCAGAGTCTGCACTCCACAGAAACGTGTCCCATCAGAAGCGGCTTAGGATCCAGATAATAATAGTAATAGACACGGTATAATGGTAACTCTGCAAAAGACAAATAGCTAGGTGCTAATAGTCTGTGATTTCATGGGTCGAAAATACATTTAAGTTCTGCGAGAGAAAAGTTCTGCCTAAATCTTATATAGATTGATATGTCAGAGCGGAGT
The DNA here is from genome assembly GCF_027789765.1 of Dendropsophus ebraccatus. Classification (NCBI taxonomy): domain Eukaryota; kingdom Metazoa; phylum Chordata; class Amphibia; order Anura; family Hylidae; genus Dendropsophus; species Dendropsophus ebraccatus. The sequence goes on along the minus strand of NC_091462.1, from coordinate 15,827,978 downwards.
TTGTCAAAGTTGCAGCATTGAGGTTTTAATATGGCAAAACTCATTGTTTTATTTGTATCTCATTAGGTTATACTGTAGATCATAGTGCTGTTACACTGTTGACTTAAAATGTTAGAGACCCACTGAAATCCTGAGATCCAGCCAGAGACGAAGGGGGTTCTTAGTCTGGAGGCCACCAAACACCTCAGAGAGTCTGCTAAGCCTGCCCCCTGACATCCAGGCTGCACGGCATTAGCCCCATACTAAATATGTGGTGGATCCCTGGAGGTGTTATGTCGGAGGGACGGACGGTCACTTCCTAGGTGTTGTAGTGTGACACCACCTCTGTGGTGGATGGCCGAGATATACCCGGACCCAGGGGCGGTCTTGGCATTTCTGGGGCCCCCTGTGTGCTGCCCCCATTAGTATATAGACTCCTCTGTGAAGCCCCAGTAGTCTATAGCCCCCCTGTGTGCTCCCCCAGTTATATATAGCCCCCCCCGTGTGCTCCACCTGTTATATAGCCCCCCTGTGTGCTCCCCCCATATATATATAGACCCCCGATGTGAGCTCCCCCAGTTAAACAGACCCCTGTGTGCTCCCCCTCCCATATAGTATATAACACAATAAAACAAACACTTATACTCACCTGGGTCCGGGCGTCTCCTCTTCTCTTCACTCTTGTGGCCGCAGGAAGGGTTTTCCCTGCGATCACAAGAGGCCGCACTCCCCTTGTCCTGGCGCCAATGCTCCAGTGATGTCACTGGAGCGCCGGCACCACAAGGACAAAGCTGCCACTTGTGACCGCAGGGAAAACACTTTCTGCAGCCACAAGAGTGACTGACAGGAAGGAAGCCAATGGCTCCCGCCCTGTCAGTGCTGCTGCATGTAACTATGAGAGCTCATTACGAGTGCTCATAGTTACAGTTCAGATGGCAGCAGCGAGCGGGGCAGCGGCCCTGTCCAGCCGTCTTGAGCACAAGAGCGGGGCATGGGGGCCCCCTTGGATGTTGGGGGCCCCAAGCGACCATTTGGGGTGCTTGGTGCCAAAGACCGCCACTGCCCGGACCTTAATAGATTGTCACGTGACGCCAGTGCCTGGTGGGCACACAGGTGTGATGGCACGCCTGCTTTTAGTGGGTAAAAGTGTAAATGTGTAACATATCTCCATCTGCTGTCCTTCTCCTCTGACTTGGCATCCACAGTATCAGCACCGGCTCCTGTTCTCTTATAATGCTTGTGTGACATGCTTCTGGTACAGATACGCCTTGGTCATTGCCTATTTAAAAGGACTCCATTGCTGGTCTTCCTCGTCATAGATACTTCGTATTCATGCTTTCCATTTCTGACCTGTTTAGTTCCTTTATTCCACTAAAGAGCTAAAAAATGAAATGCTCCCAAACCTAGCTGGTCTTACTCACCAAGTCCCCCTGAGCAATTTGAGATATATCCAATCTTTCTAGCTGCCGCCATTCCTGAGTTACACATTTTTCTAAAAGTCTATATCCAAGATGGTGCAAGCCAGGAAACTACATTTCCCAGCATGCATTGTACCCCAGAGCCAACTGCCAAGTATCAGCCTCATGCTGTAGTATCTGCCCATCGTTGGCTCAATCTGCTTTTGGTATACACGGTAAACAAAATATCTATCAATCTATCTGTTATCCACAGTCACTGTTAGGCTATGTGCACACTTAGTATGAGACCAGCTGTTCCGTGACTCGGCCGGGTCAGGGAACGGCCGGTCTCAGAAATTATTATCTTTGCAGCCGCACTGCATACAATTGGACTATGGAGCCGCTCACTCCATAGTGTGCACTGACAGGGTTTTCTATTCAGTGACATGTCAGTTTTCTATGGCGCCGCTAGGGATCCCGGCTGGAGTGTATACCATGTGTTCTATGTATTCCCTCGGGCTGCAGCACAACGTAAGTTCCGTACCAATCACGGTCGTTGCAACAACGGCCGTGATTAGTACTGAACTTATGTTGTGTGAACATGGCCTTTTGGTATGGCAACGTGGGGTACTGTGAGTTCTTCTAAAGGGAATTGGGGGTATCAGTCCTATCCTGTAATCCATCTGATTTCCACTGGGCTGAATTCTCTCCCCTTGTAACAAATCCAGCTCCAATGCTGTAACCTCTGGCTGATGTTTCCATATATATCTGTCCTCCTCTGTCATTGTTTCTGCCTCACACACAATAGGTGAGCTTCATTTTACCTCACAGAACACTGACTGGAGTCCCTTCCTGATTGCTGTTAAGTCCCTCACTGCTGGATAACTAACAATGTTGTGTGCTGGCACTTCCTCTAGCTGCCAGAGAGACAGAAGTAATTAGTTAACCCTTTACAGTGACAATCAGGCTTAAGCCGGAGAGATTAAACAGTTTCCTTATCCCTTTACTGCTCTGTCACTCATCTCTTGTTTCCTTGCCCCTTGACCAGGTGCTCACTGATTGGTGTGATGTCAGTGGTGGGCGGGGTTTGAGATGAGGTGTTACAGCTTGCCTGGCTACAGAAGAGAACGAGTTGCGGTGATTGTGGTCTCAGAAGGGAGGGGGAGGACAGAGGAGCCGAGACCAAGTGGAACAGGAAGTGAGGATTTTCTGCAGCTTCAGGGTGTAAATCAGGATGGGCTGCAGAAAAACGGTCCAATTCATGTAATAGAAACATATTATAAAAAAGCTTACATTATGGGTGGGGATTGAACAGTGTTATATTTTATTAAGTGGGGTACCCCTTTAACCCCTTCACGGTGACATGTTTCCTTTAAAAAAAAAACAAAAAAACCCACAGATGACAGAATCAGGAAATCCCACACAGGTTACAACTTATTCCGTGACTTTTGTTCCTATGTATTTGTCTCATTATCTGAAATGGAAAATTCTCATCACAAGTGTTTGCGGCATCTGGGTTAATAATGCGATCACTTCATTTGTTTCATTGCTGCCGGTGGAGTGTGACACAATAAAGCCGAGCCTAACCTGCTCCTCACATGAAATAATGACGCCCTCCGGGGATTAACGGACCCGGCGTCTCCTCTCACCGAGATGTTAGTGAATCATAACCGGACTCTTACCTACATCAATGGCTCATTGCCTAAATGAATTTATTTCTATTTTGTTTGCTGGGGAAAGAATTATTTTCATAGAGGGCGATTACAGCCGTGCGGATGTGAGCGGATAGTAATTCTAATTATGGAAAGTGCCTTCACTTACTCAGTTAAGATCCCCGAAGTAATGTGGAAACCATTTGGAGGCCATAAACGTAAGCTACACAGTCGTCCATGTTCCTGGTGTCATCGCATCTCATTACCGGCCCTTAATGGGCTTAATGAATTTATTTTTTCTCTATTAACAGGCTTGATGCATAGAAATTAACTGTTGAAGAGACTGGCCAGAACTGGAAAACCATAAGCGCTTTCTTCTAAAAACAGCGCCACCCCTGTCCACATGTTGTATGTGGTATTGCAGCCAAGCTCTAACCCTTTCAATACAGCTAAGCTGCGGTGAATAGGTACAGCCTATATTAAAACCTCGGCTAGATTTTTTTTCCCCAAAAAACAGCGCACCCTCTGTCTACAGTTTGTGTTTGGCATTGCAGCTAGAGATGAGCGAATCACTCGGAAATTCGTCTCGTGAATTGCATACAACAAAATAGTGGCGAGCGAACATGTTCATAAAGGTTCATATGAACATGCCACTAATTGTCCGTGTTCGCCGATACGAACAATTTGTTCGATGGTCGGAATGGGTATAACAATCATTTTTGAACATGCGAACGTTTATTTTGTGATGTACCCAACTGCGTAATATTCACAACTGCGTAATGTACGTAACTGTGCATGTGTAAGTTAACATGTGCGTTCGCTATCGCGCCCACCATGTTAAGCGAATTTGCAAAGCGAATCTGGCGAATTCATGAATCACTATAAGGCGAATTAAGCGCCTGATTTGCTGGGAATCGGAATTCGTCATATTCGCTTCGCGCGTCTCTAATTGCAGCTCAGTTCCAATAAAATGAATCGGGCAGATCTGCAATTCGGCACACAGCCTATGGACAGGGGAGTAAAGACTGTATGCAGGAGACTGTACTCCTCTGCTTTGTAGCCTGTAGTGGTACATGCGATCCTGGTCAGCTTTGGCAACTTGCTCTAACTCTACTTTGAGGCTTTTTACTCCTTTGCAACCAAGAAATTATGAAAATCTGGTTATTATAAACCTTCTATTTGGGTCCTGCAGTTATAGCCCTTGAGGTATATAGGGTTAAACTCCCCCTTTCTTTTAAAATTTCTTTTAAAATTTTATTTAAGTTAAATACACTAATGTTGTCCACCTGGGGTGGCAGCAGAGAGCATAAACTGTATGTGTCTTTAAAGGGGCACTCCAGTTAAGAAAGAGCCAACCCTGTTCAATCTAAGCTTGCACTATGGGGGAGATTTACCAAACAAGATGTAAAGTGAAACTGGCTCAGTTGCCCCTAGCAACCAATCAGATTCCACCTTTCATTTTCCAAAGAGTCTGTGAGGAATGAAAGGTGGAATCTGATTGGTTGCTAGGGGCAACTGAGCCAGTTTCACTTTACACCATGTTTGATAAATCTCCCCTATTGTCTTTATTACATGCTAACCCCCTGAAGCTGCTGAAAGCTCTCACTGTCTGGTCCACTTTGTCTCCATTACTCTGCCCCTCCCCCCTCCCTTCTGAGACAAAGAACATGTGATCTCCATCTATTCTCTGGATGAGGCAAGATGTAACATGTCCTTGGTAACTGACTCACATCTATAAGTGATAAGAAGAGGGAACCGGTACTGAGCGGGTACTTGGCAGTTGGTTTTGAGGTGCAATGCATGCTGGGAGATGTAGTTTCCTGGCTGGGTGCCATGATGTAAAACTGGGAACTTTTGTAGGAGCTTAAATCTGGGGCTAGGAGCAGCACAGACAAGTGGGAAAGGTGGCAAATGATCGGCGGGGAACCAGTGAGTGCACTTATATGCTTTTAGTGCATTTTCTTTTCTTTATGGGATTGCTGGAATACCCCTTTAATTTCCACCTGCCATTCACTAAAAACAGTAGAAAAATGCAAATTAACAACATTACCATACATTAAGCCCTGTTGTAATTCACTGGCACCGGTCTGCATCTTCACCAAGCGGAATACAGAGCATTCTGCTTTTCCCATTGCATATTAATAGAGGATAAAATATTCTATTCTCTTGCCTGGATCTAGAATCTCTGCAGATTTGATAAGGACTTAGGTGCAGAACCTGAGCGAGCATAGCCTTGGTCTGTGTGGTTTCTGGCAGTTCTATCCTGACTGCTGATGAGATGCAATCAGTCATGTAGATGAATCATGGCTATGGACAATGTCTTTATTATATGCATCTAGAAGTGGCTGCACAAGAGGGTAGAATATACCAACATTGTATGCAACGGCCGCATTCATTACACTGAAGAGCCCAGCGAGACTTGTTACTGAGTCTATGGGGGATATATAGTCACATTCATCCTATCTCAAGTGCTTCCCTATTACTACCTCCTCTATGTATGTGCAATGAATAACATGTATTCTCATCTGTACTGGGATTCATGTTATTGTTCTCATGTAAAGAAGGAATTATCATCATATGTATAATGTATATGATCGCTGCTATAGATTTTACGTATAGAAGTTTCAGTCTATGTCCCTCTAAAGCCTCCGACCCCATCACGTCTGATCCGACATTATATTCTGCTCCTAATCATTGATTATATTCCTCTTCCAGAAACAAACATCTTATTATTTCCTCATTCCTGCTTATTGCGCGGCGCTGGCCTCAGGTTATACAATGCACAAAAGCAACAAACACACAAAAGTTATTAAAACCCGGAATAGTAAACGGCTGGGATTTCTCTTACAATGGGCCGTCTAATGATTGTTAGGATTTTCCGAGCAGTACAGAAAATTAAAACATGTCTTTTCAGGATATGGATTTATCATCCGGGCGACGCGTTTCACTTCATATTTTATTTTCTATGGATTGCGCTGGATGTTACATCCTCCCTGACTTCCATTCTCTGCATTGTACTCACATAGAAAGGAAAGCCTGTGTGCGGGAATCGATACCGACACAATGTCCTTTCTGAATGCTGGATACAAAATAATTCCCTGTGTGAGAGGGTTTATTTTTCAAATATTGGTTTATTTCCAGCCAGATATGTCATAGGGTTGTTACGTGTGTTTCTGCAATATTAAAGGTTGGGTATATATGCAGCAGAGCTGGACTGGCGCATAATGTTAGGGCATATTGCTAGGAAGGAAACCTATCAATATCTTGTAGCCATTGGGGCTTGTGCTGTGGTCATAATTATAAAAGATTAAAAGTTATCTGCTAGAAACCTGGTGGGTTCGGGTCTGACTGCTGGGTACTGCTAAGTTCTCTTCAGCTTTTTAACACTTCCTTTAAAACGACTCTGTGCCCACTTTGTGACCCCTCTAACTACTTATACCTTCTCGTAGCTGATGAGAACTCCTTTCTGCTGGTATGTTTCTCAACGCTGGTTGTGCTTTCTTGAGGCTGAAAATCCTACTTTAGTTCAGCTGTAGCCATGTACAAGTGGCATGGCCTAAAGCGGTCGTGCCCTAGGTCAGCGCCGCCTGTGTGGTGTTTGTCTCCCTTTCCCCCTGCCTCCCGTTCCGCCCTCTGTCCGCCCGTACAGTGTTAGCTGTAAGTGCGCATGAGCCGCCTCCTGATCCCCCGGCGCTGCTGCAATGACGTAGCCAGTTCAACGCCGCCTCTGTGTTGTGTCCTCTCAGCGTAGTCCCTATCCTGATGTAGTGACACACACAACCCTTCCCCGCCTCTCCTGCCTGTCACGGCCCTCTCCCCCCCGCATACCATGGTGCCGCCCGCTGCCGGAATCAGCTTGTCCTCTTCTTTGGACATGCGCCATTTCCCGCCGATTCTGCGCAGGCACAATTACGCACCAGGATAGTCGAAGAAGGACGGTCACATCACTGCGCCTGCATGGGATCGGCACGTGACGTCGCATGTCCAAAGAAGAGGACAAGCTGATTCCAAGCTGATGGTATGCGGGAAGGGGGGGTCATAGACAGCTAGGAGAGGCAGGGAAGGGCCATGCGCGTCACTACCACAGGGCCGGGACGCTGAGAGGACACACCACAGAGGCGGCACGGTCTCGGCTACGTCATTGTAGGGGCGCCGGGGGGAGTCAAGAGGCGGCGCATGCACACTTACAGCTAACACTGTGCGGATGGACAGAGGGTGGAACAGGAGGCAGGGGGAGAGGGAGACCAACACCACAGAGGCAGTGCTGGTCTAGAGCATGATCGCTCTAAGCCACGCCTCTTTGACACGGCTACAGCTCAACTAAAGTATGATTTTTGGCCTCAGGATAGCACAACCAGCGTTGATAAACATACCAGCCGAAAGGAGTTCTCATTGGCTACGAGAAGGTATAAGTAGTTGGGGAGGAGGTCACAAAGTGGGTACAGAGTTGCTTTAAAGGGTTTTCCCCACCTCCCCTTTTACCTTGCACATTGCTTGAAGATTGTTCCCCTTCCTGGTTTCCTGTGGGTGGGCTCCTTCTCTGTGATTGGTCCTTTTCACTAGCAGCATTAGGGCTGGCATCATGGCTGCCGGCCTGTGTTCTGCTGTTCTGTGCTGAGCTCAGCTACACCAACTCTGTCAGATACAGGGAGCTGGTAGCTGTCAGTGTCATGGATTACTTGAGATAACCCTCCCCTTTTCCAACTATTCCCATAAGCTCAAAGGACACTAAAATAACGTTGGAAAAATTGGCCATATCAACAGAACAGACATATATACATGCCATATAAATAATATAACATCAAATAAAACATGTCTAAGATTCCAAAATCTAGGGAGGTCTGGCAGGGTACCATTCAGCAGTACCAGTACTTAGACTTTTCCCCTGGATGCACCGCACTGACACTGACAATCTGTCACCTGGCACTGCAATTCTCTTCCTTAGGTCCTGTCCCAGTGGGAACCACACATCTCCAAAACTTACATCACCAAAAGAAGCGAGGGAGTACTATCCGTCCTACTGTTCCCCCTCAGAACTCCCTGCAAGACCACCAGACCATAGGCTGTCATGACATGTAGACAAGAGGTCAGGTCAGTCGGCAATGCTCAAGCTTACATGCTCATTTATCCCGGGGACAGCTGGCCTCCATTTTACTGATTTGTGGGAATCCCTGTTGTCTGCGCCCATCGTTCTGCAATTAATCCCCTATCTTGTGGGGTATACCAGTATCTGAAAAAAGTATTTTATGTATTGCACCACATCTGATCAGCCCTTACAGCCAAGATCACTATCTCCCTGTTATGGATATAGTTTATGGGATATTTAGGGAACAATGAGCTGTGATTACAGCAATGCCACAGGCAGAGGAGCAGACACAGAATGAATACAGCAGCTGCTTCCGATCTGCTGAGTGCAGAGCAATAGTCTGCAGTATAGAGCAATGTTCTGTAACAGCTCTGGGTGGGTTAGGAGAGGGAGAGCTGTGATAAAGAGCTGAGATAAAACAATGCATTTCAGTACCGAGCATCTGCTCAACCAGGAAGAAACAGTAAGGGGCCTATTCCACTGAGCTATAATTGGCCGATTATCGCTCTGTGGAATAGAGAAAACGATCAGCCGATGATCGTGTCATCGGCTGATCGTTTATTTAGGCCCAAACCGAAAATCATCGGTCACCCACCGCGCATCGCTGTGTGGAATAGCGATGCGCAGCGGGTGACCGACCATTTGAGAAGCGGCATACATTACCTAGTAGGGCTTCTCATCCGCTCCGTCTTCCTCCCGGGGACCCGCGGAGCAGCATCAGCTCCGGTGCGGCCTGACTGGGCTGTCAGACCGCTCAGCCAATCACAGGCCAAGCCAGCCGCGGCCTGGGTCGGCCTGCCTCCAGTGCTTCAGCCCAGGCCTGATGCTACATTCACTTTAAGCACCAGGCATCAGGTGAGTGCAACTTCTCCAACATGACTGCTAGGGGCCTAGTGGGATCTATGATGAATTTGACAGTCCCTTTATGCTCCATCATGATGATCTATGACCTAGTAATAATAGTGCAGTGACTCTCAATTCTTATTCTTCACTACAGATTGTAGTCTATCTGGACCTTGCATTATAAATAGAAGCCTTGATGCCCTTTAAGCCCTAGAGAGCTCTTTATGGCCCTGCAACCTATGCTGTTCTACCATAGAAACCCAAAAAATCAATGGAAGAGAACTCAGTGTGAACAGAGCCAAGAACACACTGTCTTTTAGAGAAGGTTCAAGGTGACTCTGTACCCACAATCTGCCCACCCCAAACCACTTGTACCTTCCGCCCTCTTCATCATTAGGAATGCTCCAGGCAGATTTTCTCCTATTCTTCACCTGTGTGAGCATGGCACATGGGCTGGATCATTAAGGCACCTGTGCAGTGTTCACTGCAGAGGAATAGGAAAAATCCTGCCAGTGGCATTCCTACTGATGAGGAGGGTGAGGAGGAGGGACAGAGGGGTGGTGCAAGGTTAGGGCACAGGTACTCTAGGCCACGGCCATTGGGCACAGGGCTGCTATTTTAAATGTTGTTTTTTAGGACAATAACTGCATCACCTGCCGAACGGACCCCGGAACAGATCATGGATTAAAAGCAGCTATCTGAAGGTACAAGTGGTTTGGGGGGGTCTGATTGAGGGTACAGAGTCGCTTTAAAGGCTCCCGACCACATACAAAGCTTCTCCGTGGAGGATTTGATGAGCAGAGGAGCAGCACTAAGCTGCTCCCCAGCTGCGCTCTCTGTATATTTGGGGCTGGATAATAACGTAACATTTATTGACAAAACATTTGATTAGAACAATTTCTGTCTAAAAACGGTTACCTTGGAAACATAATATTACACAGTACAAAAAAAAAATCTCCGCTGGCAGCCGATGATGAATGGCAAGGAAAAGTAAATGGTTTAAGCTTGATGCAAATTTGTCATATTAGATTAATTGTGTTATTTGTCTATTTAGAAAGGATTAGATTGCCGGCGTTACATTGTAGCAATATTATTTGTCACTCGTTTTGCTTCAGTAGTTACAGAGACAGAATGAATGACATCTGTATCCATGTCATTAAATCTGATTATGTATAGAATATCCTTCCAGGCTCAGAGAGTGACGGGCGAAGCGCGGGAGGGGAACTCGATTAGAATTAATAATCTAGTATTAATCATCCATTAGATTAGTAATTCGGCTCTGATGCTTTCTGCGCCGTATCATTCCCTGTTTATGGATACGCTGTTACATGTTATAGATTCAGGCTTTATGATTAACATCTAGAGATGATGTGAAATAAAACTTCCTTTGGCTTAGTTGCAATGATTTTCTATTCTCTTCCCCACGCACATTCAGAGCTGCATTCAGAATTCTGTTATTGACCCATTACAATCTATGCAATATTGAGAATGCTCGGCATATATAACAGCTGTCAGCTAGGCTGCCACAGGGCTACCAGGAAGGGAATGGGGAGGACACAGACAGTGATCCCTGAGCTTGAGCCACCCAACTTTCCCTGCAAGACAGCCCTAGATGGCTGATGACCAAGGGATGGTCATACAGGATGGGATCAAACCTAACGGACAACGTGGTACAGACTAAGAATCCAAAAGAGTAGTCAGAGCCATGGACCTGTTCCAGCACATGATTGGACCAGAAACACAGAACACAGACTGAAAAGCAAAGGATGAGTGGAAAGGCAGGATGTCAGTCACATAGCAAAACAAAGGTTAACTTATGACCAGATGGAACTCAGCAGGGAAGAGATGGGTGAGGTGGAGAATCAATTACCCGAGCTGTGTTCAGACTTGTGCAAATGAAACATAGAACTTAAAGGAGAAATCCGGTGAAGATTTTTATTAAAGTATTGTGATGTCCCTCAAAAGTTATACAAATCACCAATATACACTTATTACGGGAAATGCACATAAAGTGCTTTATTCCCTGCACTTACTACTGCATTAAGGCTTCCAATTCTGCACAAAATGGTGATGTCATGACCCGACTCCCAGAGCTGTGCGGGCTGTGGCTGCTTGAGAGGATGATGCCAGAGTGATGCTCAGTGTCTCTCCAGTGCCCTGTGTCCCTCAGTGTCCCCCTGCCATCATCCTCTCCAGCAGCTACAGCTCTAGGAGTCAGGTCGTGACATCACCATGTTATCCAGGAAGTGACATCACCATTTTATCCAGGAAGTGAAGCCTTGATGCAGTAGTAAGTGCAGGGAATAAAGCACTTTATAAGCATTTCCCATAATAAGTGTATATTGGTGATTTGTATAACTTTTGGGGGACAATACAATACTTTAATAAAAAATGTTGGCCAGACTTCTCCTTTAAATACAAAATCATGGCTAAGAGCAAAGTCTTGGTCGTATGCATGACAGCAGCACAGGTAGTACCAAATGTGGCATTCCACTATAAAATCATGTGAAAGTAAGGGTCAGGAGTGCATTCTGGTGTAATAAATCCTTTCACAACGAGTTGAAGATTGCATAAGTTCACTCATTATTAAGGTTGTGTAATGACTGGAGTAGTGGATCCGCTTTACCACCACTGGCGATGACGTAAGCTGCACCAGGGAGTGAAGTCTTAGGGACCGCTGGTCTTTACCAGTGCCCACCACAAGGCGGGCTGCAGCATGCTCTGGAATGAGGGCCAGCTTGTCTCTGCCTGCTAATGCCCTCTGCCAATACAGACCCACATTCACCTTTTTTAAACTGGCTCCACCTGCTCCTCCCTGCCAGAGCATTGTTGCATTTGTGCATTCTAAATAAAGGTGCATTTCTATGATTCAGCTGATTCACTGTGTCCTGTGCTTGTTCCCCGTATTATGCTTTCTGCCTGAACCTCTGCCTGTCTTTTGTGCCTCTCCTGTTCCTGACCCTTCTGCTGTCTGACTAGGATACCTGTCTCACCCCTGGTACTGCACTTATTCTCCTGCTGGAGAGAATGGGAAACACAAGGGCGGACAGAGACTGCAGGGAGCATGAAGGAATGAGCAGGGCAGATGTGGGCACATACATGCAGCACTTTCTGTCCGGGGAGAGAGGGGTTACAGCTATGGAGAAATTACCTCCACAATCCTGTCCCCTGATGTAAGCCCCAGCCTGAAGTGGATCTACCATGATTTGAAAGGTGAGGTAAGACTTCCTGGATCAGAGTACAGTGCTGTAGACCCCGCTATGCAGACCATGCCCCTCCTCCACTCACGCTCCAATCCAGTCCTGGGAGCTCTTAAACCAAAGTAATGCTCTTAAACCAAGTCACAATTTTGAAAAACTGTGAGCTCTTAAACCAAAACGTTTTTAAACCAAGTTACTCTTAAACCAAGGTACCACTGTAATTTTTTTTTTTTTTTTTGCTGGAGTACCTTTTAAATTGCTGTGACCCATCGCAACGAGATCATGATAATGGGTGCACATAACTACAAGCGTCATTCTAATGTGAATGATGATGTCATAATGTATGTATGTGTAGGCTGTGCTGTGTTTTTGTATAATTATAGGCTTTGTTCTCACGTTACACTTCAGTCTAAAGTCACCACATGCTCCATTACGTCTTTGCTTTCTTTCAGCCAGACTATGTTTCAATCGTGTAACAATAATGAACGTGTATTCATAGGCCGCTCTCTATTGTCATGACGCGTATGTTCAGATCGGTACCCGCTCATGTACAAATGCTCTTTGTGTAGGATCTACAATAAAATATTGACATGTGCAAACGTCTTTTCGTAAGAAGCGAGGATCAATAATTCTCTCTGGAATCTTGGGTCAACAGTGAAGGTCTTGACCTCCATACGGGAAGATTTCCATTTCTTCTAAGCCTTCACAACATAACTGCAAACGTCCCCAATCTAAAACTTTATCAGCTTAAACACCGCGGGTGGAACACTTCACTATTGCATTGAAGATGATGAACAAAACCTTATTGCTGAAAGGAGTGGAGAAGAGTGGATTTCTCATCTGTCATCCGCAGTGGAGAACTCTAAGAACGACGCTTCGAATATTTGATTATTTCAGCAGAAAGGTGATGCGGGGTCAGCGCAATACAAAGGTTGTCCCGCTGATACATTAGTATTTTATTCATGTTACAATATTAAATTATTTCCCCTGGCAGTGAAATCCTTGGTAAATGATTTATTGCACCGTAATCTTGGATCGGTGTTTGCTGAACATAAAATACGGTCAAGGTTTGATTCAGACCAGGCCCGGCCCCACGTACAGAGCCGGTCAAACACACTGCTCACTTTATTTCAATACAGATGAATACGTGATAAAGTGCTGCGGAAAGTCATCAGTCATAAAATGGTCGTTTATCAATGCCCTTCATCCCGGGGGGGGGGGGGGGGGGGTGTACAGTAATTCTTCCCAAAATTATAATATGAGAGAGTCTGGAAATACAGTAGGCCACGTTCACATGCTGTAAGACAGCGGTCGTTCTGGATGGACGGTGTCTGTGAAGTTCTGTGAAGTTCACATCACTTCTTTTGAATTGAAATGCGGGCACAGTTACCCATAGGAGACAATGTAAAGTACGGCCAGAGCCGTACTTTACATTGTCTGCACTGTCAGTCTTGTGCTGCCGCTATTGAATGGAAGTTCCCATCACTTATTTTGAATTGTAATATGGGCACATTTGGGTGTGCCCGCATACTATTTACCCATAGGAGACAATGTAAAGTATGGCCAGAGCCGTACTTTACATTGTCTGCACTGTCAGTCTTTTGCTGCTGCTATTCAATGAATAGCATCCGCACAAAATTGACATGTCAGTTTTCAGTGTGGATGCATGGAATCCTGGCCGTAGTGTATATAAAGTTTATACACTCTGGCCTGGATTCCGTAGAAGACAAACTGTGGAAAACTGCAACAACGGCTTTTATTTATTGAAGTGATAAAGCGTGTGAAAGAGGCCTAAAAGTGGCCGAGCACAGGGCCGATCTGTGGTACCCAACTGGTCTGGCTCTGAGCCATGCTCATGGAGTCCAAGTACTTCAAGTTATCCCACTCCAGGAAGCTGCTAGATGGTACCAACTCAGTTCCCAAAAGTGGTTCTGCTTTGAGTAGGGGCTGGCCAAATAGACCTGGAGAAACCTGGAGACACTCTTGTCCTCAGCTTGTGTGTAGCATTGCAGCTCAGCCCTATTAAAGTGAATGGTGCCAAGCTGTAATACCACATACAACCTGAACAGTGGGGTGGTGCTCTTTTTTTTTTTTTTTTTTTTTTTTTAAAGAAAGTTTCTATTTTCTCCTAATTCCAGATGACCCCTTTAAAGGGGTACTCTGGGCAGGGGTCTTTTTTAATAGGTTGTTTGAAAAAATAATTAAGTGCACTTACCTCCCTTGCACTGCCAGTATTTTAACAATCCTTCCCACTGTTCGGCCACTTTAGGGACCAGGTAGCACAACGTTGCAGGCCCAACCAGCGCATCAGCGACTGAGGTGGGAAACCACTGCAGACACTGATTGGCTGTGCAGGCCTGGAAGGTTGTGATACCAGGTCCCTAAAGTGACCAAACAGCGGGAAGGGTCAGTAAGATACAGAGAGAGTGCCGAGAGAGAGCCAGGGAGGTAAGCGCACTTTCTTATATTTTTAAACAAACTATCCCCAGGTATATATTAAAAATGGCCCCTGCCGAAATATCCCTTTAAGTGTTAACAGTGACAAAGCAACAGTAATATACTATCTTTAAATAATACTGCTATGAGAGAGAAGAGAGACCTCTGGGGACTCTGTATACAGTTCTGTGTGTTTTTTCCATCATGTAATATTTATAGGAATCCAGGCTTGTTACAGCAATACCTTGTTGATGTTTTCCCTCCCCATAATGCAAAGCTTTCTGTTTCATCGCCCGTTTGTTTTGCATCCATTTCCATCGGTTTGTGCTGCTCAGTTATATGGAACAGCATTTTGTTACATGTTCCAACATCAAACACCTAAATAGAGTCGCGAAGTGCTGCAGATAGGCTGTCATCCCCCGATGCAGTAATTCACATGTAGCACTACTGAACAAACAGCATTTCTTTAGCAATTCGTAGATTTTTCTTTCCAGAAACAAAGAATTTGCATTCTCACCGCAAAACACTAAAAATCACAAAAAAAAAAATATATGCAAAAATGGGTTTCACAATGTGACCGTGATTGATACTGACGTCGGAGCGATATAAATTATAACTATTATTAACAGTGCAACAGATGGCATCCTGCAAATCTTAGTTTATTGCTGATGAAGTAGAATTAAAGATCCGTCTTTTTTTTTTTTTTTTTTTTTTCTTTAAGAAGAAGCCAGACACAGGCAGGAACTTAACAAGCATTTAATTCCCATTGTCTACTAGATAAAATTAGGTAGTGAAGATTAAATGCCCTTACACGTAGGAATCATCCGCTTCTTTCCTGGGCTTCTCACCGAGATGACTAAACATCATATTACCGAGCTGTGAAATTTGGTAGGAGGCGAATTTCCATGATAAGATGGTGTTTAAGAGTCAACGATATATACGAAGGGCATTGTGAGCCGGACTGGTGGACAGGGCAATAGGTTATAGGTATTAAACATTGAATTAGTCATCTTATGTGATGGAAAAAAATACGTGTGCCCCATTCTGTTCCAGATTGTTCCTATTTCTATATATTTGTCACATTTTGACCCAGATGGGCAGAGGAGGGTAATCCAATGGGTCTAGACTCACCAGAAATAATTTTTCATGTCAAATGCTATTCACAGTCATTAGGAGACACATGGAAGGGGGCAAATTAGGCCTCATCCCCAATTGCCCCACTGGTGTGCACCTCTTAGTGAATCCAGCCTGATGGACGCAGTAGGCGCAGAAACTACCACCTGCTCCTGAGCCGGGGTAGATTTCTGCCATGATTTACGCCTGTGAGTAGGTTTAAATTATGGCAAATCAGACGCAGGAGGAGACCACGCCTCCTCCCTGCCTTGCTGCGTCCCCCTTGTTCGCCCATCAGGCGAGTCGGGGGCGAAACTGCACCTTCTCCCTGCAATACACCTTGGCCGTAACCTTCATAATTCTTTTTTAATGAAGTTGAAAGTATTGCAGAGCTAGGGGTAACTACCTAATGGAGAAAACTACCTACTGTGGACACCTATATAATGGAGGAAATTACCTATCTACCTAGTGGGGAACCAATTTACCCAACGGGCCAAAAATACCTACCTACCTTGTGGGGACATCTCTCAACCGAATAGGGGAAACTACCTACTTAGTTGAGGAACCTGTCTACATAATAGGCAAAACCATTGACAGGAAAGGGGGTTGGCATGTACTTACTGGGGCACCTACCCACCCAATAGAGGAAATTACCTACTGGGAACCTGGCTTCCTAATAGGGAAGCTGCCTGATAGTAGGAACTGTCTATCTACTGGAGTAACCGTCTCACTTAAATGGGGGGGGGGGGGGGACAGTCTACCTAATGGTAGGAACTACCTGTTCCATCTTATGTGTATTTGATGTTTCTGGGTGTCCCCCAACAACTGAAGTAAGGAGAGATAATGGACAGACATGTTGGATGTCAACTACCCAATCCTTATGTTCTTGAGAAGATAAGCCATAGATATTTGGAGGAGGAGAAGGAGGAGGAGACAGCTGTTAGCTGAACATGCATTTGACTGATAGATATCATACACAACTCACTGTAGAGAGGCTGCCGCACTGTGCTATAGAGATGGGCAGCCTCCCCCCAGGTACTGTATATAAGAATATACAGTACATGGAGGGAACAGGACCATGCTCTGTTTAGTCATGTGCGGCGGCGCATGATCAGAGCAGGGGATCGGGAACAGACAGACCTTCAGTTCCCATCACAATTATTGGTGGCAGTGGAGGAACCCACGTCACCACTTACTGCTGAGACTCAACAGAAGTGACCATGTAAACAATAAAAAAAAAAACTATTTTGATGACGTCATATTACAAATTAATATAATTTTATTAAAGCAATGTATTAGCAAAAGAAAAGAAAATTTTATAGTCTCTGGAATACCCCTTTAAGAGTTTATGGTATCATGACTGGTGGTGCCGCAGTAGTATTACACGCTTGCTGTCTTCTCTACAGATTACATCAGATCGCTGGGGATCTCAGCAGTAGGGACACCTTCTGATCAGTCTAATTTTAGGAGACCCTTTTCTTAAAGGGATCATCAAAAGTAGAAAATCCCTTTAAGAAGATTCTCCATTGCAGTGTTTTTACTGGATATTCTCGACACTTCTACGAGCAGAAGAAAGAGACACTGCAAATCATTTACTTTACAGGATGCAAATGATAACCTTGTATTTTCACCCAGCAATGGTAAATCGTCTACTCCGTACATTTCAGGAGAAGAATAAAGTTTCTTAAATTGTAATCAGTGTAGAACTGAACATCTCAAATTGGGATTAACTTTTCCCTCTGAGGATTCGGCATCTGTACGGCCGTGTAAGGAAGATTTAAGACACATCTATTAGCAATGATATCCCATATCCCCCACTTTGTAGAACTCTACATTACTCGGCATTTGTACAAAAATCACTTTCCATCTCCCTTTGACAAACCAATAAATCCAGGCCGGTAGATCTAGATTGAATTTCAGATCCGCTCCTGCCGCGTCTCTTGCAATTAGCGTCATTTAATCTTACACAAATTCAGTCGATGGCCAAATAAATTGTTAACAGCATCGGGATAATTAGACAATCCGGCTCCACAAAGCTGCCGGCGGCTGAGATCTCATCATATGTAAAAAGAAAGGGGAATTTTTTTTAATTTTTTATTTTTTTTTACTTTTCTGACTTTGAATTCACCTTTGACTTTTAGATTATTTTAGCGACGGGAGAAAAGGAAATTGTTACAGTAATTCCAATTGAGCGACAGCTCTTCGGAGATGCGACCTCTTGGTTCCAATATGATGTATTATATTTGGCTGGGTCAGGGGTGAACGTGATGGACATTTATCCTTCAAGAGGAAGCAAACAAATGAAAAGAACAATGGAACGGTTACGGAAAGTAATAAGAGCTTGTTATTTCAATTTGTGGAAAGTTGAAGGGCGTGCATTCTTGTGCAACCAATCTTTGTTTTGCTCTGATGCATCTAAAGTGAAGCTGCGGCTCCTATTGTAAATGTCAAGTTCAACTTTTCAACCAATAGAGTTGTCCTTTTGACCTCTGTCAAGCTGGTATACGTATATATTGCTATACTTTTTTTTCTCCATACAGGCACCCTTAAAAAAACAACAACATAATATAGTGAGCAGTATACAGTTTTTTAACTTGGAAATCTAAAGGTGATCGAAGCCATTGTGTACCTAGATAGTGACACCTATCAGATGGATAACACTGGTCAACAGCCAAATAGGTTCCGACATGAAAACAGTTGATCTTAACTAATTTTGGGGAGCTGAGATCGAAAATGATGTTCAAATTTTTAAATTGGCTCTAATTTTCAAGATATAGACGTACTTTCTATATTTCTCACAGCCTGTGATACAATACTGGGAAAAGTTTTATCATAAGTATTGCATCATCAACTGGTATATTGCATCATCTTAGAATGACCAATAGTTATGGTATAAGGTATCAGGGTAAATGGAACCCATTAAAGTTATATAGATGTGTCTATACAATGTATTGCCATATCTGTATGGTTCTGCCACACTGGTAGCTGATAGAAATCCAGGAAGTGGAAAAAAATATGGTCTCTGTGCCAATCCACATTGTCTCCTGCTCCTTCTGCCATCCCACCTTAGGTGACAAATACTCTATGACTCTGTCTCACATCGTGTGTGTTTACTGAGCACAGGCTGATGATGCAGACAGGAGGCTTGGCTGGATCCCCCAATCCCATGAGTGATCTACCATCTCTGTCCGGCCAGAAGCAGGTGCAGCACTAATTTTACTGATTGTGATGGGTGGGGGACTGTGATGATCAGCTGAGGGAAAGCATTGCATTCTGGGAACTGATTAACCAGGAAGGACAGAAACACAAAACAGAACAACAGCTTCATGCCAGGCCAGCGCTCAGGAATAGACCGTCGGCGTGCGCAGGAACCAGATGACGGTTTTAAAAAAAAGGACCGTGGCACCTGCGTCAGTCGGTTCATGTAGAAAACAAATGTCAAAAAAATGTCCCTTCCCATCCTGGTACTACCAGGCTGCTGCTGTTTGTTGTTTACCTAGCTGGTTATGGAATAAAAGGGAAGGCCCTACTACATGTTGTTTTAAAAAATAAATAATACAAAAAAATGTGTAGGATTCTCCTTATTTTCTTTAACTAGTCAGGTAAAAAAAAATAGGTAAAAATACAACAGAGAATTTCTATATTGGAAATATCTGGAAAACAAAAAAGAGAGAAGAAAACTGTCAGCTGCAGTCACTAGTGAATTCATTTGTAAACTGAAGGTAGGACCTGGTCCAGGTCCTGTCTGCAGTTCAGAAGCACATATGCTAACCATTGCAGCTAGCACAGCAGGGAAGAGTGCCTGCAATGTGCTGAAAGGATGTGTTCCCATTTTGCATTTTTAACATAAGTGCAATGTGGGAACATCGCCCAACATATACCCCTTTCTGACCCTGTGTGTATGCATCTTCTCCTGCACTGCAGCCTCCAGTAATCATTTCACGGTCACCAGAGGCTGCAGTGCATGTGAAGACACCAGGTACAAAGAGGGGAAAATGTTAAGTCCTCACTAAGGAGCAGAACGTCTGTCATTTTGACAGGTGCTTTGCTCCTTTACAGTAAAAGAAATCTGTATAGATCCATTTTTACTGTATGCCCACCAGTGCATTATGTGCATCCTTACTTAACCCTTTCCTTGGTGGCCCTGGCGCCGTATGCTCAGCACAGCAAGTGGGGGGGACAGTAACCAGGGATCTATTCATAAGATCACTGCTTAGTACCCTGGCCCCAAAGAGTTAAGTGGGGATGCTTTGCCGTGCTGTGTTCCTGGAGAACTGGGCCCCCCTCCATATATACTGTTAAGGTCGTGTTTCCCATACAGACCCCCCCCCCCTTCCCCGTATGTGCCAGGCCCTGAACAGTACATAAGTTATAAGCGGGGGGGGAGGGGGGTCACTAGACTGGTCCTTGGGAACCACATGCTCCTCCAGGTTGCTGCACATTGCTGCAGTGCAACAGGTGCTCATAGTTTCTGTAACCTTGGCTTAGGTATCTAGATGAGGGTCCTGAATGGAGGACCCTTCACTCCCTGTTTACTCAACGTGTCCTAATAAGACATTGGACTCTGGCCTTTAACAATCCCTGTTACATTTCATGTCAAATTCTCCAAAAAAGTGATTTCAATCTTTCAGTAAAACAAATATTTATTTCCAACCCTAAAAAATTCATGGCTTCTTTACCTATTTAATATTACGCCCTCGACCAATTTTCCGAGTAAATACATTTTGTGGTAATGGACTTTTTGTTTGCTTCCGCTTGCCCACTGCTAATCTCACGGCGTCGCTAGAGGTGAAAGCAATTATGTGAAGGCCAGAATCCATGTACAAACTCCCCCCGGTCCCCACAGTCAAGATACAGAGAGCTGATCATTTCAGTCTTCAGCCGCAGTATCCTCCTTTATATTCTATCTAGGAGCCGCACTCATATCCCATCTGCACCTTGCAGTCACTTGAAGTCCTTTTTGCTTTGACTTGGGCCATACCACAAGCCAGCCCCCGGGGAGGTCCCTCGGTGTCATCGATATCGGCTTTGTGCCCTCTTATATTGACTTGAAATGTTTCCACTCAGTTTGTACTTTAAAGACTCTAAATCAGAAAACAAGATTCTTTCAAGCTCAATGTATTTCCACCCGGACTGAGAAGCTTTTCCGCAGCAATTCCCACTTTATTCTTCTGGAGGTCTTAGAAAGTCTCCTCCTGGGGGGATTCCTCCTTCACTTGTGAGAAATGAGACCTTATCTGGTGGGAAGATTCTTCTATTAGAAATCCTGACCTGGCAATGAGCCAGACGGCGGCGTGAGAAGACATCAGTCATTTACATAGAGCGGAGCTCTCCGGGCGTTCTGCAGCTGAACAGCCAAGAGACTAATTATTTATATGTGGACAGAAGGAATATAAGGACCACCAAATAACCATGAAGACATACACACAGTGTAGTACAGAATGTGTCACATTAATGAATATATATTAACAGAAAATGTATTCACAAAGAAGGTCTGCAGCAGCTTAGGTGTGTATGATGAGGTTCTGCAGCAGCTGAGGTGTGTACAATGATGTTCTGCAGTAGCTGAGCTGCGTAAGATGTTCTGCAGCAGCTGAGGTGTGCACAATGAAGTTCTGCAGCAGTTGAGGTGTGTATGATGATGTTCTGCAACAGCTGAGGTGTGTATGATGAGGTGCTAAAGTAGCTAAGATGTGTATGATGAGGTTCTGCAGCAGCTACCGTGTGTATGATGATGTTCTGCAGCAGCTGAGGTGTGTATGATAAGGTACTGCAGCAGCTGAGGTGTGTATGTTGATGTTCAGCAGCTGAGGTGTGTATGATGATGTTCTGCAGCAGCAGAGGTGTGTATAAGGATGTTGTGCAGCAGCTGAGGTGTGTGATGATGATGTTCTGCAGCAGCTGAGGTGTGTATAAGGATGTTGTGCAGCAGCTGAGGTGTGTATAAGGATGTTGTGCAGCAGCTGAGGTGTGTGATGATGTTCTGCAGCAGCTGAGGTGTGTATGTTGATGTTCAGCAGCTGAGGTGTGTATGATGATGTTCTGCAGCAGCAGAGGTGTGTATGATGATGTTCTGCAGCAGCTGAGGTGTGTATAAGGATGTTGTGCAGCAGCTGAGGTGTGTGATGATGATGTTCTGCAGCAGCTGAGGTGTGTATAAGGATGTTGTGCAGCAGCTGAGGTGTGTATAAGGATGTTGTGCAGCAGCTGAGGTGTGTGATGATGTTCTGCAGCAGCTGAGGTGTGTATAAGGATGTTGTGCAGCAGCTGAGGTGTGTATAAGGATGTTGTGCAGCAGCTGAGGTGTGTATAAGGATGTTGTGCAGCAGCTGAGGTGTATAAGGATGTTGTGCAGCAGCTGAGGTGTGTGATGATGTTCTGCAGCAGCTGAGGTGTGTATGATAATGTTCTGCAGCAGCTGAGGCATGTAAAAGGATGCTGTGCAGCAGCTGAGGTGTGTATGATGATGTTCTGCAGCAGCTGAGGTGTGTATAAGGATGTTGTGCAGCAGCTGAGGTGTGTGATGATGATGTTCTGCAGCAGCTGAGGTGTGTATAAGGATGTTGTGCAGCAGCTGAGGTGTGTATAAGGATGGTGTGCAGCAGCTGAGGTGTGTATGATGATGTTCTGCAGCAGCTAAGGTGTGTATGATAAAGTTCTGCAGCAGCTGAGGTGTGTATGATGAGATTCTACAGCAGCTGAGGTGTTTTTTTAGGTTTCTGCAGCAGCTGAGGTGTGTGTATAATGAGGTGCTGCAGCAGCTGAGGTGTGTATGGTGAGGTGCTGCAGCATTTGGTGTGTGTATAATGAGGTGCTGCAGCAGCTGAGGTGTGTATGATGAGGTTTTGCAGCAGCTGAGGTGTGTATGATGAGGTTTTGCAGCAGCTGAGGTGTGTATGATGAGGTTCTGTAGCAGCTGAGGTGTGTATGATGAGGTTCTGTAGCAGCTGAGGTGTGTATGATGAGGTTCTGCAGCAGCTGAGGTGTGTATGATGAGGTTCTGTAGCAGCTGAGGTGTGTATGATGAGGTTCTGCAGCAGCTGAGGTGTGTATGATGAGGTGCTGCAGCAGCTGAGGTGTTTTTTTATAAGTTTTTGCAGCAGCAGATGAAGTATGACATAGATTGGGTGTATTTAAAGGTTCTGAGGAGTTTATTATTGGTTTCTGTCGGAGCTGTCTATATATAGACATATATGATGTATATTACATTGTTTTGCAACAACATGAACAGAACACTTCACCCTGCAGCTGCTGGAGAACCTCTTGGGATGGCTTATCCATGTCAGTCACTGCAGCTGTTACTCCATAGAAACAATTTCCTGCACAGCGTTCTCCAGAAGCTCCTCTCTGTTTGATCAGCAGATACCGGCTCATTTTACCATGACTTTGGCATTGTAGAGCCCGGCCGTAGCCCTTCTCCACAATCTCAAAGCAGACCGACCTTCATACCCTTCCCCGACTTGCCATACCAGCCCCCCGCCCAGAGTTACCCACCCACTCCCCACGTGCCACCCAACTACCACCCCCCGACTGCCGCAAACCAGAAATTGGACACCGACACCAGGATTGGATAAATCTGGCCACAGCAGCCAATGTTTATTAACAAATAACAAACACCAAATATTAAAACATACCTTTAATAAAATACTTTGAAATATACATTCTCAAACAAAGCAAGGAAGGTCCTTGAAGCTACAAAGACTGGCGCCCCAAGTTAGGGAACTTTAAACTCTACCACCACTATCCTGCCCCAGCCGTCCACCTCCCGGCTCGGAGGCTCCAAGCCAAACTTTTGGCTACCACACTTCCCTAACTCTCGGTTGATACACCATAAGAGAGCCCAAAATTGTGCCAGCCGAGCACACAGATGTTACCATAATCGAGATGGGGGGAGTCATCCCCTGTGATGCCCCGTCCCATCCCTCACCAATTTACCACCAACTTCAAGGACCTCCCCCGCCAACACGAGCAGGCCTTGACACCTCATGCCGCCTGCGAGTTGCCCCACACCACTAGCGCCCTCTCAATCCCCTCCTGAAGGCCCAATGCCCACAGGTCCGAACCCACAGCATTCAGATGGACCCCATCATCCAACCAAAAAGCCCCTCTACCATTCTCCAAATCCACATGCCGCACGGCCAAACCCCCATTTCGAACCACAAAAGCCGACACAGCCCGATTCACCTTTATGCGAGCCTTATTCAAGCGCTCAACCGACCTAGCCGTTCGCCAGCACGACCGAGGCACAATTTCGGACCAGACTACAATCAAACCCGGAAACTGCACCCACAGCCGCAACAGATCATGCCGTATGTCTCTCATCAATTCCCGTATCGGGCGGATACCCAAATCATTTCCCCCCGCGTGAATGACCAAAACGTCGGGGGCACGGTCCAGGACTACAAAACGATGCACCTCAGAGAGAACTCTGTTCCAGACCATACCTCCGAGGCCCAGCCACCGCACGACCGCAGTATCCCTGGGAAACCCGAGCTGCCTGCCGTCTGGCCGGATATCCGCCCGCCGAGCCCCCCTAGACACGAAAGAATGGCCCAATATCCACACCAAGCAGGGGGCGCCACCTGAAACGACAACCACAACAAAACAACAGGTCACCAACACGCAGCAAACAAAAAACACCCCAGCCCCCTGCCAGCAACATCCCCTCCTTACACCAACCCCCCCCCCCTCCAACCAAAATACTCACACGAGAAACTGCGGACGAACATATGATCGATACCTGCTCGACTCCCACCTCCCAATGCGCCGGACCACACCAGCGTCCAACCCCCAACCGGCTGCCTCCGTAGCCGCCCCAATTCTGAAGGAGTGGGGGGCAAAACGGGCGCTATCCAACCCCACAACTTCCAAACACCGCCGAAAAACAGCCGTGAATTGATATCGGGAAAGGGGCCCCCCGTCAACATGACACAACAACTGCGACCCCCCTCCCTCCGGGCGCACCCGCAAATATTCCCCTAGGCAACGAACCGGACACATAACTGCCCCCTGCACCGCGCCCAATCCGACACGCCTTCCCCTGCCCAGCTGATCCATCTTAGACTTCCTCAGCCAAAATTCCAATCTATCAGGATAGAGAACCACATCTTCCCTCTGCAAACCCCCAGCCACCTTTTTACTAGGGGCCACCAGCTCACCCACCCGCATAGCCCCAAAAAACGCCAGGGAAAACGCCACCCTAAACAGAACAGCCTCAAAAGGCGAGTTGCAAACCCCATCAAGAATCCCACCCAAACGTTCCAACAACAAAAAGGAAACAGGTCTACGAGAATCCCGCGACACCCTGCCCCGCCGGAAGCCTCTAAGCGCTTGTCCCACCACAAAATCCTTAGTGATATCCCTCATCCTACACAGCTTAAAACCGAACGCAAGCCCCGACACAACTCTATTCAGCTTCGCCACCGACCAACCCTCACTCGCCACATGTCCCAACCAGCAAAGCAAAGCCACCACCCTCTCATCATCACTATCCCCAGCACCCACGGACTGCACCCATTCCGACCACAAACCCCAAGCCGCCTCATAAGCTGCCCACGTACCCGACGACAAGGAATTACGGATCAATCCCCCTGCCGCTCGAAGGCCAGTCTCCACAGGTGCCCCGGGCATGCCATCCCTTCGGCCTCCGCTCCGGGCGCCAGCTGACGAAAACGGTCGAACTGCAACTGAGAAAGAGAGTCGGCTATTGAATTCATAACACCTGGAACATGAACAGCCACCACCCACGCATTCAACCTCAGGCATTCCAACACCAACTGCCGCAGCAAACGGATCACCGGAGGCGATGAAGCCGTCAAATTATTGATAGCCATGACCACCGCCATGTTGTCACAATGAAAACGCACTTTCCGGTCCCGAAAACTGTCTCCCCACAGGGACACAGCCACCAGAATCGGGAAGAGCTCCAAAAAGGCAAGATTCCGCAACAACCCCACCTCCTCCCATTCCGGCGGCCACACTCCCGCGCACCACTGTCCCCGGCAGAAAGCGCCAAACCCAGCGCTCCCAGCCGCGTCCGTGTACAACTCACAGTCCGCATTCTCCACCACTCCCGTCAGCATGATGGATCGCCCATTATATCGCTCCAGGAAACCATCCCAAACGGCCAGGTCATCCCTATGCTCCCGGTTCAGCCGCACAAAGTGGTGCGCCGCCCTCACCCCCGAAGTTGCCCCAGCCAACCTCCGGCAAAAAACCCGACCCATAGGGATGATCCGGCATGCAAAGTTAAGCTTCCCCAGTAACGACTGCAGGTCCCTGAGCGTGATCTTTTTGAGGCCACGCGCCCTTCTCACCTCATGCCTCAAGGACAGCAACTTGTCCTCCGGCAGCCGACATTCCATTTTTTCGGAATCCAGAGTGATTCCCAAAAAATTCAGGGACGTTGCAGGCCCCTCCGTTTTTTCCGGGGCCAGCGGAACCCCAAAGGACCTAGCCACCCATTCCACCGTACCCAACAGCGTGCGACATACAGGGGAGCCAGCAGGACCGATGCACAAGAAGTCGTCCAGGTAGTGTATAACAGACTTCAACCCTGCTCGGTCCCTCACCACCCACTCCAGGAACGAACTAAAGGCCTCGAAGTAAGCGCATGAGATAGCACATCCCATGGGCAAACAACGGTCAGCATAGTAAGCCCCCTCCCAGTAGCACCCCAGCAAGCCCACGCTGTCCGGATGGACCGGCAACAGCCGAAATGCCAGTCTTGGCCAGAAGCGCCCCCCGCCCATAATGCCTCACCCACTTTACGGCCTCGTCGAATGATGTATAAACCACGGAGCAAAGCTCCGGATCAATGCCATCATTAATCGACTGACCCCGAGGATGGGAAAGATGATGTATAAGCCGAAATTTATTCGGCTCCTTCTTGGGCACCACCCCCAGAGGAGACACCACGAACCCCGCCACCGGCGGCGCGGCAAACGGCCCCGCCATCCTACCCAATCCAACCTCCTTCCCCAACTTGTCAGAGACAACCCCCGCATGCAAATACGCAGACCTCAGATTCCTAACCGTAGGCGGCACCACATGGTCAGGGGCCGGAATAACGAACCCATCCCGAAAACCCCGCCACAACAAATCCGCCCGCTGCCTATCCGGAAACCTAAGTAGATCCGGGACCATCGCGGCCAGCTTCACCGGCGTCACCCCCTTTGTCAGCACCCCCTCCTCCAAGCCTCCCCCTCCCCTTTTTAAAGCATCTCGCTGACCCGTGGGAAGAGGCATTGCAAGTCGAGCATGCATGCTTGAACTTACAACTGGCCCCGAACTTACACTGCCCGTCATTAAACTGCCAACAGAAACTGGACTTCTGTCCGCCCTGCTGGCCACTCTGAGACTTTCCGGATGCGGCTTGGCCGGCCGCGCCGGCCCCCCCTTGAAAGGGCTGACCATATCTCACCGGAGCCATAACTCTCAGCCACAGCCCTATATCCTTGTGATCCCACTTAATGCCTGGTCTAATCGCCCTCCGCTGCCTGAACTGCTCATCATACCGGAGCCAAGCCTGACCCCCGTACACCCGATGAGCCTCACTGATAGCATCCATGTAACAAAACAGCGCCGAGCAATGCTCGGGCGCCCTCTCCCCAATGACGCTCGCCATAATCGCAAACGCCTGGAGCCAATTCATAAATGTTTGCGGAATAAGCCTCCACCTCCTCTTTTCCTCCTCTTCCTTTTTACTGTCCTCCTTTTTCCCCTTATCAAGATTAAATTTCTCCAAAAGGCAGGAGGGAAAAAATTTCGACGTATTCATCACGCCAAATCTTTTCCCTCACTTCCTGCTTCAAATGAGCACCCAACGCCCCCTCAAAACAGACATAAACCTCACCCCGGGCCCTGTCATCCAACCGCACTAGCTCCCCATCCCGTTCCTTTTCCCGTTCCGTTCCTGCACCGAGACGGCCACCCCAGATCCTCTCGCTGCCGCCCCACCCCCCGCGGGTCCACTTCCCTGACCCACAGCCCCCGCTGCCGACTGCACAGGCACCCACGCGGCAACCGGGCTAACCCCTCCCCCAAACACGCCCCCCGCCTCGCAGCGTGCTAGCAACGCACGGACACAACCAACCAATTCACCAACAGCCCCATTCAAACCAGACGCCCCTTCACCCACCCTCTCATTCAAACCAGACGCCCCTTCACTCACCCCAGGCACAGTCACAGACCCCCCCGAGGGACTAACCCCCACACCCTGAGACATAAGAATAGGGGGAAACGGACAAGACAAGGACACATACTCACCGGGCTGCGCAGGGGCTGTGGGCCCGCCAGCCGACGACGGCACTCCCAGATGACGATCCTCTATCACCGCAGAGGGCCCGCGCCCAGACCGCACCAGCTCTCCCTCCTCAATTTCCACTTCATCGCTGGGGGCCGGGCTCAGGGAGGCAAGTAGGCCCTGGGGATCACCCAGACCACTGTCCTGGTAACGCTGAGGGGGAGGGGCTACACGGGCCTGCACCCCGTGCTCACGCAGCACAGCAGACCTCATGGGCAGGGGAATGGGGTGGACCTCTGCCGCAACCTGTATCATCTGGCGGGAGGCAGGCCGCCCAGCCGGGACTTCACCAGGCGCCGCCGCTGGGGAGCTGATGGGAGCAGACGCAGAGGCAGCGCCCGAACCCCCCCTGCGGCCGGGAGGAGGTCCGCCGCTAGGCCCGGCCGCCTGGTCAGATTCCTCCCGGCCCGGGACCGGCGCCTGGAGGCGGAACGCCGATTACCCGGAACTGGAGGGTCCCTATTGGGGCTCTGTGTGCGCCGCCGGGACCTGGGCACGACAGGCTCCGGACTCAATCGAACGGGAGGCCGGGACCTGCGCGCCCTGCGCTGAGGCACCGGGGACGGGGGACCGGGGGGAGGCGGTGCCTCAGCCAACAGACCTTCTAGCCTCCGCTGCAGCCATCCTCTATCGCCGCCGACAGCAGCCCCAAGCCGCTCCAGGATCGCCTCCATTTCCGCCATGGCCGCTCTGCAGGGGAAGGTAAGGGGGAGTTGAATCTCGTCACGGCTCCCGCTCAACTGAGCCTGAGGCGGGAAGCCGGCCCCTTTTATTAACTTCCCCCCACCCCGGCTCCCCAGCACGTGACCAGGCCAGCCTACCAGCCCAGTCATGCGGGCCTGCACGCAAGCCTGCTGCCGCGCTCCGGCCCTTCTATATAATTTACAGATACAGCAACATTTCCATTGATCTGTACAGTATGATAGACATTTAACAAGCGGAGCATCTTTATAAATGCATGCTATTGTTTATTCAGTACTGAACTTTATTCACAGTTATTCTTCATGTCCTGCTTGTTCAGTGTCTGTATATAGGTAACACCCAGCATTGTACAATCATCTGAAAACATAAGGAAACTTTTGCTGAAGACAGAAGAACAGTGGTTATAGGAGCTGCACAATGTAGTTATAGAAGAGCCGGCAACCAACTTGCTGACTGCTTCCAGTAGCCGCCTACAAAACTGTGCACGCAGCTCTGGAGCACAACACGATTGCTAATTCATTATAAATACAAGGGATTTATAATGGTTAACATCTTATCTTGAATGTATCTATATAAATGATGTGTATAGCTGAATGCTGGGAGATGGAGCCGCACTGTAGGTCGAGCTCAGGATGACTCATTACATAATGACGGTCATCAGGACGAACAACGTGACTGCCCATTGTAAACCAATGAAAAATATACATTCTTTGATTTTCGTGGGTTCTAAAATAGTCTTCTTTTTTAAAGGATCTGCTCGGGGCTCGGATTCGGATGTCATGGAAACAGCATCATTCCTGGTATGTTATACGAGGAATATTATATAGTTATATAGCATTTCATGGGACAACGTGAGGAATCCTTATTATGTATGATAGGACATTAGTTATGTAACATTGTTATTATTTTCTTAATTCCCGCTAGAATTTTGTGTGTGTGAAAATCATCTTTTTTTGTTGGATCGTAGAAGTTGCTGGATACTCGGCTTCATGCATCGCCTCTGTATTGATGCACAGAACACTGCAGGAAGCCTTGATGCACCATCGCTGTTGTGGCCCTCTGGTAATACTGCCCCCCTGTGGTAGATTTAGTAAAGTCAGATATGTGGGCCACTTGATTCTCTTTAAATTTCTGAATGATTGGTGTTATTTTATAAAGGAAACCCCCATTCAGAGCTGTATTTACCATTAGGCATTCATAGGCCTGTGCCTAGGGCGGCAATCTTGAGGGGGCAGCACTTCAGTTCATAAAAAAACAGACAAACATTTTTTATATTGTTGCTGCTGCCGCCTTGTTTCTCCTGTTTTGTTAATTAAAGGCGGAACTATCATGTATCATTTATGGCATGTCTATAGATATCAAGTTTACATAATTGGCAGTAGATAGTTGTGTTGCCAAAGTTGGCAGATTCTCCAAAGTGTATGAGAGCCTTTATAACCCTATTGTAGTTCCTAAAGTAAATTACCCAAAATTCCTTACCCCCCAAAATAAGTCTTGGCCACTGTGTGCCTCGCTTCCCTGGAATATGTTGTCCATCACTGGATGTTAGGAGAAATCTGTCTCTAGTAACAAACACGGCAAGACAGAGCGGGACATATTATGCTCCGTCTCTCTCGCACTTCATTGCTGGACAGAGACCCCATGGCCCAAGGAAGGTCCTGGCTGGACTGAAACGTTGCTCACATGGTCTCTTGCTCTTATATACCTTTTTCAACGTTCGGAGTATAATCCTGTAATTTTTTTGCTGCATAATAAATAACCAAATTCGCATGATTCAAAGAGTGCCGTGGTTTTACTATCTACACTAGTATTTGGGTTGAAGAACCTATTTACCACAGAGCACCTACCCTAGTGGGAAGAGGTGTGCAGCACCGATCTACAGAATGTAAATTTGCATCTGTCCATGCAAGGTAAATCAAGTCTTCTCTCTCATTTCAACAGCTCACTGCTGCCCTGCCCATAGAAGAGGATGTGACGTGTTATACTGTGTTGTGATTGGCAAGGGAGGAAGCAACTATTTGAGTACTATTGTCAGACAGCTTAACTCCGGTCCCACCCCCTAAAATTTAGTGGATGGCCAAAAGCTGTACACCAGGTATAATGCCTTAATAAAAGGTAGACTAAGCTTCCCAGTATAAGTTTGCAGAATTAATGTTTAGAAAATACAATGCTACCTGTCGGGATAATATAAATGATAGAAGCCTATAATATACTGAAGAGAAGCAACAATTATTCTGCAGATCACTGCCTTTAAATAAACATTTTATTCTTTTCTATGTTTAGAATAAGACGGCTCCGAAGAGAATATGCAAATGTGTAAAAACTCGCCGGGAATCGGCCTGTAAATTAACTCGGTTTTGTTTGGTCTGTTTTCTTAATGTTCTATTGGTAAACTGTGTATTCTATTACCTGAGCTCATCACGGATAGATGTTATTAATGGCGGCTGAAGATGTGAAAGAATGACGGGTTATGTGATGAATATAAAAAGTGGCAGACGCCAGAGAAAGAGAATTAAGCTAAGCGGGAATGACAGGAGCATACAAAGATTTTTAAATAGTTCTATAATGACGTCTAATTCATACAGGGGGGAGAGGTGAGGGCACCAGCAAGGTGGGGGAGGAGATTAGCTTTGCAAATTATTATCTTAACCACTTTTTAAAGTTTGAAAAGTTACTCTTGAAAGTTTTACTTTACCTGGTAAATACTGTACAGAAGGTTCTGGGAAAATAAGTAGGAAGATACGTTAAATTGGTCCTGTGTACTATATAGGGGCACAGAGGGAAACTAACTATTACATGAGGGCACAGAGGGGGTGTTCTTACTATATGGACAGTATACAGGGGATCTAACTACTATATGGGAGCACTGGGGGGACCTACTATATGGGGGCACAGAGGGAAACTAACTACTACAAGAGGGCACAGAGGGGGTGTTCTTACTATATGGGGAGTATACAGGAGATCTAACTACTATATGGGAGCATTGGGGGGGACTACTATATGGGGGCACAGAGGGAAACTAACTACTACAAGAGGGCACAGAGTGGGCTAACTATTATATGGGGTACAAAAGGGGCCTGCTATATGTGAGTACTATAACTGCATGAGGGCAATACAGAATGGTGGTGGCTGAAGAAATATTTATTATGGCCCATGCCAGATGGAGAACAAAAGAAAAGTGAGGGCTTTGAGCAGAGAAAGTGTCACCTGTGGTTCACTGGATATAAGTGCACTGTAAAAACATATATGGGGGAGGAGAATGCTGGTAGGATAAGTTTATGATATGTTTGCACCTCCTATAGCTATGCCCCTCTTCAGCTGCCACCTCTGCATCTCTTTTTTTTAACTATGCTCCTGTGCTGCCACCTCTGCACCTCCTATAGCTATGCCCACTGTGCTGCTACTACCCCTGCACCTCCTATAGCTATGTCCCTGTACCGCTACCCCTGCACCTCCCATAGCTATATCCCTGTACCGCTACCCCTGCACCTCCTATAGCTATGTCCCTGTACCGCTACCCCTGCACCTCCCATAGCTATTTCCCTGTACCGCTACCCCTGCACCTCCTATAGCTATGTCCCTGTACCGCTACCCCTGCACCTCCTATAGCTATGCCCACTGTGCTGCTACTACCTCTGCACCTCCTATAGCTATGTCCCTGTACCGCTACCCCTGCACCTCCTATAGCTATGCCCACTGTGCTGCTACTACCTCTGCACCTCCTATAGCTATGTCCCTGTACCGCTACCCCTGCACCTCCTATAGCTATGCCCACTGTGCTGCTACTACCTCTGCACCTCCTATAGCTATGTCCCTGTACCACTACCCCTGCACCTCCTATAGCTATGTTTCCTTAGGGAGTTCACACAAATTCCCTCTAAAGAATCCTCACAGCTTTACTGTTACATTACGTTTCCTGTAATACATCTCTGGTTTAATGAAGAAAAATCCAAGCACTATGAATGAAGATGTTCCAAGCTCTTTCTCTCCTCTCCGTCTGCTATTACAGTACAAGCCCCATCTATCAGGAGGATGCAGAGAAGGAGCGCTGATTAACAATGCATAGCAGATGGCACGCAGCAAAGTGGACGTCTTAAGCTCCTAAAATCATATAGCCATTATCGTCACTGTCGCCCTCCAAGTCTTGGAAGAGCCTCAGATCCTGCAGCCATGTACTTCATCTCACACCGCCTTTCACATCACATTTGTTTATGAAAATTAAGAGCCGGAATAACAGCGAGTCTCCTATTTCTGAAGATGTGATTTACATAGTTTTACATAAGCAAAAAAAAAAAAAAAAAAAGGTATGTGTAGTGGGAGTAGAGGTAATCTAATAGAGCCAGATGGAAGCCGAAAACCCAACTTCAGACCGGCAGAGAGGGAGCGCGCGCGTACAGGCGGCATATGTAATTGGCTGGGATTCGGCGAGGCTTTAATTGTCATAATTTAGGAATGATTGCATTACCCAGAAGTGACAGGGAATTGTGTTATTTTGATTGAAACATTAGCCGGATTGAATCTTCCTACGGATTTAGACAATGTGTGTGCGCCGCCCGCTATCCGGCATCATCAGTACACGGGGATCATTTACATAATCAGCTGTAATGATGCGGCACAATCGTGACTTATACTCCGCTAACATCAGGACTGTGCAAGGACATCGAGACATAGGTCACATGGTGCTTTTTGGACTTTTAACCCCTGGGAGACTATTTTATTCTTATTTTTATTTATTTTTTTCACTTTTGTTTATTCCTCTGATAACTTTTTTTCTTTTATATATTGAAAAGTTGGACTTTTCTGGACATGATGTACATTGTATTATATCCCTTCTGTTCCTGTAAATAGTAATGGTTAGAATTTATAAATGATAGGAATCCATGTGGTTTATAATTTTCACCAAATTTGATCAAACAGAATGTGCTGTCTCACCACGTTAAGGTGACCTCAGAGAGATGGTCACTATACTGGCAATGGCCTCTCTCAGACTATACGTCTACAAAACTGGGCACGCAGAATCCAACTAAACTCTGTTTAAAACACCCACAGGAGATGGGTGGAGCTAAAAGAAGGTAACCACACCCCCCACACCTTCAATACACCTTTAATAACTGACAGCTGAACAATTATTCAGCCATCAGTTATCTCTCCCGTCCCCTCCATACACAGGAATGTTCAGCAGTACTTTACTGGGAAGGAAGGGGTAACCCACAGCCAGAAAGATCTGACTGCAGCTTACCTCTCACAGAACAAAGGGGTAGGGATGTGACTTTTTAACATGACCGACACTTATTCCAACCATCATCATTTGTCGGGAGAGACCCATACACCTAACAATGACGTCTGTTAAAAGTATAAGGCGTATGGGGGCCTCAAAGGGGTAGTTCACAGAAAAAAAAAATATTTTAATTCAACTTGTGCCAGGGATTTGCAATTTACTTCTATTAAAAAATCTCAACTCTTCCAGGGCTTACTAGCTGCTGTATGTCCTGTATGAAGTAGTGTATGCTTTCCACTCTGGAGAGCAGGAGAGTTTTTCTATGGGGATTTGCTACTGACCTGGACAATTACTGACATGGACAGAGGTGGCAGCAGAGAGCACTGTGCCAAACTGGAAAGAATACACCACTTCCTGCAGGACATACATCAGCTAATAAGTACTGGAAGACTTGAGATTTTTTAATAGAAGTAAATTGCAACTTTTTGGCCCTTGCTTGGACCAGTTATTTAGAAGGAAAAATATTTTTGGTGAACAACCCCTTTAAGTGCTCTCTAGGTTTCACACTTCATCTGTTCCAGGATGCAGAAGCTGGTCACAGGTTTGTTCCACAAACATGTAGTAAAGAACCCCGGCACTCACCAAAATTTATTCAGTGTAGTAAATTACTACACCTTATCGGTAGGTTCCACTTTTATTAGTTTTTAATGAATAACCTTCTAAACATACTTGTAAACACTGAATCAAGACAAACTCAGCTCTGGTACTTCTATATTATTTAAAGCAGAGAGTTTCCGGACTCTCTTAGGGCGCACAAACCTACTTACATGTGAGCAGAACCTGTGATTAATAGGAGTGATGGGACGGTGTGAGAACCAACCACAAGAGATAGGAGCCACCAAATATAATTTATGAGACTCCCCTGCCCTTGTAACTACCCTAATGCTTCATGTTATTCACCTTATGGCGATAAGTAACAGAGATGTATGGGAAGGAAACCTTTTTTTGAATAAATTATAATATTTAAAGGAACTATTTCATAAATGTGATATTCATTATATAAGGGGGATAAAGTCGCTTCTTTGGTGGTAAAAATATATTCCCGACTCAGCAAACGTTATTTATCATCTGGAGTTTTGTGTGATAATTACGTCAGATGGGGTTAATGGGGGCAATGGTGAAAGGGAGTCATTCTTTATTTGTTTATTTTATTTTTTTCCATTAACAAAAATAAATAAAAAAACAAAAACAAATGGGAAGTGCTGAAAATAATATTGGAAGAATTCCAGCAATATACAGTATCTAAAATTGTAGAATTATCTTCTCTATGTCTGGAGGATCATACAAATAGCACCCCAGATCTCAGCTACTGGTCCTCCAACAATGATTTAAGTTAAAGGGGTATTCCGATATCAGAGAATTGTATTGAAATAACACTATCATCCCAGAATATAAAATTTACTCAGTAACAGTACTGGCTTCAGCATGTTTTTTTGCATGGAATAAAAATCTACAGAAAGTTGCATAGTTCTTTCAGGTCCAATGTAGTATTGTCTCCAGATCCTGGACTCCTCCCTCTTTCCCGAGACAACACTTCCTCTGCTGTCTCTGGAGACTTGGCTGGATCTTGCAATGCCATTACCGATGACAAGCCCCTCCACATATATATCTTTATTGAGACATTTAAGGTTATAAGTCTAAAGGGTTTCACTATTTACATTTAAAGGGGTATTCCCCCTTGTGCTGAACAATGCCCCAGACAGTGGAGCAGAAAGAAAATGAATGAGGAGTTTTCTGTAGCGGCTCTGAGTGGAGATCTGGCAGGAGTGCTGTGAGAGGGGAATAGGGAATGCTGTTATAAAGATATCAGGGAAAGCAATGCATTCTGGGCAGGAGTATAAATAAAGCATGATCATTTTTGCTTTCTTCTCCATCCGGCCTGTGCTACTCCCTCTCTAATGTATTGTACCACTGTCCTCTCTAATGTACTTTACTACTGCCCCCTATAATGTACTGTGCCACTGTCCTCTATAATGTACTGTGCTACTCACCTCTCTAATGTACTGTGCCACTGTCCTCTCTAATGCACTGTACTACTGTCCTCTATAATGTACTATGCCACTGTCCTTTATAATGTACTGTGCTACTCACCTCTCTAATGTACTCCACCACTGTCCTCTCTAATGTACTTTACTACTGCCCCCTATTATGTACTGTGCCACTGTCCTCTCTAATGTACTGTACCACTGTCCTCTCTAATGTACTGTGCCACCATCTTCTCTGTGTACTGTACCACTGTCCTCTCTAATGTACTGTACCACTGTCCTCTCTAATGTACTGTACCACTGTCCCCTCTAATGTACTGTACTACTGTCCTCTCTAATGTACTGTACCACTGTCCTCTCTAATGTACTGTACCACTGTCCCCTCTAATGTACTGTACCACTGTCCTCTCTAATGTACTGTACCACTGTCCTCTCTAATGTACTGTGCCACTGTCCTCTCTAATGTACTGTACCACTGTCCTCTCTAATGTAATGTACCACTGTCCTCTCTAATGTACTGTACCACTGTCCTCTAATGTACTGTACCACTGATCTCTCTAATGTACTGTACCACTGTCCTCTCTAATGTACTGTGCCACTGTCCCCTCTAATGTACTGTACCACTGTCCTCTCTAATGTACTGTACCACTGTCCCTCTAATGTACTGTACCACTGTCCTCTAATGTACTGTACCACTGTCCCCTCTAATGTACTGTACCACTGTCCTCTCTAATGTACTGTGCCACTGTCCTCTACAATGTACTGTACCACTGTCCTCTAATGCAGTGTTTCTCAACCTGCGGTACGCGTACCCCAGGGGGTACGCGCCGCAGGCTGAAGGGGTACGCCGGGAGGTGGGGGAAAAAAATATTTTGGGTGCCGGGACACTGCTATCACCCAGCAATGTCCCGGCACCTGTCCCCGCCGCTGCTCTCACATCCTTCCCCCAGCAGCCTCACCAGCTTTCTGTACAGGACATGGTGAGGCTGCTGGGGGAAGGATGAAGTCCGAGGATACAAACCAGCAGCCTCTCAACTCACTGTCTCTGAGGCCCTGCTGGTCCGGCCGCCTGTGGGGACATCAGCCTGCCGCCGCCGCATCTCCTCTCCGCCAGGTCACCTCAGGCAGCCTGTTCGGGATTCGTCCCCAGGCTGCCGCATATCCTCCTGGAGCCCCCGGCTGGACGCTGCAACCCGATCCGGCAGCCTCACGCTCTTTCCCCGCGGCTCCCAGATCGGGTTGCAGCGTCCAGCCGGGGGCTCCAGGAGGATATGCGGCAGCCTGGGGGCGAATCCCGAACAGGCTGCCTGAGGTGACCCGGCGGAGAGGAGAGGAGATGCGGCGGTGGCAGGCTGATGTCCCCGCAGGCGGCCGGACCAGCAGGGCCTCAGAGACAGTGAGTTGCGAGGGGGTAGTGGTGCTACCCCGCCCGCGGCTCCTGCAGTAGATTGTGGACCAGGATATGGGGCGCCCCCCATGTCCACCTGCCGCCGCTTCTCCCCGGTCTCCCCTACGGCTGACGCTGCTTCTCTCCGGTCAATCAGTGGTTTGTAGACCGGGAGATGGGGCCCCAATCGTCCTACGGTTGACGCTGCTGCCTGTGGAAGTGGGGTGCCCCATCTCCCGGTCCACAATCCACTGCAGCAGAAGCCCCCGGCGCACCACTACATCATCACCTCTCTCCCCCCTCCACCTCCTCTCTACCCCCATCATCACCTCTCTCCCCCCTCCACCTCCTTTCTACCCCCATCATCACCTCTCTCCCCCCTCCACCTCCTCTCTACCCCCATCATCACCTCTCTACCCCCATAATCACCTCTCTCCCCCCTCCACCTCTTTTCCCTCCATAATCACCTCTCTCCCCCTCCACCTCCTTTCTACCCTCATCATCACCTCTCTCCCCCCTCCATCTTCTCTCTACCCCCATCATCACCTCTCTACCCCCATCATCACCTATGTACCCCCATCATCACCTCTGTACCCCCATAATCACCTCTCTCCCCCTCCACCTCCTCTCTACCCCCATCACCTCTCTACCCCCATCATCACCTCTCTACCCCCTCCACCTCCTCTGTACCCCCATCATCACCTCTCTACCCCCATCATCACCTCTCTACCCCCATCATCACCTCTCTACCCCCATCATCACCTCTCTACCCCATCATCACCTCTCTACCCCCATCATCATCTCTGTACCCCCATAATCACCTCTCTCCCCCCTCCACCTCCTCTCTACCCTCATCATCACCTCTGTACCCCCTCCACCTCCTCTCTACCCCCATCATCACCTCTCTACCCCCATCATCACCTCTCTACCCCATCTTAACCTCTGTACCCCCATCATCACCTCTCTACCCCCATCATCACCTCCCTACCCCCATCATCTCCTCTGTACCCCCATCATCTCCTCTGTACCCCCATCATCTCCTCTGTACCCCCTCCACCTCCTCCCTACCCCCACCACCTCCTCTCACCCCTCATCACCCATCACCTTCTCTCACCCCCATCACCGCTCTCCTTCTCTGTCCTCCTCTCTCCCCTGTCTTCCTCTCCCCCCTTCACCTCCTCTCTCTTCCTCTCCCTTCTTCACCTCCTCTCTCCCCTGTCTTCCTCTCCCCCATCACCTCCTCTCTCCCCTGTCTTCCTCTCCCCCATCACCTCCTCTCTCCCCCATCACCTCCTCACTCCCCTGTCTTCCTCTTCCCCATCACCTCCTCTCTCCCCTGTCTTCCTCTCCCCCATTCACCTCGTCTCTCTTCCTCTCTCCCCTTCACCTCCTCTCTCTTCCTCTCCCTTCTTCACCTCCTCTCTCTTCCTCTTCCTTCTTCGCCTCCTCTCTCTTCCTCTCCCATTTCACCTCCTCTCTCTTCCTCTCCCCCCTTCACCTTCTCTCTCTTCCACTCCCCCTTCACCTCCTCTATCCTCCTCTTTCCTTCTTTTCCCCCTCAGACCTTACTCTCCCCTTAATCTCCTTGTGGCTCAGAGGCTGGAGAAGAGAGGAAGACCCCTCCCCCCCCATGGGCGGATAACGTGAGTATGAATTTTTTTTGTTTGTTGGGGCAGGAGGGGGAGGGAGTAGAAGGGTGGGCATTACTATGGGGGCAGGGCAGGAGGCATTATTACTATATGGAGGGTCATGGAAGGGGATATTATTTTTAATGAGGGATCCTAAATACAGGGATAACCCACACACCTACTCACTTTACAGCGCATTACACCAAACAGCGGAATTATTACTGTATGGGAGCCTATAGGTAGGAAAAAGGGAGGGAAGTTAAAGGAAAACTGTGACGCCTAAGATGTTTGGCAGGTTCTCTGGCAAGAGGTAAATTGTAGCTGCAAGAAATCATCATGGTGGTCTGGGCCAGATGGAGAGGAAAAGGAAAAGTGATATATGGCTACATGGGGAGGTATCTGGCTATAGAAGGAGGTATCTTAACTACATGGGGAGATGTCTGGCTACATAGGGGAGGTATCTGACTACATAGGGGAAGGTATCTGACTACATGGGGAGATATTTGACTACATGGGGGAGGTATCTGGCTACATGGGGGAGGTGTCTGACTACATGGGGAGATATCTGACTACATGGGGAGGTATCTGACTACGTAGGGGGAGGTATCTGACTACATGGGAAAATATCTGACTACATGGGGGAGGTATCTGGCTACATGGGGGAGGTGTCTGACTACATGGGGAGATATCTGACTACATGGGGAGGTATCTGACTACATGGGGGGAGATATCTGTCTACATGGGGGAGAGATATCTGGCTACATGGGGGAGAGGTATCTGGCTACATGGGGGAGAGGTATCTGGCTACATGGGGGAGAGGTATCTGGCTACATGGGGGAGGTATCTGGCTACATGGGGGAGGTATCTGACTACATTGCAGAGGTATCTGGCTACATAGGGAGGTATCTGACTACATGGGAGGAAGTATTTGGCTACATGGGGGAGGTATCTGACTACATGGGGAGGAGGTATCTGGCTACATGGGGGATATCTTGCTACATATAAGGGGTATCTGGCTACATAGGGGAGATATCTGGCTACATAGAAGAAGGCCTCTTGACTACATGGGGGAGGTATCTGACTACATGGGGGAGATATCTGGCTACATAGAAGAAGGCCTCTTGACTACATGGGGGGAGGTATCTGGCTCCAGGGGGACATATCCATCTCTGTGGGATATATCCCACCTGCTTCTCTGGCACCCGGTTTACTGACGGCCTGCTCAGCCAATCAGTGCACAGTCCCACCGTAGCCACTGATTGGATGAGCGGGCTGTCAGTGAGCTGGGAGCCAGAGAAGCAGGTGGGAGTACAGGGAGGTAAGTATGATCTGTTAAGGGCCGGCAGCTAATTAGGTAAATAGGCAGCGGCTACATTCTCGCAGCAGATTAAAAATCCTCTGTGAGAATGCAGAGCCATAGGCCATAACAGTACAGAGTATCGCAGTGGATTTTGCTGTGAAACGTACATGTAAATCTACCCTGGGCAATGTTATTAATGGATGGCATCGTTGGGGGTACTCGGCTGGAGCATCTTGTCGCATGGGGGTACTTGGCCTGAAAAGGTTGAGAAACACTGCTCTAATGTACTGTACCACTGTCCTCTAAT
Source organism: Dendropsophus ebraccatus (assembly GCF_027789765.1). NCBI lineage: Eukaryota > Metazoa > Chordata > Amphibia > Anura > Hylidae > Dendropsophus > Dendropsophus ebraccatus. Next base: position 15,787,381 of record NC_091462.1, on the reverse strand, counting down.
GTACTGTGCCACTGATCTCTGTAATGTACTGTACCACTGTCCTCTATAATGTACCACTGCCCTCTAATGTACTGTGCCACTGATCTCTCTAATGTACTGTACCACTGTCCCCTCTATTGTACTATACCACTGTCCTCTCTAATGTACTCTACCACTGTCCTCTCTAATGTACTGTACCACTGTCCTCTCTAATGTACTGTGCCACTGTCCTCTCTAATGTACTGTACCACTGTCCCCTCTAATGTACTGTGCCATTGTCCTCTAATGTACTGTACCACTGTCCTCTCTAATGTACTGTACCACTGTCCTCTCTAATGTACTGTACCACTGTCCCCTCTAATGTACTGTGCCACTGTCCCCTCTAATGTACTGTACCACTGTCCCCTCTAATGTACTGTGCCACTGTCCCCTCTAATGTACTGTACCACTGCCCCCTCTAATGTACTGTACCACTGTCCTCTCTAATGTACTGTACCACTGTCCCCTCCAATGTACTGTACCACTGTCCTCTCTAATGTACTGTACCACTGTCCCCTCCAATGTACTGTACCACTGTCCTCTCTAATGTACTGTGCCACTGTCCCCTCTAATGTACTGTACCACTGCCCCCTCTAATGTACTGTACCATTGTCCCCTCTAATGTACTGTACCACTGTCCCCTCTAATGTACTGTGCCACTGTCCCCTCTAATGTACTGTACCACTGTCCCATCTAATGTACTGTATCACTGCCCCCTCTAATGTACTGTACCACTGTCCCCTCTAATGTACTGTACCACTGTCCCCTCTAATGTACTGTACCACTGCCCCCTCTAATGTACTGTACCACTGTCCTCTCTAATGTACTGTACCACTGTCCCCTCTAATGTACTGTACCATTGTCCTCTCTAATTTACTGTGCCACTGTCCCCTCTAATGTACTGTGCCACTGTCCCCTCTAATGTACTGTACCACTGTCCTCTCTAATGTACTGTGCCACTGTCCTCTAATGTACTGTACCACTGTCCCTTCTAATGTACTGTACCACTGTCCCCTCTAATGTACTGTACCACTGTCCTCTCTAATGTACTGTATCACTGTCCCCTCTAATGTACTGTACCACTATCCCCTCCAATGTACTGTACCACTGTCCTCTCTAATGTACTGTGCCACTGTCCCCTCTAATGTACTGTACCACTGTCCCCTCTAATGTACTGTACCATTGTCCCCTCCAATGAACTGTACCACTGTCCCCTCTAATGTACTGTACCACTGTCCCCTCTAATGTACTGTGCCACTGTCCCCTCTAATGTACTGTACCACTGTCCCATCTAATGTACTGTACCACTGCCCCCTCTAATGTACTGTACCACTGTCCCCTCTAATGTACTGTACCACTGCCCCCTCTAATGTACTGTACCACTGCCCCCTCTAATGTACTGTACCACTGTCCCCTCTAATGTACTGTACCACTGTCCTCTCTAATGTACTGTGCCACTGTCCCCTCTAATGTACTGTGCCACTGTCCCCTCTAATGTACTGTACCACTGTCCCCTCTAATGTACTGTACCACTGTCCTCTCTAATGTACTGTACCACTGTCCCCTCTAATGTACTGTGCCACTGTCCCCTCTAATGTACTGTACCACTGTCCTCTCTAATGTACTGTGCCACTGTCCCCTCTAATGTACTGTACCACTGTCCCCTCTAATGTACTGTACCACTGTCCTCTCTAATGTACTGTACCACTGTCCTCTCTAATGTACTGTGCCACTGTCCCCTCTAATGTACTGTACCACTGCCCCCTCTAATGTACTGTACCACTGTCCCCTCTAATGTACTGTACCACTGTCCCCTCTAATGTACTGTGCCACTGTCCCCTCTAATGTACTGTACCACTGTCCCCTCTAATGTACTGTACCACTGTCCCCTCCAATGTACTGTACCACTGTCCTCTCTAATGTACTGTACCACTGTCCCCTCTAATGTACTGTGCCACTGCCCCCTCTAATGTACTGTACCATTGTCCCCTCTAATGTACTGTACCACTGTCCCCTCTAATGTACTGTACCACTGTCCTCTCTAATGTACTGTGCCACTGTCCCCTCTAATGTACTGTACCACTGTCCCATCTAATGTACTGTACCACTGCCCCCTCTAATGTACTGTACCACTGTCCCCTCTAATGTACTGTACCACTGTCCCCTCTAATGTACTGTGCCACTGCCCCCTCTAATGTACTGTACCACTGTCCTCTCTAATGTACTGTACCACTGTCCCCTCTAATGTACTGTACCACTGTCCTCTCTAATGTACTGTGCCACTGTCCCCTCTAATGTACTGTGCCACTGTCCTCTAATGTACTGTACCACTGTCCCCTCTAATGTACTGTGCCACTGTCCTCTCTAATGTACTGTACCACTGTCCTCTCTAATGTACTGTACCACTGTCCCCTCTAATGTACTGTACCACTGCCCCCTCTAATGTACTGTACCACTGTCCTCTCTAATGTACTGTACCACTGTCCCCTCTAATGTACTGTGCCACTGTCCTCTCTAATGTACTGTGCGACTGTCCCCTCTAATGTACTGTACTACTGTCCTCTCTAATGTACTGTGCCACTGTCCTCTAATGTACTGTACCACTGTCCTCTCTAATGCATTGTGTCACCGTCTGAGTGGCAGGACAGAAAGCACAGGGATCCCCTCTCCTTCCAGCATTTGGCTATTCAGCTGCATCAGTGATGTGCAGCAATGTGCTGATACAATTAGATAGGGAGGGAGCTGCTCACCGCAGTTCTCCTGGACCACCATTTTTGGTGACTTCAGAACTGGGACAGACAGATAAGCAATGCACAATGCTTCTGCAGAATTTTTTTTTTTTTTTTTTACCTGACATTGGAGTACGCCGGGTATTCCCACCAAAATTATTTTTGCATTAATACGCTGCCCACCCGTAGCTTTCCATCTTTCCAATATAAAGTTATTATGGATTTTGCACAGTTTTGCTGTTATCCAGCTGCATTCCCCCCCACGGAATGCATAGAATCATCAAACCTCAGTCCAACCCGACACGCTCCCTGCTCCTGGCCCCCACCCTCCGTGTCGGCATCATGTGTCCTCAGTCTCTTTAATGAGACCATCGGCAACGACGGCCGTAGTTTTACGTAGTGTGAACATAGCCTAATTGTGGAACTGTGGTTCCGTATTTCTGCATGGAGAGCCGACCTTGATATTTATAACATAAATGCATCTATAGGTCTGGAATATTTGCTAGTCTGGCATCGGAGAAGTTGACTGCATTGTTTCCTCAGGAGTTATGTACGGAATAATTTATATATTTATAACAGATTCTTGGTTATTACTGAGTGTCTTGATATATGGACACGTTCAGTGTAATTTGTTCTCATTCACAATGTAACCAAGCGTCAAATCTGCGACGGCGAGGGCCGTACTGTACACACAGCGCTTATTTATAACCTCTCATGTGCGGACTGTGAAAGAGATTACTCAACGCATGATGACATCTGCCGAGATTTACTGAACCCACTTCATACACATATTATAATTTATGGAAATGAATTCTCCCCTCCCCTTTAGTGTCCCCTGAGCTTATCGCCCGGCATCGCCCTCTGAAAACATCCGTACAAAGGTGAACATTTAGAGGCAAAGCGTCTATGGAATGACTTATGAGCTGGAAGAGGCATTAAGTTGTATAGGGGACTATAGTTTATCATAAATACATTCTATATAGTGGAAATTAGGCTCTAGATTCTCTAATAATAATAATAATAATAATAATAATAACATTTACCCCCTAAAGGCTGGGCTATAGCTACAGGGACATAGTGCAATAGTTCAACCCTACAAGGTGGAGAGTAAATATGGGATAAGGATAGACGTAAGTGTGGTAACCCAGGGGAGCCAGGTGGAGAGTAGCTGGGCAAAATGGTGGTGTCACACTGAGGTATTTGTCACAGTGGCCAGAAGTGGTATGCACGCACCCCATGGGTATACCAACACACACATGCCAGTTCTTCCAGTGGCAGCGGAGGTGCCCTATCAGGGGTGGACACAGACTGCAAAGGGCCCCTGTGCTAAAAAAAAAGTTTTGGGCCACCATAACCCGTTTCTCCACCTTTCTCCCTTGAAGGGGTACACATATGTACGCCCGGGTATCAGGTACATGTGTCCTGGTTTCTCGGGAGGGCCCTACAGCACAGATGCCAGGGCCCGCTAAAGGACTGTACTGCAGTCTGTGCAGGCCCCAATGTGGGACTGGGGTACCTGGGGCCCACCAATAGAACTGATCATGGGGGGCACCCAAATAAAGAACCCATCAGAAGCGACATGCTGACCTGGTCGCATCTTGAACTGATGTATCTGTGACCACAGCTGCCTGAATAACAATGTCTACAGCACTGAGAATGCCTTACACTTATGAAGCTCTCAGAGAATGCTGGGAGTTGTAGTTTCCGGGAGGACAACCACTTGAGTTGTCTGCTCATTTGTACTTCAAATCCCAGCACATCAGACTGCAGTAAATGCGGGGAGTTTTATTGTTTGCAGCTGTTGTACTTGGAGGGTCCTGGATGCCGTGTCGGGGATGAAAGTATATAGCTCAGTGCAGGGCCGGCTCCAGCTTTTTGTGGGCCCTTGGGCGACAGAGCCTCGGCGGGCCCCTTTGAGGAGCAAATCATGGAGAGACAGGCGAGGAAAGATTTGCAGCAGAAAAAACATGCGGCTGCTGCATATCTTTCTCCTCCTGTATCTCCTGATCTCTGCAGTAGTCAGGACTCTGGAGGAGTCAGACACAGTGACAGGATTATATATATATATATCATGCTGGTGCTGCTAGTTCTCTAGTATACAGCTCCTTCTGTGTGTGTGTGTGTGTGTATATATACATACACACACACAGAGCAGGAGCTGTATACTAGAGAACTAGCAGCACCAGCATTATATATATATATATATATATATATATATATATATATATTTATAATATGAACATGGTGAGACCTCTAGTTCTCCTATATACAGGCCCTGCAGTGATATACAGTGTGTATATATATATATATATATATATATATATATATATATATACACACACACACACACACACACACACACACACACACACTGTATATCACTGCAGGGCCTGTATATAGGAGAACTAGAGGTCTCACCATGTTCATATGATAGATAGGAGATAGGGAAATAGATAGATAGATAGATAGATAGATAGATAGATAGATAGATAGATAGATAGGAGATAGATAGATAGATAGATAGATAGATAGATAGATAGGAGATAGATAGATAGATAGATAGATAGATAGATAGATAGATAGGTAGATAGGAGATAGATAGATAGATAGATAGATAGATAGATAGATAGATAGATAGGAGATAGATAGATAGATAGGAGATAGATAGATAGATAGATAGATAGATAGATAGATAGATAGATAGGAGATAGATAGATATATAGGAGATAGATAGATAGATAGATAGATAGATAGATAGATAGATAGGAGATAGATAGATAGATAGATAGATAGATAGATAGATAGATAGATAGAAGATAGATAGATAGATAGATAGATAGATAGATAGATAGATAGATAGATAGGGAGATAGGAGATAGATAGGAGATAGATAGGGAGATAGATAGATAGATAGATAGATAGATAGATAGATAGATAGATAGATAGATAGATAGATAGATAGGAGATAGATAGGGAGATAGGAGATAGATAGGAGATAGATAGATAGATAGATAGATAGATAGATAGATAGATAGATAGATAGATAGATAGATAGATAGGAGATAGGGAGATAGGAGATAGATAGGAGATAGATAGATAGATAGAGAGATAGATAGATAGATAGATAGGAGATAGATAGATAGATAGAGATATCTAGTTGTTTTGTGTATAGAGGTCCTGCTGTAATATATCTATATATACTGCTGTAATAGATATATATATATTACAGCAGGACCTCTATACACAAAACAAGTAGAAGAACCAGCACATACAGGACACTTAGTTTGCAGAGCCTACCTGCTGCCCTCTATCAGGTCATGTGTCCGATCACATGACCCGTGACATCATCAAAGGTCCTTCAGACTCAAAGGTCCTCTTTCCTACTCGGCTGTGGGGAAGATTTGTGATGGAAGACAGGTGCTCGGGGGCCCCAGTATGGATCGGCGGGCCCCTAACTGTCACATGCGGCCTCTAGGGGCCCAGTCCCCTTTGTTACTACACTTTTTTTTCTTTTTTACTAACAAAAAAAATGTAGTAACAAACGGGAGTGGGCCCCTAGAGGAGCTGGGGGCCCCGGCATTTGCCCTACTTAGCCGGGTGCTGACGCCGGCCCTGGCTCAGTGTGTGGAAGTGACCCCAGAACATCACTAATAGGGAATAGATCCAATGGGCCCTTAATCACTGTTGGCGCACAGGTGGGATACATGTACTGTATGTGGCTGCACAGGTGGGGTACATGTACTATATGTGGCTGCACAGGTGAGGGACATGTAATGTATGTGGCTGCACAAGTGGGGTACATGTACTGTATGTGGCTGCCCAGGTGAGGGACATGTAATGTATGTGGCTGCACAGGTGGGATACATGTACTGTATGTGGCTGCACAGGTAGGAGACATGTACTGTATGTGGCTGCACAGGTGGGAGACATGTACTCTATGTGGCTGCACAGGTGGGAGACATATACTGTATGTGACTGCACAGGTGGAAGACATGTACTGTATGTGGCTGCACAGGTGGAAGACATGTACTGTATGTGGCTGCACAGGTGGAAGACATGTACTGTATGTGGCTGCACAGGTGGGAGACATGTACTCTATGTGGCTGCACAGGTGAGAGACATATACTGTATGTGACTGCACAGGTGGAAGACATGTACTGTATGTGGCTGCACAGGTGGAAGACATGTACTGTATGTGGCTGCACAGGTGGAAGACATGTACTGTATGTGGCTGCACAGGTGGGAGACATGTACTCTATGTGGCTGCACAGGTGAGAGACATATACTGTATGTGACTGCACAGGTGGAAGACATGTACTGTATGTGTCTGCACAGGTGGGATACATGTATTGCATGTGGATGCTTAGGGGGAGATGAAAGAGAAAAACAGCTATGCTGCAGGGGGAGGGGGGCACAGATATTGGCTAAAAGGCATAAACTTACAATAAAACTTAGAGCACCAGAGAGGGTGGGGGGCTCTGTGCTTTCTCTTACACAGTCCACCCTCTATCTTACAACTTCCAGCAGCCTGACAGACACGCTGACAAGAATCACTCACTGTCAGCTGCTGCTCTTCTTCACAGTCCTGTCCCTGGCAGCCATAACCCTGCAGGATCCCTCCAGCCCCTGTCACCACATGCTCTCTCCTCTCCTCCTCACACAAGGTATGCCGGACAGTGGAGTACAGGAGGGGGTGTCAGCAGCAGCAGGAGGAACAGAGAACCAGACTCAACTGGGCACAGCATCCAGTCACTAAAGGGGCCCCACAGGAGCATGGGGCCCGCACTTCCCGGGTGCTGATGTCACCTGGAGGGCCCATTACAGACATGTGCCATGCTGAACTGACACTTTAGAGTCTGAGCCTGGTGGGCCCCTCTATTGGCCCGGGCCCCTGTGCAGCTGAACAGGCTGCGCAAGTGATAGGTCCGCCCAGGGCCGGCCTTAGGGGTGTGCGAGCAGTGCTGCCGCACAGGGCGCTGTGCACCCCCGGCAGGAAGGGGGCGCCACCTGCATCCCTGAGGCCATATATCCGTCCCCTACCTCTGCACAGCAGCCGAGGAAGCTCTTCTCCCCGGACATGTGACTGCAGCCTGGCCCCCCCATCCCCCGCCCCCACAGCGTCTCCCAGCTCACAGAGGCCCATAACCCCGCCCCCTCCCCCGACGGAGACATCAGCAGTGTGATCCTCGGCTCTACCTGCTTCTCCTCATGGGCAGAGACATCCTCCACTACTGCTGCAGTGTGACTGTGAGTATATCTATCTATCTCTGTCTGTGTGTGTTAGTGGAGTTTGTGTGTGCTCTGTGTGTGTTAGTGCTCTGTGTGGTAGGACAACATCTCCCAGCATGCCCCTGTGTGGTAGGACAACAACTCCCAGCATACTCCTATGTGGCTCTGTGTGGTAGGACAACAACTCCCAGCATACTCCTGTGTGGCTCTGTGTGGTAGGACAACAACTCCCAGCATACTCCTGTGTGGCTCTGTGTGGTAGGAAATCTCCCAGCATGCCCCTGTGTGGCTCTGTGTGGTAGGACAACAACTCCCAGCATACTCCTGTGTGGCTCTGTGTGGTGGGACAACAACTCCCAGCATACTCCTATGTGGCTCTCTGTGGTGGGACAACAACTCCCAGCATACTCCTATGTGGCTCTGTGTGGTAGGACAACAACTCCCAGCATACTCCTGTGTGGCTTTGTGTGGTAGGACAACTCCCAGCATACTCTTATGTGGCTCTGTGTGGTAGGACAACAACTCCCAGCATACTCCTATGTGGCTCTGTGTGGTAGGACAACAACTCCCAGCATACTCCTGTGTGGCTCTGTGTGGTAGGACAACAACTCCCAGCATACTCCTGTGTGGCTCTATGTGGTGGGACAACAACTCCCAGCATACTCCTATGTGGCTCTGTGTGGTGGGACAACAACTCCCAGCATACTCCTGTGTGGCTCTGTGTGGTAGGACAACAACTCCCAGCATACTCCTCTGTGGCTCTATGTGGTGGGACAACAACTCCCAGCATACTCTTATGTGGCTCTGTGTGGTAGGACAACAACTCCCAGCATAATCCTGTGTGGCTCTGTGTGGTAGGACAACAACTCCCAGCATACTCTTATGTGGCTCTGTGTGGTAGGACAACAACTCCCAGCATACTCCTATGTGGCTCTGTGTGGTAGGACAACAACTCCCAGCATGCTCCTGTGTGGCTCTGTGTGGTAGGACAACTCCCAGCATACTCTTATGTGGCTCTGTGTGGTAGGACAACTCCCAGCATACTCCTGTGTGGCTCTGTGTGGTAGGACAACAACTCCCAGCATAATCCTGTGTGGTAGGACAACAACTCCCAGCATACTCCTCTGTGGCTCTGTGTGGTAGGACAACTCCCAGCATACTCCTCTGTGGCTCTGTGTGGTGGGACAACAACTCCCAGCACACTCCTGTGTGGTAGGACATCTTCCAGCATGCCCCTGTGTGGTAGGACAACAACTCCCAGCATGCTCCTGTGTGGCTCTGTGTGGTAGGAGAACAACAACTCCCAGTGGTGGGTATGTGTGGTGTGTATGTGTATATGTGACTGTATGTGTGCCTGTGTTTGCAGGATATATATACTGTGCGTCTGTATGTGTCTGTGTAAGCAGTATATACACTGTGTGTCTGTATGTGTCTGTGTAAGCAGTATATACACTGTGGGAGAGGTTCATCAAACATGGTGTAAAGTGAAACTGGCTCAGTTGTCCCTAGCAACCAATCAGATTCCACCTTTCATTTTCCAAAGAGTCTGTGAGGAATGAAAGGTGGAATCTGATTGGTTGCTAGGGGCAACTGAGCCAGTTTCACTTTAGACCATGTTTGATGAACCTCCCCCGTGCGTCTGTATGTGTATATGTGACTGTATCTGTCTGTGTAAGCAGTATATACAGTGTGTGTCTCCAAGAGATAGGCTTGGGATGGGCTACAATCAGCCGGGGGGGGGGGGGGGGGGGGCGCCAAAAGAGTATTCTGCACAGGGCGCCATCTACCCTAAGGCCGGCCCTGGGTCCGCCTCTGCGCCCTATACTTAACAGTGAAGAAGGTGGAATTCGGAGCAGAGTCCGCGGTGGGGATTCCGCTTAGAATTTCCGCCTGTTTTTCGCCTTAACAGTTCTCTCACTTTTTAATAAAGGTGTAATAATAATCTCAATAACTTAAGCTGGGTACTTAAGTACTTGACAATACTTGTGAATATAGTCTTGGATACACTGAAGAATACACATGAATGTATACTTTCTTTTCACAGCTTCTCGCTGGAGGAACAATAGTTTTATAATACTTGACAAGTTTGTGGGTTACTTTAGTTAGCTTGAAATTATTTGGGTAGGCTGGCTTGAGGAAGAGATGAGTGGGCTAAGGGCTACTTCAGGGTTATTAGGGGCTCTACCTAGACCCTAAGGCATTCAACTGTAGGAGATTTAGAGAAAAAGTACCTAAGTCCATGGGTATGAACTTCCGCTTATTGCTGTTTATGGGCACAGAGTGACATAGAAAAAGGAACGTAGGCCCCATCTTGTGGATAGAACTAACCATGGGGAAACCTCTAAGGAAACCTAGCAAGAGCAGTAGAGTATTTCGGCTATCCACGCTTTCCTAGCTACTGACTGGAGAGAGAGTAGCCACCCAATGTAGGTAGAGTTATCCCTTTTTGGCCCCTGGCCTTCTTAGCTTCACTCTCTGTGGGCTCCTAGTCAGCCATAGTCAAGATGGAGTTGCTTGAGAAGGGACAGTTCGGCACAGGGGACCTTGCCTCAGCCAGGCCCTGGTAAAAGAACTACTGTAGAAGCTCCCTCTGGTATCAACCTCCCTCAGAGAAATCCTGACTGAGCTAAACTGTTTTTTACCTCACCACTAAGGGAGCTCTGTAATTGAAGGAAACACACCCTGTGACACGAAATAAGGCCTCTGATAGGCTGAGAGCTGGAGGAGGGTTCTGCATGAGGTACAGTCAATCAAAAAAACAGTTAACCCTTTGTAGATAATCTCCTTTAGCTCTGCCATACAGTACATAAGATATAGTAGGACATCTAGTGGTGGGAGTGCAGAATACACCTGGTTACAATGCACAGAACACTTAAATAGCAAATACCTTTGTGCTGAACTACATATAATGGAACACCTGTTCTGGGACATTGTATAAGTTCTTTAATTAAAAAAAAAAAAAAAATCACTATATTGTATTAAAATAATTGCTACATCAAGATATGGAGCATGGTTGACACATTCCACCCCCTGAATGTTTATTTATGACAGCGTGTTTTCATTCTATTGTTGTTTTTCGTTTCCAACAGCAACAGCGGAACAATATCATGCTGTGATAAGTAAATATACACAAAACAAGCTGGCAGGGGACACCAGAGACCCATAGTATGTTCATTAAATTTTGCGGCTGCCATGTTTACGATTTTTTGGGAAAGTTCGTATCGAATCTCAGTTGGTGATGTTCGGTTTGCTCATCTCTACCTATAATGGATTAGACGCAGTGCAGCAAATCTACTAACACACGACAACCATTCCCCCCTGTGGCAACAAAAAAGGTCCCGGGATATTGCACAACCACTGCAATATCCATAACCACTGCAACCCCAATAGCTATGGGACTCATATCTGACAGATATTGATGGTGTTTCCCATGTCTAGTTATCAATTAGGAGGGATCTTTATTAGTCTATGGTGGTAGTATATACACTGGTGTATAAGATAGACAGTGTATGTAGATGAGAGATGAGTATAACCTAAACAGGTAAATATTTGAATTTCTCGAATTCTGCAGTCGGATATCCCTGAGATTCACCCTCCTGTATCTTATCTCCATATAAATTAAAACTTAGCAAGAACAGTAAATATTCTTCTAGCTTATTCTAAATGGAGGTTTCCCATCCCATAAAGTAACAAGGTGGGCACGGACCATTGCTCCTCACTCCAGGGTATCGCCATCTCCTGACATAGTATCACGTCTAGCAGAATGATGTTTTCTATACTGTAAGAAGAGGAATAACATTCTAATTTATTCTTTTACACCCAAAGGCTTAGAGGGTTCCTCACTCCGTCAGACAATAAAATAGGATTATTCTGGCTCAAAGGGTTAATAACAAATATATTCCAGCTTAAGTCTCATCCTATTACCTGCCTTAGATATACAGCTATCTCATAGTCTTCATGTTCTCAGTTCCATACACTATTCATACCTCCCAACGGTCCCGGATCTGGTGGGACATTTCTAATTTCGGGGTAATGTCCTGCGATGGCCCCCATGTGTCCCGCTCACCCAGCTCTAGGGTCAGTACCAGGTGCGGCGACCAGGGGCTGTAAGTGGCCCTTTAACTGTGAGTGCTCCTAATGAGTACTTGCCATGAGCTGGGGTAGCTATGCGTGGGTGTAGGGTCACTTGGACACTGGTAACAGTGGCCAGGAGTGGTGTTTGAACCCTCCCCGGGACAAACGGGCACTGCTCTTGAGGTATGGATAGCCCAAATGTAACCTGGTGTATAGGTGTGTTTACTGATATAAACTTCAGTGCAATACAAGTCAAGTTTACTTCAGTAGGCAGGAGGTAGTAAGAAGGTTGTGACAGCAGGGTAGAGTAGAGGAACGTCTTGAGGGACCTGTCCAATGTAGCAATGTACTCTGCTGGCATAGTGAAGTAGAAGACAGACGTAACAGTAGAAGATACTCGTACTCACGTATAGATTCACTAAGACCGCCCTATAGTGTCGGGTTACCCGTCCTGCTAGGGTAGTACGAGGTCCAGGTCCCTGAGCTGACTCCCCAGAACAGCTGTGCATTACAGTAGGATATGTAGACTTACACGCTCTTTGTCCTAGTGGGGCAAGTACCTAACTCCAGGTGACTGCCCTGTGTGTTGCAGAAGGTATCCCTGGCATAGACAAGGTAACTTGCATAGAAGAAATCTCTCTGGCTCTGTGGTGTCTCAGTCCCTCCCCACCTCTACTGACAAAAGACCAGAGACAAAACTCATGAGAGCTTCATCTGTGCCTAGTGCAGTACATACAATAAATACAACAGTGACACCTAGTGGGGAAAAACACATAATACAATGTCCCTTATCCACCTTTGTATGAAATTAGTGTATAGAACTTTGTGGCCCACTACACTCTCACAGTTAGATGCAGCACCTAGGGTCACTGACAAAGTGAGGTGTTATAGGCTCCCCGCTCTTCCCATTTCATTTAACTTTCCCTTCAAGGAACTAAATATACAGAAATTAGAACGAAAAAATGCAATACGTTTTAGCGGCAGGTGGAAGATGTAACTAATTGATGAACGATTGTTAAGCCATCAGTTATTAGGTTATGGCCATGTGGTGGCCATGGTGTGTTATTTTATATACTGGTATTATTGGTCTTTTTATACTGGATTTTAGTAATGGTGTGGTGATATTAGTCACTATGTGGTGGTCATATTGTAGAGATAATGTGTGTTATTTTATATACTAGTATCATTGGTCTTGTATACTGGATTTTAGTAATGGTGTGGTGGTATTAGTCACTATGTGGTGAAAGTGTGTGTATAATATATAATTCTTATATACTGGTGTTATTGGTGCTGGTATACTGGATTTGGTCAGTTACAGTGTGGCAGTATGGTATGAATTCACTTTTGACACTTGCCACATTTTGGTGGTATGCTCAGGGGCATGGCTATGAGATGTGGCATGCTCAGGGGCATGGCTATGGGCTGTGGTAAGCTCAGGGGCATGGCTATAAGCTGTGGTAAGCTCAGGGGCATGGCTATGGGCTTTGGTATGCTCAGGGGCATGGCTATGGGCTGTGGTATGCTCGGGGGCATGGCTATGGGCTGTGGTAAGCTCAGGGGCATGGCTATAAGCTGTGGTAAGCTCAGGGGCATGGCTATGGGCTTTGGTATGCTCAGACGCATGGCTATGGGCTGTGGTATGCTCAGGGGCATGGCTATGGGCTGTGGTATGCTCAGTGGTGGTCTTTGGCACCAAGCACCCCAAGCGATCGCTTGGGGCCCCCAACATCCAGGGGGGCCCCCACGCCCGGCTCTTGTGCTCAAGACCGCTGGACAGGGCCGCTGCCCCGCTCGCTGCTGCCATCTGAACTGTAACTATGAACACTCGTAATGAGCGCTCATAGTTACATGCAGCAGCACTGACAGGGCGGGAGACATTGGCTCCCTTCCTGTCAGTCACTCTTGTGGCCGCAGGAAGGGTTTTCCCTGCGGTCACAAGTGGCAGCTTTGTCCTTGTGGTGCCGTCACTCCAGTGACATCACTGGAGCATCGGCGCCAGGACAAGGGGCCACAAGAGTGAAGAGAACAGGAGACGCCCGGACCCAGGTGAGTATAAGTGTTTGTTTTATTGTGTTATATACTATATGGGAGGGGGAGCACACAGGGGTCTGTTTAACTGGGGGAGCGCACATCGGGGGTCTATATAAATGGGGGGAGCACACAGGGGGCTATAGACTACTGGGGCTTCACAGAGGGGTCTATATACTACTAGGGGCAGCACACAGGGGGTCTATATACTACTTGGGGTAGCAGAATGGGGTCTATATACAACTTGGAGAGCACACAGGAGGTCTATATCCAAGTGGGGGAGCACACAGGGGGGGTATATACTACTGGGGAGCACACAGGGGTTTATATACTACTGGTGGGGCACACAGGGAGTCTATATACTACTGGTGGGGCACACAGGGGGTCTATATACTACTTGTGAGGCACACAGGTGGTCTATATATAACTGGGGGAGCACACAGGGGTCTGAATACTACTGGGGCAGCATACAAGGGGTTTATATAATACTGGTGGGGCACACAGGGGGTCTATATACTACTGGGGGAACCACACAGGGGGTTTATATACTACTGGAGGAGCACACAGGGGTCTATATCCAAGTGGGGGAGCACACAGGAGGTCTATATCCAAGTGAGGGAGCACACAGGGGGGCTAAATACCCCTGAAGGAGCACACAAGGGGGCCTATATACTAGTAGGGGAGCACACAGGAGGTCTATATACTTCTGGGGGAGCACACGGGGGGCTATATATAACTGGGGGAACACACAGGGGTCTATATACTACTGGGGGAAGCAAACAAGGGGTATATACTACTGGGGGCAGGACCCAAGGGGTATATACTATTGGGGGCAGCACACAAGGAGTATATATTACTGGCAGTAGCGCACAAGGGGTATATACTACTGGGGGCAACACACAGCGGTCTATTGTTTTGGAACGTGTGTCGAGGGGGGGCCCTAGACATAACTTCGCTTGGGGCCCCAGAAATGCCAAGACCCCCCCCCTGGGTATGCTCAGCGGCATGGCTATGAGCTGTGGTATGCTCAGCAGCATGGCTATGAGCTGTGGTATGCTCAGGGGCATGGCTATGGGCTGTGGTATGCTCAGGGACATGGCTATGAGCTGTGGTATGTTCAGGGGCATGGCTATGAGCTGTGGTATGCTCAACGGCATGGCTATGGGCTGAGGTATGCTCAGGGACATGGCTATGAGCTGTGATATGTTCAGAGGCATGGCTATGAGCTGTGGTATGCTCAGCGTCAGGGCTATGAGCTGTGGTATGCTCAGCGGCAGGGCTATGAGCTGTGGTATGTTCAGGGGCATGGCTATGAGCTGTGGTATGCTCAGTGGCATGGCTATGGGCTGTGGTATGCTATGGGGTGTGGCTATGAGCTCTGGTATGTTCAGGGGCATGGCTATGGGCTGTGGTATGCTATTGTAGTATACCAGAGCATGGTTCCTGTGGCTGGGCTGAGGATGGCACCTGTAAACAAGTGTTTTATTGTCTAAACTGTTATTTGTATTTCTCTGTACCAGTGACTGGCAGGCAGAGATGGGTTACATGCTTACACTGCACACTACACAACAGCGCCATCTACTGACCTTAGTGGGAACTGCTTAGGTAGTGTGATAAGCTTAGGAAGTTGCTAGAAGGGGGTGTGGTTATGCAGATAGGCCCCCTATATAAGGCTAGCTGTTGCAGAGCTTAGCTGAGACAAGTGAGACAAGAGACCAGTGAGACGAGTGACCAGCTGTAGAGGGAATAACATCACCTCAGGAGATCACCACAGAGAGAAAAGCTGCTGAGGGGAACAAGGAGAAAGATCTTACACAGAGCAGCAAGAGAACAAACAGCTGGAGAGAAAGAGAGACCTTGCGAGACAGTTTGTCAGGTGCCCCCTCAGGAAAGGGCCAGCACATATACAGTCAGTGGGAATCCTAAAGACAGACACCCAGTGGAGAGACTTGGCTGTAAGGGGAGCCGAGTTAACTTAGGCCTCGGCACCCATCTTCCTGACATTCGGGGGGTAGGATTGACTAGGACCCCTGGATCCTCTGGGACCCGAAAGTTGTGGCCTAAGGCCCGGCCCAGTAATTTTGCAGGAAGCTCCCTGGCAGACAGGGAGGGGAAAAGCAGACTCAAGCACCATTGGGAGAAGTCCACAGGATCACAGTGCTCACCAGCGTCCCACACGTACTGGCAGACCAGGACCTAAGGCAGGTCGTCTCTCTTCACACCACCAGGCTCTCACAAGCACAGTAGCTCAGTCAAAGCCGCCAGTATTCACCACTGTATGCTAAAGGACTGTATAACACCTGCAAGTCTTACAGTAAAGGAGTTGTTGTTACACTGCCTCCCTCCTTGTCTCCCTGTTGTCTGGTCCACCTGCACCACACCACCATCAAGGGCCATATTACCAGGCAGCAGTATTTTGGGGTTGGCCCCGGGGGAACTACAGGTCCACACCACCGACCACCTTACACACGGGTGCAGCCCCCCTACAGAAACCGCTGCAGCAGCCACAGAAGAGAGAGAGATACCCGGGAAGCGCCAGAGAGTCCCCCTGTACCTGCAGAAGCCCTCGTGCCCAACTGTGACCGTGACAAAGTTTCAGCCATCCTGCAGATATAGAACACTCTCCCTCTGCAGCCCTCAGTGCATCCCCTCACAGAGGAGCTCAGCGCCACGCTCAGGAGAGACTACCATCACCATCATCCTCTCCTCACTCCCCTCACTCTCTTCCCATTACTCCGGCTCGCTGCACTATGGGGTGTGGCTATGAGCTCTGGTATGTTCAGGGGCGTGGCTATGAGCTATGGAATGCTATAGGGTGTGGCTATGAGCTGTGGCATGCTATGGGGTGTGGCTATGAGCTGTGGTATGCTTAGGAACGTGGCTATGAGCTGTGGTATGCTATGGGGTGTGGCTATGAGCTGTGGTATGTTCAGGGGCATGGCTATGAGCTATGGAATGCTATGTGGTGTGGCTATGAGCTGTGGTAGGCTCAGGAACGTGGCTATGAGCTGTGATATGCTATGGGGTGTGGCTATGAGTTGTGGTATGCTCAGGGGTGTGGCTATGAGGTGTGGTATGCTCAGGGGAATGGCTATGAGCTATGGAATACTATGGGGTGTGGCTATGAGCTGTGATATGCTATGGGGTGTGGCTATGAGGTGTGGTTTGCTCAGGGGTGTGGCTATGAGGTGTGGTATGCTATGGGGTGTGGCTATGAGCTGTGGTATGCTCAGGGGAATGCATATGAGCTATGGTATGCTATGGGGTGTGGCTATGAGCTGTGGTATGCTCAGGGGCATGGCTATGAGCTGTGGTATGCTCAGGGGTGTGGCTATGAGGTGGGGTATGCTCAGGGGTGTGGCTATGAGGTTTGGTATGCTATGGGGCGTGGCTATGAGCTATGGTATGCTATGGGGTGTGGCTATGAGCTGTGGTATGCTCAGGAACGTGGCTATGAGCTGTGGTATGCTATGGGGTGTGGCTATGAGCTGTGGTATGCTCAGGGACATGGCTATGAGCTGTGGTATGCTCAGGGGTGTGGCTATGAGCTGTGGGATGCTATGGGGCATGGCTCTGAGGTGTGGTATGCTCAGGGACATGGCTATGGGCTGTGGTATGCTCAGGGGCATGGCTATGAGCTGTGGTATGCTATGGGGTGTGGCTATCAGCTGTTGTATGCTCAGGGGTATGGGTATGAGGTGTGGTATGCTATGGGGTGTGGCTATGAGGTGTGGTATGCTCAGGGGTGTGGCTATGAGGTGTGGTATGCTATGGGGCGTGGCTATGAGGTGTGGTATGCTCAGGGGTGTAGCTATGAGGTGTGGTATGCTATGGGGCATGGCTATGAGCATTGGTATGCTATAAGAGCATGGCACGTTTTGTTGAATGTCCCCAGCAAAACTTGCTGTATGTGTAAGGCCTTGTTAGAGAGTCACTTGCACATAATCATCTGTGAGAGTCCAGGTTTACTTCAATACTTGAGGATCCTCCCTGAAAGTCCTTGAACCTCATTATCCTAGCCTCCCTCTTAGCCAAAAAAAAATCCTGTCCAGACGAGTTTAGTCTATGGGCCCTATTACACGGCCCGATGACTTTCTGCAAGCGAGGGCTGATCTCCTAGATTGGCGCTCGCTTACTGAGCCCATACACTGCCTGATAATTGGGCAGCAAGGACTGCACGAACATCTTTAACAATGTCCATGTAGCCCTTGTAAATAAAAAATTAAACTCTTAATACCACTCCACGCTCCCTGACATCCTGATAGCTTTGGAGCTTTATTTTTCTACACAGTCACCAGCCGTTGGCCACGCATAATTATTACTAGTGGCAAATACATGTAGCGATGAGCGCCCGACACCCGATAATTTTGGGTCTGGTCGTAAAGAAGAAGATGATTGTTTCATCGGCTGATCATTGTCTCTATTACACGGAGCAATAATTGGCTCGAATTGGCCTGATTTGGCTTATTATTGCTCTGTGTAATTGTGCCCTAAGCCGCCCTACTTGGTTGGAATAGTGAGCGGCTCTTTGGGGCTGAGTACATGTTGTGAGTTCAGCTTAGTTAGACCTCATCACTAGAGATGAGCGAGTAGTGAAATATTCGACTTTCGAGAATTCGAATTGAGTAGGCACTGAGATTCAACTATTCGAACGAATACTCAATCCCATTATAGTCTATGGGAAAAAAATTCTCGGCACTTGGAAATCCAAATTCGAACACTTGGAGGTCACCAAGTCCCCCATGAAACCTCCCTAAATGATGCCAACACCTCTGGAATGACACTGGGACATCAGGTGGAGCTTGCCTGGGTGCACCCAACACCCCAAAATCGCAGTATAATGCCACTCTCCGCAGTTGCGAATGAAAAATATTTGCGAAGGCTTTACGAACATTTACGGCAATGTTCACACGTTTCCTTCATATTTCTTGCGCAGCGTTACATACATGATTCCAATGTGCGTCCGTAGAACATCATGTGATTCGCGCGTATCACGCTTAATGCTGTACGAACGCTAGGCCGCAGCAGAGCAGAGATTGGCACACTGGGTATCACGTGCCTTTTACTGGGTAATTGGCACAATAGGTATCACGTTAAGGTGCCCTTAGTGGGCTAAACCAGGGACACTAGGAGTCTCTTGTACACACAGGGTACGGGAATGAATACAGCTGCTGATGCTGATGCTGCTGTTATATCATCTATGTCTTAGCACTGAGAAGTGCTTTGTATGCAGAGATGACTTTTTCGCTGGATCTTAGCCCTGAAAAGTGGTGTATTCTTTCCAGTCTGACACAGTGCTCTCTGCCGCCACCTCTGTCCATATCAGGAACTGTCCAGAGCAGGAGAGTCTTCAATGGGGATTTCCTATTGCTCTGGACAGTTCCTGACAAAGACAGAGGTGGCGGTAGAGAGCAATGTGCTAGACTGGAAAGAATACACCACTTCCTGCAGGACATACACCAGCTGATAAGTACTGGAAGACTGGAGATTTTTAAATAAAAGTAAATTACAAATCTAACTTTCTGAAACCAGTTGATTTGAAAGAAAAGTATTTTTGCCGGAGTACCCCTTTAGTGATTGAGTCTGTATCTTTCCCCTACATAGGGTTACCCTGTAAGGACTTCACGATCACTATGCCCCAAATTGTATAATTTTTGTGATTAGGTCATAGTACCTGAGGGGTAACCCCAAAGACCCTGGGCCATACAAAAATACATCTAAATGGTTCCAGATTTAGTAATAGGGACCAGGAGTCACAAGCCATGCCCCTGTATCTTATTGATTTGGACTCCATTGTTATACGTCTGACCTGTCAGTAAGATTCAGGTGTGTATCTGCCCTCAGCAATCCTCAGGTGTTCCGGTCGGCGTCGTTCTTGATGTAATGTTATGTTCTTTCTGGTGGTAATTTCGGACTGTGACTCCGGTGAT
The DNA here is from genome assembly GCF_027789765.1 of Dendropsophus ebraccatus. Classification (NCBI taxonomy): domain Eukaryota; kingdom Metazoa; phylum Chordata; class Amphibia; order Anura; family Hylidae; genus Dendropsophus; species Dendropsophus ebraccatus. The sequence goes on along the minus strand of NC_091462.1, from coordinate 15,767,373 downwards.
GAGATGACTTGTTCTCTTTCAGCACCAGGACACATATTAGATTTTCATATTCCTCGAATTTACTTTGAAGTTCCCAATCTAGCAGGACATTACAGGCGGAAACAATCTTTGGAGCATGAAATATGATATATTTATCAGCGGCTTGTGTCTGCCGGGTAATTTTATGCGGCCCGAATGGGATCCCATTATATCTGACTGTGAGAATATGCACCAAGGAATATATTTATATAATATATATATATATATATATATATATATATATATATATATATGTGTGAGTGTCAAGGAGCTAGTTTAGACGTATGAACCCATTCCTCCTGAACGGTATTATTATGTGGAATCCCTATATATTACATGCTATTCAGTATGAGGCCTTTAAAGTCAACTCAAAATGCCTATTTTTTCCATGTAAGAAAGGACAAGACGAGAGAAATGCTCTAACAAACAAAAAAAAAATCAAATTAACGGGTTTAAGAAAGTCACTTCTATTTAAAAAAAATAATAAATCTTTCAATACTTATCAGCTGCTGTATGTCATGCAGGAAGTGGTGTATTCTTTCCAGTCTGACCCAGTGCTCTCTGCTGCCACCTCTGTCCATGTCAGGGACTGTCCAGAGCAGGAGAGGGTTTTCTATGGGGATTTGCAGCTGCTCTGGACAGTTCCTGACATGGACAGAGGTGGCAGCAGAGAGCACTAGGTCAGACTGGAAAGAATACACCACTTCCTGCAGGACATACTGCAACTGATAAGTACTGAAAGACTTATTGAGTTTTTTTTTTTTTTTTAAATAGAAGTGAATTACAAATCTATATAACTTTCTGACACCAGTTGAATTGAAAGCAAAAAATAAATAAATAAATAATAATAATAATAATAATAATAATAATAAGGATTACTATAAATTTCTTGGCACAATAGCCACTGTATGTATTAGCTGTAATTCCTGGTGCACCACAGTCTTATCATTGCCTCACCTATGGGCATTGACAATATGTAGGACCTTAGTGAAGCTGAATATATGGTTATAGGTTATAAGATCCAGCACTATTGCACATGAATACAGCAGGTCTGTATCTTGTGTCCTATAATTCATCCTTATAAATAGCCTGTATGAGCTTATACAGCATCAGCATCTCCATGGCATGAACACACTTGCCCATCTACATAGAAATGGATTAAAACTTTATTTTTATTTTTTTCTCATGCAAACAAAATAGTTATTGATACATAACCCCTGTAACACTTTAGCATTGTATACGTCGCTATATAGACGGATAAGAAGCCGAAACTCATAAAGGTAAAACCAGAAATTGGTGCTTAGATTAATAAGACTCTGAAGCTCCAGGACTTTTAGCACCCTACAAAACCCATCCTAATTTACACTTCAAGCTCATAGAGATGGAATTTTTTAGCACAATAAAAGCAATGTGAAAACAGAAGGACTATACTGCCATCTTCTGGCCAATCACAATATGACAGGTGGTAATAAAAGTGCAGAAAGCTTAGGACTGTGCAGAGAGGGAATGGTTACAGGGATTGTATGTGTGATCGAATGCGCCTGCATCACAATTCAAAGGAAAAGAAGTTAATCTGGCCGGTACTGCAGTACTGGATAGGATTAACTTCACTGACACCAGCCATTCTGTGACATGGCCGTGTCACAGAACGGCCGGTGTCTTAGGTAGTGTAAACCCGACCTTAAAATAGAATTAATCTACAAATCTATATAACTTTCTGACACCAGTTGATTTCAAATACTTTTCTTTTTTGCCAGGACCCCTTGAGTACCCCTTTAAGAACAACCTCTGACATATCACAGCTGTATATGAAAATAAAAAAGTTCTGATTGGTCAGAGTTGAGGCCGAAACCCGAATGATAACCAGAGGAAACAGTAACGCGTTTTATTCCCTGAGTTTTAGTGATCTCTGCCCAGGTGGCTCCATTATAAGTCTATGGGGCTGTTGGGTAGAGATGATTTCCAGCGTGGAAGTGAAACGCATCACCTTGCTCTTCTCCCTACTTATTCTCCTGATGAGAGAAGATCAAAACTTTTGGCACGTCATAATGACTGGTGTAAAGCGGACTTGCCGGTTGACTCCACCCTATTCTTTTAAACCACATTCAGGCTCTGTCCACCTCCTGCCATCTTCACCCCAAAAACATTACCCGAATCCGCTCTTTTCTCACCCCTCACTCCACAAAACTTCTTCTACATGCCCTCATTATATCCAGTGGGGACAGACAGATAAGGGGCACCTTCCCCTGGGGGTCTGCAGCCATTTTGGCTTGACTCCCAGAGGAATCTCCCACCCACTCGCCCTTAATTTTGGTTACCTGGGGGTCATTGGAAGTTGGATCCTTAGGGGCTCTTTTGAGGTTTGGCCCGGAGGCTGGGGAAGGTGTTGGGGTTCCTGACAATGATTTAAAAATGAATAAACACTATATACATGTATTGAGGTTTTGAAGTCACAGTTATGCAGTCGTCTGGTGGTGGGGGTCCTCAAAGGTTGGAGTTGGTGCAATGGATTTGGTTGTGGTGTGAGGGAGCCTTAGAATTGGTTCTGTACTCCCTTGGACAATAATTATTTGGGGCTGGACAGTAATAGTTTGCCACGGGGTCATACGTGTGGTATAGCCTCCACGAGGGGCTGCTGGGAGTAGTCACACAGGTGTTTAACTGGTGCCTCTGAGTCAAGGTGCTCTTCCGCTGGAGGCAAATCCTGTGTGGTTTAAGAGATTGGACTGGAGTTAGCCGCTCGGGGAATTTGGGCTTTGAGGACCACCCTGTCTGTTATATCTGGTGGTTTATTGGGGAAAAATGTTATATATGTGTTATATAATGTGATAACTGGATATTTATTTGTTAATAAACGGCTGTTGTGGCCATTAAATTCCAAGAGGTGGTGTTGGTGTCTTTTGGGGGGTAGGGAGCGGCCTTGTCAGTACCCTGGTGATGTTACATCCTCCTTTCTGGTCTTCCATCTAACAGCTTCTCTCCCCTCCAGTCTATCCTTAACTCTGTTGCATGGCTATGGCTGACACTAATGCTACATTTAAAAACCAACGCCAAGATGTTGGTATAAATTTGATCAAACCATATTGCCTCATGTACCACGTGCAGGTCCCCTGGTTCACATAAGTGCCTACACTAAATAAGTGCAAGCAGGGAAGGGAGGCCATAGAATGGCCATGCAACCCCACTGTAAAAGGACCAAACGCCAAGGGCCCCCTCAACCCATCAGGCGCCACCGGTGGAGAAAGCAAGCAACACAAGTGTGAACAAGGTCTTACTGCTCACCACTGCACCGTAGGTAGAATGGGAGAAATAGGGGGCACTTACCATGTGTGCACAGGTGCGACTTTGTTCACACTTGTGTTGCACGGTGGCCGCTTTCATCCGCCACCTGCGCCTGCTGGGTTTGGGGGGGCCCTTGGGTTTTCGGTCCTGTGACATTGGGGTTGCAGGGCCATTTCATGGCCTCCCTTCCCTGCTTGTGCTCACTTTGCGGGGTTTGCGGTCTCTGACTGACACAGTGTGGAGTTAGTCTAGGGACTCAAGTGGTCCAGGGGACCTGCACACGGTACATGAGGCAATATGGTTGATCAAATTATATACCAACATCCTGCCGTTAGTTTTTAAATGTAGCCGAGAGGCATTAGTGTCAGCCATAGGTGTGAGGTACAGCAGCTCTTTTCTCTCCATGTCCGTACTATCCTTAACTCTGCTGCCCGACTAATCCACCATTCCTCTTGCTTTGCCCTTGCCTCTCCCCTCTGCCAATCCCTTCACTGGCTCCCATTGCTCAATGATTCATTTTAAATGATTGACCATGACATACAAGGCTGTCCATAACCTGTCCCCTCCGTACATCTCTGACCTGATATCCCGCTACTCTTCCTCACTCAACCTTTCATCCTCCAACAACCTCCTTTTGTGTTCCCCCCTTGTTCCTCACACAACCGCCTCCAAGACTTAGCCCGAGCCTCCCCCATACTCTGGAACTCACTGCCCTGACAAATATGGCTCTCATCCACCAAAAGTAAACAAAAGTAACCTGAAAACCCATCTCTTTAAACAAGGCTACAACCTATAACAATTCTGCATCCCCCTTAACTGGCTGCACTTTACCTTCTGTCTCTCTCCCCTTACCTTATAGATTGTAAGCCCTCGTGGGCAGGGTCCTCTATCCCCATGTACCAGTCTGCCATAATAATCAATGTTTTCCAGGACTCCCTAGGGCGGCATCCAACTTCTCCAGCCGCCGGAAGTCAAATGCTGAACGTTCAGGATTGGAGATTGTTGCCGAACCAGAACAGTTGGGCCAGTCCGCTCAACACTATTAATGCCAGGAAGGAAATTATATGCAATATCCATCATAAGTTTCTGCTTACATAGAACACTTTGCTGAATCTTCTGCTCTCACATTGTCCCAACAGGAATTCTAATAGGATCTGACATGAAGTCGGACATGAGCCATGACAATACATCAGGAATCGTCCTGTCTTCCTCTATCCGGCTCCCATTCTTCTTTGGTAACATTTGACACTTTGCATCACACCTGAAGTTCACTTTCTTCTCGGTGCCCGTAGACTCGCTCTATAATTGGTGGCTTCACACAGATGGTTAACAAAAGACTTCTGCCATCTCGAGACTAGAAAAAAAAATTGCTTCAATTCTCAGAAAAGTGTGAAACCGAAAGGATAGTTATTGAGAGTTTGTGACAGCCGACAGGATGTATAGAGGTTAGGCGGCGGATCGGGAGGTCTTCCATCTTGGTAAGTGCTAATGTTGAAGATTGTTCGGAGAAGCGTACTATAAAAATAAAGGTCAGAGAGTCCCGAGAGAGTGTTTTTATTTGTTACTACTGGATATAAACGGGAGGCTGCTTTAACCAGAGCATCCAGGAGGCTTAACATTTAGCAACAGAAATCACCATCTAGGCTTTTACCTTCTCGTAATAAAGTTACTGTTTATACCAGACATATAATAGCTTAGAATAACGTGTAGTGCGGATATAGAGCAGCACTGAGCCAGCCTTAGTCTGCCATTCAAAAAGTCCATGATTCTTTAGGCTCACCAGTCTATACACAATGTATCATGTATAGAGATGAGCAAGTAGTCAAATATTCAACTCTAGAATTTGAATCGAATAGGCACCGAGATTCGACTATTCGAATGAATATTCGATCCCATTATAGTCTATAGGAAAAAAAATTCTCGGCACTTGCAAATCCAAATTCGACCACTTGGAGGTCACCAAGTCCCCCTTGAAACCTCCCTAAACGATGCAAACACCTCCGGAATGACACTGGGACATTAGGGGGAGCATGCCTGGGTGCACCCAACACCCCAAAATCGCAGTATAATGCCACACTCTGCAGTTGCGAAGGAAAAATATTTGCGAATGCTTTACGAACGTTTTTGGCAATCTTCACACATTTCGTTTGTATTTATTGCGCAGCGTTACAAGCATGATTCCAATGTGTGTCTGTAGAGCGTCATGTTATTCGCGTGTATCACGCATTACACTGTACGAACGCCTTTACTAGGCTACTGGAACAATATTTATCACGTGCCTTTTACTGGGCTACTGGAACAGTATATATCAGGTGCCCTTACTGGGCTACTGGAACAGTATGTATAACGTGCCCTAAGTGAGCTACTGGAACAGTATGTATAACGTGCCCTTAGTGGGCTACTGGAACAGTATGTATAACGTGCCCTTAGTGGGCTACTGGAACAGTATATATCAGGTGCCCTTAGTGGGCTACTGGAACAGTTTGTATAACGTGCCCTTAGTGGGCTACTGGAACAGTATGTATAACGTGCCCTTAGTGGGCTACTGGAACAGTATGTATAACGTGCCCTTAGTGGGCTAAACCAGGGACACTATAAGTCACTTGTACACACAGGGTACTGGAATGAATACACCTGCTGATGCTGCTGATGCTGCTGCTGTTATATCATCTATTTCTTAGCACTGAGAAGCTTTGGATTCAGAGAGGACTTTTTTGCTTGATCTTAGCCCTGAAAAGGACTTCTGGGTTCTGTAGTAATCCTGCCTAACCAAAACACTACTAAAACCTCTCTCCCTGCTGCAAGATCTTTCCCTGACTAGGTTGAAAGCGCATCTGAGGTCGAGAGGCGGGAGCCAAGTATTTAAGATTCAAGGTCATGTGGTTCAGCCATCCAATCAGGGTAGACGCCGTTTTCGTGCTGCATGCGTACTCCCAGGGTCCCTCACGGCCTCCCTGCATGGTGATTGGATTAAAAAAAAGCGCCAACTGCGATGGGAGGGCTTTCGAATGTTTCCCGCGTATTCACCAAACTATTCGATTGAATTTGAATCTTTCGAATACCGCAATATTCAATCAAATATTATCTCGATCCAATTGTATTTGCTCATCTCTAATCATGTAGTCTCAGTCCATGGAGATCCAACTGAAGACTGTGGGACTGCAGGTAGGAGGTTATGCAAGAGAAACAGTGTAAGAATCCAACACCGATCACCTAAAATTCACCAATCTTTAAAGGAGTTGTGAAACAAAAAAAAAAATTTCTTAGTGTTGAGCTAGCTCGACTTGAGTAATGAACCCCACTAAAGCGCCTTAGTACCCCTATAATAAAAGAGATTGAGTTCCTGGTGGGAGGTCTTCGGACTTTTGTCAGTTAGTGGAGTGGAGGGACACAGCTGCCAACTCTTCTGCAACTGAGAGATCCGCTTCAATATGCAGTGCTAAAGCCACCAGGGGTAGCCGTCCGCTGAGAAAGCCCTTGTCCAAGCCCTTGTCGTTCGAATTTTTGCGATAACGATCGCATTTGGGCGATAATCGTTCCGTGTAAATACAGCAAACGATCAAACAACGAGCGAGAAATCGTTAATTTTGATCTTTCGACAAGTTCTCAAATCGTCGTTGGTAAAAAAATTTGCAGATCGCTTCGTGTAAACGATTTCAACGATTTACCCTATGTCTGAGATAGACTTAAGCGATGTTAAATCGATCGCAATAACGATTTTTTCAAACAAACTATCGTTCTGTCTAAACGCTGATCATTATAAAAAACACATTGTTACTTCAAAATCGTTAAACGATCGATTGGGCGCATTATCGCTCTGTGTAAAAGGACAATAAGTCTGTATTGCACTGAAGATTCTTAGTAAAGCTGTTCTTTTGGTTAGGTCCTATTTTTGCCGCCGCACCGGCACCTACACCTAGACTTGGGCTATCCTTTTCCTTGTCAGGCGCAGTGCCCATATGTCTGGGGGTGGGTTCCAACACCACTTCTAGCCACCATGACAAGTGCCCAAGTGACCCAAAGGGGAGCGCGAGTCAGGGAAAAATGGTTGGCAGGTAACATGTAGCCCACCGACCGTACTTTACCCAGGTCTGCCCTAGGCTGCATTAGGGCATATGAATAGGGACTAGACAAGTCCTTGAAGATAAGCAGTGATTCCTGTATTAAGGTCAACATGCATGCTTTCCGCTGTGATTTGCACTTGGTCTTTTTTTTTTCTTCCTATAATAGTCTGCGTTAACTCCAATTTACAGTCGGTCCATTTACCGACTGCTGCACCGTTCAGAGACGTAGAGCCATAGAGAATACACTTTAGCAGCTTTTGCTTTGAAAAGACAAAAATCCTTGTACTGTAAAGGTGAAGCGAGATGTGTTCTCGCTTGCAGGATCCCTTTAGTGTCTTCATTGTATCCTCCTAGTCTATAGTAAACAAGCTCATCCATGGATTTTATCCGGTTATTCTTCAGGCCACCACAGTCTATGGTAATCTGAAATTAGACCACAATAACACTTTGATTTTGCTTGTCATCAAATGAACCTGTTCAGAATTGTTAGCACTCAAAACTTCACAGAAAACAGTTCTTTTCTCGCCATGAATACGCTTGTATTTGATAAATAGGTCTCTTAGAAGCCGCTGTGACTTACTGTACACAGATGAGGTGGAAGGCGAATGAATGGAGAGATGATTAATATGCACTCCATTGGCTGATTGAAGATTGTGCCCCGGCGGCTGGAGCCCCACATCCCCTCCCCGCTCCTTTGTTACGCTTCTTTGTCTGCCACTTTACTGTATGTAAATCATCTGATAATGGAGCACGATTAATTGAATTATTAATGTTTAAGTGTGAATACGACCGGTTACAAAGGGCAAAATTATATGGTAAGATTCTGATGGCCAGAGGGGGGTGACTATGTAGGAAGAAAGAAAGACTGGACCCTAAAGGGAACATTCATTATAGACCTACAGTAGTCCACAGATAAAAGTGGAGCAACTATTCATTCACTTGGACTGGAGTTAATTACAGATAAGCTCAACTCAAGCATGTATAGTGTCCCAGCACAGGTGTGCCACTAAGTCTTTATACACCTGGGTAAAGTAACTCTCTCAGGTTCACACAGAACAGGAAGAAGGAAAGCGTGTTAAGTGTTTTCCCCACTAGGTGTCACTGCTGTATTTATTCTATGTATTATGCAAAGCACAGCTGAAGGTCTCATGGGGTAACTGTTTTATGTAACATGCTGTACTTTTATCCTATTATAGGTTCAGACTCTTTTCCCCATATTACCTTTCTTCTTACTTGTTCAGTCACAGCCCCACCAATCACACACTAGTTAAGGTAACTGTATAAAATGGAGCTAGCTCCTAGTGGGGGGATCTTTTCGTTGAATCAGTAGAGGTAGAGAGACACAGAGGATAGTTCTTGCTGTAGTGAAGCCAGGGCCTGGCTTAGGCCAGGACCCATGTCAGGGACCAAAAGTGAGATTTCTTCTATGTTGGAGACTACAGTCACTATGCAGTGCTAGAAACCTTAGGAGGGAGTAATTTCCTCTAAAGGAAACCTTGTCCACGCCAGGGATACCTTGAACAAGAAACAAGACAGTAACCCTAAAGTTAGATACTGACCCCAGTAGGACAAATAGCATTCTTCATGCTGAAGTATCCTACTGTAACACACGGCTACTCTGGGAAGGCTTGGAAAGTGTGCTAAACCCAGATGCAGAGTCCTGGGACCTCGTACTACCCTACTAGGGCGGGAATCCAACACTATAGGGCAAAAGGTGGTCAGATTACAGTATTTATATGCGAGTAAGAATATCTTTTTCTTCTGTTATCTCAGCAGAGTACACTACTACCTGGACAAGGTTCTCAAGATGTTTCTCTACTCAACTCTTTACTCCTACCTCTTGCCTGCACCTGCATTTTCTAAAGTGTTCTTAACTTGTACTGCACTGAAGTTATCCTGGGTAAGCTACTGGACTCTGGTCTCTTACTGTAACACCTGCACTTATACACCTATACACCTATTCTCACTTGGGTTAACCAAACTTTAAGTGCAGTGCCCATTTGCGCGGGGGTGGGTTCCAACACCACTCCTGGCCACCATGACAAGTGCCCAAGTGACCCTACACCCACGCAGCAGCCACAACACTACATAGCTACCCCGGCATATGGCACATGCTCGAGTCCAATTGTTCCGCATTTGAATATCGGTGGCTGAAGAAGTCGGATTCAGCCTTAGGGAGTCTAGGAAAACATGGATATAGCCTATGGTCTATGGCTGTATCCATGTTTTCCAGGACTCCCTATGGCTGCATCCAACTTCTTCAGCCACTGGTATTCAAATGCTGAATGATCATACTTGATTATGCTCTAGTTGTGCTCATCTCTAATGTTAATTCCAAGCACCATGGCCAATGGTAAAGCAACACCTAGAGAGACTGAATTACCAACATGAAGATGCCTTTTCTTCTTAGTTGTTCCATCCAAGATATCTTGTGCAAAAAAAAAAAAAAAAAAAAAGGCACGTTTTCTATCGCGTTAGTCACGTTAATAGAAGCTACATGTCAATCTAGTTAAGAAAGATGACCATAGGAATTATATAAGGAGAGTCCTAAAGTTAGCATGGAGGGAGTCTGCAAGCATTGGGCTTCTCGTCAGCATTGATAGACCGAGCCGGGTTCCTTGCTGTAGCAGTGGTTGGGCAGGGCTCCTAATGGGTGGCTGGAGAACGGAACACATTGCCTAAGCTAATCCACCTGTCTACATGTCGTAATTACGTGTTTTCCTTTTTAGGGTAGTGTTAAGCGAGTAAAGAATCCCACTAAAACAATTGGAAGACTCGAGCATTAAAGCTGTAGTTCACAAAAAAAAAAAAAAATCTTTCAAATCAACTGGTGCCAGAAAGTGCCAGAGATTTGTAATTTTCTTCTAGCAAAAAATTCTCAAGTCTTCCAGTACTTATCAGCTGCTGTATGTCCTGCAGAAAATAATGTATTCTTTCCAGTCTGACACAGTGCTCTTTGCTGCCTCCTCTGTCCATGACAGGAACTGTCCAGACCAGTAGAAAATCCCCATAAAAAACCTCTCCTGCTCTGGACAGTTCCTGACATGGACAGAGGTGGCGCTGTGTCAGACTGGAAAGATACACCACTTCCTACAGGACATACAGCAGCTGATAAGTACTAGAAGACTTGCGATTTTGTAATTGAAGTTAATTTGAAATAATTTTTTTTGTGAACTATCCCTTTAAACATGTGCCTTCCTGCTCGGCAGACCAGAGGGTGTCTGGTTAACCTATTTTTCATTCTATTTTTTGTATATTTCTTTTAAACATCCTTTCAAGGGATGAAATATACAAAAATTAGACTGAAAAAAATGTTCTGGGTTTCTGCAGCGGGCGGGAAATACAACTGATGGTTGAAAGATTGATTTGATCGCTGGTTTGACTTCAGTATTACCTTTGCAGGATTTGCTGGAAGTTGATGTGGATAACCTCCCCAGCATAGACAAGCCTTGATTCCTCGTCTATGGTAGCCGCACCTTCAGGAGTATTAGCCCACCATGGCTAGTGAGACAGGAACTCAGGATACTCAGCTTCAGGGAAACAGCATCAGGTGCTGGCCAATAGCAGGAACACTAGACTAGAACTAATCTTTATTTGGTGGCCTCCTATTATTGGAGAGGAGCCTGAGTTAACTCACACAGGATAGGTTAAAATTGGAGGGAAAGTTTTAGCAGGGCTGTAACAGGCCCAGAGGCGGGAAGGTGGCTGACAAACCATTTTCTCTACAGGTTGCTTACACAGTGATACATTAACCCATACATAAACCTTAGCTGGTGCTTGCTACAAAAATAAGAGCATATAGCGACATCTAGTGACCAAATGCAGTACTACATTCTTATCCCCAGCTTAAACCCTGTAATACACATAACAACAGTCCTGACCAACAAACACACCATCTTAGCACATGTTTTCTGGGACGCTGCATATGTATACACTGGTATTAGATGTGTTCAACTTTAAGGGAAATCTCCACTTTTCTGTCTGCCTCAATGTCTTTTTTTCAAGTTCAAGAGAAAACTTTAATCTAGTCAGCTCCATACATCTTCAGTCAGATGCATCATCAGCATCAGCATATGGCCGGACATATGGTCACTGCTTAGCAATCATGAATCATAGGTTATTTAATGGACTTTTTTACAGGCCATCGATTATTAAAAAAATGTGCTCTAAATGCACAGAAAATAAATGGTTCTCTGCCATTATGTGATTGTGCACAATGCGGAGGGATAGCACAGCGTCTGCCATGTAAAATAACTTACTAGTACAAGGGAAAAGAGTGAAACCAATGAGGAATATCTACTGCTGGAGTGCTACCTGAAGCCATTGAACCAATGGAATATTGAATCTCAATGGAGCCCACTGGCTTAAAGGGGTATCCCAGAGGGGGAAAAAATATTTTAATCAGTTGGATCTGGAAAGTTATATAGAATTGTAAATTACGTCTGTTTTAAATAATCTCAAGTCTTCCAGTACTTATCAGCTTCTGTATGTCCTGCAGGAAGTGGTGTATTCTATCCAGTCTGACACAGTGCTCTCTGCTGCCACCTCTGTCCATGTCAGGAACTGTCCAGAGCAGGAGAGGTTTTCTATGGGGATTTGCTGCTGCACTGGACAGTTCCTGACATGGACAGAGGTGGAAGCAGAGAGCACTGTGTCAGACTAGAAATAATCAGGACATACAGCAGCTTTAAGTACTGGAAGACTAGGGAGTTTATTTTTGGAGAAGTAAATTACAAATCTGTATAACTTCCTGGTACCAGTTTATATGAAAACACTTTATTTTCTTTTGAACAATTACAAGTCAGGGAATATGAACAGTACAGCAGGGTAAATCGTGGAGACTAAACAGAGAAAAGAATGTGAGTGTGGTGACCCCCGGAGGATGTTGTAGCTGTGGGACAGCCGGTCACTTGCTAGATGGAAGTGTAACGCCACTCATTGTGGTGAATGGCCGAGATACAGCCGGACCTTAAGGGTTTTGTCACGTGACGCCAGTGCCTGGTGAGCACACAGGTGTGATAGCACACCTGCTTTTAGAGTGTAAGGCCGGTTGTACCCTTTTCCCCTGTGGTCGGTGTCCTGTTGGGTTGCTGCAGGGTCCCTTGGGATAGTTTAGTCACAGGTGGTCAGAGCGGTGTAGTGACCCTCCCGAATAGTGTTAGGACCCACCACCCACAGAAAGGGGAGATGTCCCAAGGTTGCGGTGTATATGCTGTGCAGGTGGTGATGAATAATCACAGACTCAGGTGATAAGGTTGACTTTGTTACTACTTGTTAATGTGCAGCAGGTAATACAACGAATCTTCAGATACACTGATATAGTTCCAATAAATACACGAACATACAACCACCAGATCTGTGAGATAAGTGCGGAGTAGGATGTAGTAGAGTGGATAAGGTTGTCCTGAGGTAGCGTAGTAGAGAGGAGGATGCTGTGAGAGTCTCAACCCAAGTAGTGGTGTGCTCTGCCGGGATGTTGGAGTATATAGAAGAATACTTGTAGAAGAAGAAGAGGAAAAAACAACCACTGCCTGTGTTTTGACCTTTTCTCATAGTCTTCACACCACCTTATGCCCACCAGCTTTGGCTGAACCGTACTGTTGGGTGACACAGGCCCCAGACCTTGTTACCTGGGATGAGCGGAATGGTCACAATTTTCCGAGTACACCTGCGCTGTGAGATGGATTTCATAGACTTTTAGTAACTTTGCTCCACCGGATCAGTTCCTAGCTCTTTGGCTTTTATAATGGATACTGTCCTGCACTGTAGTGCTCCTAGTCCTCGGCGTGGGTTGAGATGATCTGTTGGCTAGTCCTCTCCTGAAGGGCTTAGCAGTGCATCCCACCTACCCATGCGGGGTACTGACTAAGAACTAACACTTCTGTAGATGGGACCTGGCAGAGGGCCAGGGCCCAGGTAGAACCACGGTGGAGAGCTATCTAAGCTGCGTCCTTTCTCCACCAAAGCTTAGCTAAGACTCCTCCTTCACCCAAGAGACTAACTTCCTAACCAGCGTGTAAGGTGCGCTGTGGTTGGGTGGAAAGAGTGCAATAGAGAAGATGAAAGGAAAGAGAGGATAGGATAGAAGGGAGGAGAAATCTTACTGGTTAAACAGAATCTGGTACCCTTTGAGATACTTCAGCTGGGCAGCTTCTAGACTGTAGTCATACAACACAGCGACATCTAGTGGTCATCTTTGGTAATACTGTAACTGTAATAAGACCATAAAAAAGGGCAGACTTTTACGAAGGGTGTGAATAGTAGCAACACCCACAGTGGGACACCACAAATGTTCATAGTCTTGGCTGGGTCATAGCAAGGTGGGTAAGCAATGTGCATGTTTAGGGGGGTGTTGGCACCTTTTGCTTACCACCCTGATATCAGGAACCTATTCTATGCAGTTACAATGTTACATGGGCCCCATATGATTTCATTATTCAAATTCTACCTGTCACTTTAAAAAAAAAAAAAAAAAATTATATATATATATATATATATATATATATATATATATATATATATCATAGAGACACAGCAAAAGTTTTTATCAGTGAGGGTCTGAATGTACAGACGCCCAAGTGATTGCTAGAATAATCACTAGAACCATCTTGGTTGAAGCTGTCTGTGAAAACAAGTATAAACTGTGAATAACAAGTATAATTTTTATGGCCACACCCACAATCGCCTAAAATGATGCCGTAAATTTGTACTGTCCCTTAAAGAACAGAATCGAAAAAAAAAAATTGTAATGGTGCACTTCAGATGTGATACATAATAAATAGAAACCACAAAACCATCTAAAGTAAATAATAAGAGCAATGTAAATAAGTCAGTAAAAGCCGATGACACCAGGGCGTCCCTCATAACTAAATGAAAGTAAAGATAGGACTCTGTGACCGGGGCATTCTCAGCTGCGCAGGAGTCCAAGGAAATTGCACGGCTGCTGTAAGAATAATAATACCGTACGCTACCTGTTTGAATCAGATATGGATGTAATCTGTAATTTTCCGGGGCCAAAGAGCAGAACTTTATTGGGACGGACACAGTCTGTGCTCGTATCTCTAATTTAATCTGGTACACTGTGTTATTTGTTCCCCAGCAGTGTCATAGAATTATATACAATGCACATAATAGCAGTTATTTGGTGAAAAAATATATATATATAATATCTGGTTCAATGCTGAAAAAGGCAGACTTATTATAAATTATCAACTTGTCCGTAATTGTTTTATTTGTTTTGTTTGTTTCATGTTTTTTTTCTTTTTTATAAAATTCTATAAACTTTTTGCATTGAGGCTGTGTGCACACATTCACAGTTTGTTTACAAAATTACAGCCTAAATGATTTGATGGACTGTCTTCACTTTGCTGTGGGATCAACATTACCAGGCTTCATCGGATCGTTTCTGACTACACGAACACCAGAAATGAAGCCTGGTAATGCTTATCATATGATGAAGTCTGGTAATGCTGAGCACATAATGAAGCCTGGTAATGCTGAGCACATGATGAAGCCTGGTAATGCTGAGCACATGATGAGGCCTGGTAATGCTGAGCACATGATGAAGCCTGGTAATGCTGATCACATGATGAAGCCTGGTAATGCTGAGCACATGATGAAGCCTGGTAATGCTGATCACATGATGAAGCCTGGTAATGCTGAGCACATGATGAAGCCTGGTAATGCTGAGCACATGATGAAGCCTGGTAATGCTGGACACATGATGAAGATTTGTAATGCTGAGCACATGATGAAGCCTGGTAATACTGAGCACGTGATGAAGCCCGGTAAAGCTGATCACATGATGAAGCCTTATACTTCTGAGCACATGATGAAGCCTGGTAATGCTGGTAACATGGCAAAGTCCATGTTTTAAATTTAAAAACGCAAGAAAAGTGTGAATGTGTAAACACTCTGCTGTAAGAATCAATTCAGATAAAAATGTTGGTCCCCGTGGACGTCTCCAATATAAGCTCACCTGTGGACATCTCCAATATAAGCTCATCCGTGGACATCTCCAATAAAAGCTCACCCGAGGACATCTCTAATAAAAGCTCACCCGTGGACATCTCCAATATAAGCTCACCCGTGGACATCTCCAATCTAAGCTCACCCGTGGACATCTCCAATGTAAGATCACGCGTGGACATCTCCAATGTAAGATCACCCGTGGACATCTCCAATGTAAGCTCACCCGTAGACTTCTCCAATGTAATATCACCCATTGACATCTCCAGTGTAAGCTCATCCGTGGACATCTCCAATGTAAGCTTACTCTTGGACATCTCCAATGTAAGCTTACCCGTGGACATCTCCAATGTAAGCTCACCCGTGGACATCTCCAATGTAAGCTCACCCGTGGACATCTCCTCCAGCTTATTCTATCAATCGTCTTGGGTCTGAACACTTTATTCCCCTATGATAAACAAAAATCAGACGTTTGGGGGGAATCCATAACAAATTCAATTAATTCTGAATCAATTTACTCAGTAAGTCTTCTCCTATTGCTACTAACAGAGACAACCTGTTCTGTTATATCAAGTATATGGAAGAATGGCTTCATTCATATTTCATGATTTTATGCCCCTACAGATCCCAAGAACGGAAACAAAATTTTCCCCTGAATAAGTTGAGTGACCTGGACATGCCCAGCCAATGCTCCATTCAGTTATCAAGTGTAATAGCTGTTCTGATGCTATCATGCATTATACAGATATCTGGGGAGGCTCACTGTATGTAACTGTGCTGGGACCTGGGCTTGAGCAGCCCTGCAGTTCCTGACACAGCCATTGGTGGGTTTATGACAGTCGCCATATTACACCATTGGTGATGTCAATGGGAATCCAAAATGGCACTTTTTCATCAACAAACATATAGTATGGATGCAGCAGAGCCGAGCTTGTGTGTGGTCTTAGTACAGGAGTGCATATACTATAAGACACGTTCAGCTCTGCTACTTCTGCACAGTCACATTTATTTTTATTACCTGATATCTTGTAAATCAGCGCAGACCCCTTAGTAATAACTACAAGCTTCTCCCTCCCTAGACTCTGTCTGTAGGCGCTAACATTATTATTCTCTGCCAGGAATAAAGGAGGCCGGGAATTAGATCTATTCAAAGTGTATGGAAATGTGTTACCTGGAGAAGGACGGCCATGCACATAATTTCCAGTTAGTGGCTCTGAGCACAGACTCCGCTCTATAATATCTGCATGATTTACCATTAAAAACAACGTTCTGCGTCCGCGCCATCAATATTCACCGGCGCCCGGCGGGCAGGACATTATAACACCGACACTTCTCTTAAAAGGAAATATCTTTTATCGTTTATCGGTCATTCTAGAAAAATGTCCAAGTGTAATAAATGAGTATTATATACAGTATGTGAGCAAACCCAGTGCCTATCTGTATCCTCACTAGTAATTTACAGGCAGAATATCTATCTATCTATCTATCTATCTATCTATCTATCTATCTATCCATCTATCTAGCTCCTATCCATCTATCTAGCTCCTATCCATCTATCTATCTCCTATCTATCTATCTATCTATCTATCTATCTATCTATCTATCTATCTCCTATCTATCTATCTCACTATCTATTTAGCATATATCTATCTATCTATCTATCTATCTATCTATGTCCTATCTATCAATCTATCTATCTATGTCCTATTTACCTATCTATGTATTTTAAGAAAGGAAAATTATACAAGCATGAATACGTATAGTAAAAACCAAAAAGACCAATATGGCAACTCACCAATTGATGACTGGAATGGTGATACAAATGGATAATAAATGACAGCCAGAAGTGGAACAGTAGACAACAAAGAAAAACAACACTAGATGGTGCTAACTAACTTCCCTTTCCTGCACAAGCCTGGAGAAACAGAAATGGCTGCACATCGCACACATGGTTGATACGATAGCTTGTTTAGCTACATTAAAAACCAACATCAGAAGTTAGTATATAATTTGATCAACCTATATTGCCTCATGTACCAACGTGCAGGTCTCTGATACACATGAGTCTGCCAACCCCGCAAAGCGTGTGCAAGCAGGGAAGGGGAGCCATAGAACTCCCCTTTCCTTCTATCATGCTTCCCCTGAGCGGAGCCTTGCTGTGCTGGGATTCTGGGTTTAAATTCCACCAAGGGCAACATCTGCAAATAGTTTATATGTTCTTTCCATGTTTCTGTGAGTTTC
Organism: Dendropsophus ebraccatus; assembly: GCF_027789765.1. NCBI lineage: Eukaryota > Metazoa > Chordata > Amphibia > Anura > Hylidae > Dendropsophus > Dendropsophus ebraccatus. The sequence continues at coordinate 15,749,800 of NC_091462.1, read as the reverse complement.
CTCTGGGTACTCTGGTCTCCTCCCACCAAAAACTTACAGATTGGTCAATGTAGATTGTGAGCCCTAATGGGGACAGGGACCAAAATCCACAAACTATGTAAAGTGCTGTGGAATCCAGAAGAGCACAACTGAGCCACACATCTCTATGGCGGATTCTCCTTAAGGAGAGATAGGGTACTATTCCACGATGCAATTTTCCAATGATGAATGATAATCTCAAACGACCGCTATGGAAAACGACCTGAAATCGTTCACCCAATTACACGGAACGATAGTCGGTACTCATGATTGTTCTTGCGGTCATCTTGTCGTCGCTACTGCGAACGACAGAATGACGTCTTATTACATGCAAATGATTTGCAAATGATCTACAATAAAAATTAGTCCAAATTCTATCAAAAGACCAACAATTTCTCGTTGGTCATTAAATCGTTGTTTGCTATTACACGAAATGATTATTGTTCAAATCCAAACGATCTAACGATTTTTCGATTGATAATTGTCCCATGAAATAGGGCGTTTAGTATCCCTTTGACCCACATTGATAGGTCTCTCACTATCCGGCCAACAACATGCTCTGCACTGAAGAGGGGCAACAACCCTGAAACAGCTGTCTGGAGATAGGCAGCTTTTCCATTTGGAGAGATTTTTGGCTTGACATAGATCCCCAGTTAATGTTTTAAGACTCCTAAATGGAGTCAAACACTGTCTTGAAGTGACACGTGATGAGAGCTATTTTACATATTCCCCATTTAGGAAGAATCCTCTAATGTGAAGGTAACCGCTAAGCTTCTGTTCTTCTCTAGTAACTTACATCCTAGAGTTGTTATTCCCCTTCATATAATAAAGTTCAGACAACTTGTTCAGATTACCTAGCTCTGCACTTGTCTTCTAGGAGTGAGCCATGCGTAAGGACTAGAGATGAGCGAACCGGGTTCGGGTTTGAGTCCATCCGAACCCGAACTTTTGGCATTTGATTAGCGGTGGCTGCTGAAGTTGGATAAAGCCCTAAGGCTATGTGGAAAACATGGATATAGTCATTGGCTGTATCCCTGTTTTCCAGACAACCTTAGAGCTTTATCCAAGTTCAGCAGCCCCAGCTAATCAAATGGCGAACGATCGGGTTTGGATGGACTCAAACCCGAACCCGGTTCGCTCATCTCTAGTACGGACGGAGAAGAAACCCGAGCTACTTGATGACACAACCCGGCGTCCTCCAGCCCTGCTACAATGCTACCCATCTATAAATTAGATAATCACATTGTATTCATCATAGGAAAATCACAACTCTTACATTTCCATTTTCTCCATTCACGCCCAACACCAACATATAAAAATGCGGAGGGTACGTGGCACAGGGACATTAGCATTTTATAATTGGTTTGTAAATGACTAGAATCTTCTATCTAGTTGTAGTTTTATTAAAAACAGAATTATTGAGGGGAAAAAAAGAGCTTCTTTGTGTCTGACTAAACATGGAAGGTTTTCTTATGGTAACACGGGCAATCATTCTTCTTACTAAATTTAATTTCAGAAAAACTGCCGATAGCATTATAGAAATAACTATAAGAAAAAGGTCAGAAAATAACCGTATTATACCAGTAATACCGGAGAATCAATCACTGACTCCACACCGAAGAAACCAACACAGAACTATACAGTATCTATTCATATCTACCTATCTATCTATCTATCTATCTATCTATCTATCTATCTATCTATCTGTGGTGTCCCAGCACAGGGTGCTGTTCCTTGGCACCTGTGCAAAGTTTTCACTCAGGTTTACAGATGGGAGATGTAGTATTGTGTTCTCCCCACTAGGTGTTACTACTGTTCTTCCTAACCTGTTGCGCAGCTGAAGGACATGTTTTATACCATGTGTTATGTGCTGACCAATCCTAGATGCTGGTTCTCTTCTACCCATCTCTTTTCTCCTCTCTCTCACACACACGCAGCCCTACCACTCACAGGAGGGTTTAGTTTCAGCCCCTGTAGGAGGAGTTAGCTTGGTGAGTTCAGTCTTTATTTTACAGGGTGAGAAGAAGCAAACCAACTAGTTCCTGCAGAAGTTAAGCCAGGGCCTGGCTTGGCCAGGACCCCTGACAGGGAATTAGTAATTGGAGGACAGATGTGTGAGGGATTAGCTCCTTACAAAGTCTTTCTACTAAACACTAAAACCAGTATGCAGTGCTAAGCTCCACTTAGGGTAGAGAAGCCACTTATGATAACCCTTGCCCACACCAGGAACCTTTTTAAACAGTGCAGGGAAGTCTCATGAAACAAGTGGAACTGACCCCAGTAGGACAAAGCTACCAGGGTAAAGCTCTACATATCCTACTGCGCAGCGCAGGACTACTGGGAAGTCTCAAAAGCCTACTACACCCAGATAACTGACGACTGGGGCTTGTAATATCCACCTAGTATGGGTATTTTGCAACTAGAGGGCATAAGGCAGTTCATTCACTACATTGGACAGAGCTCCTCTGGCAACTCCTCTCCTCTTCATCCTCTCTCTCTACAAAGCATCTTCTACTTTATCCTGTGTACTGTGGAACCTGAACCTTCTTTCAGTAAAATATTCTAAATTTTGAGTGAACGCACAGGACTGGTTGAATCTATCAGCACCTGCACCCACCCACACTGGGTTCTGTGACTGGCGGTACCAACTACCCGGGTGGATCTGCTACCACTCCCAGCTACTGTGATAAGTGCCCAAGTAACCCTAAACACCCCGGAGGTTACTGACCATTGGGGCAGAGCTCATCACATCTATCTATCTATATCTATCTCCTATGTATCTACCTTTTATCTATCCATCTATCTCCTATGTTCCAGTAGGACTGTACTAGTAGTCTATAGTCTGATATTGCTGTCATGGTGTATATTTACATTCTTGATCCTATATACTCTATATACACATCATTGAGGCTGTACAGTAAAGTTTGCAGCATTCACACTGGTAAATAAGGAGGTAAATACCCTAGAGGCCTCAGTCTCTTCCAGCCTTTCGCCTGATCCTCACATGCAGGTGATATATTAGTCGGCTGTTTATGTTCTTTTCAACTTTAATGTGTAAATTATGGACACTCACCCTCCTTCTCACGGCCCGCCTCTATGACAGGTCACATGTAATGAAAGCCACACATAGACTTTGCTAAACCTCCTGAGTTTTCTCCTTCCAGAGCAGTTCATCTCCTTTATTTGCAAATTGCCACTTGTAATGAAGAGGTTTGACAGTAATGTAGGGCAGGAGACTATTAAATGTCCGCCTGAGGGTCCGCAGCCTATTTCCGAGCAATGATTTGCTGGCCCAAAGGTAGCGATGGCCGTATATCATGACTGAGAATCACAAGTCTTTTATTACACCCGAGTCCTCTTAACATTGACAAATCTACAAGAATTTATTTACAAGGAATCATGTTTAGAAATTCTGTTTTATGTCTGGAGCCGCAACGTTCCATCAAATGGACATAAACAATTGTTACATTACATTCACTATAAATGTACAGTTTATTTGGCCGGGACTGTGTGGTACATAATGGAAGGATCACAGCCAAAGGGTGGGGGTGGGAAATACTTGTTTACATCTGGACTGGAAATATTGATGCATAAGTGCTATGAAAATGTATATGTCTTCAAATAAAAAGAGCTACATAGTGATACAGTACATAGGACCCTGACTACTTATTCTTTCCTGCCCCATACATAAAGCAGATGCCTTTTTGTCTTCCTCCCCCCAATACATAGAACCTCGGACCTGTCTCCTCTTTCCCAATACATAGAACCCTTGACCTTCTTCCCCTTTCCCAATACATAGAACCATTGACTTGTCTCCCCCTCCCCAATACATAGAACCCCTGACTTGCCTCCCTTACCTTTCCCAATTCATAGAACCCCAACCTGTCTCCCCCTTCCCCAATTCATATTTAATGTCCCATTATGGGTGGTTCTCTTGTCTTTAAACGCTCAGGTAAAACTAGTTCACTCATGGGCCACAGCTGGATTAGTTAGTTGCTGTGCCCTATTCCAGCCACTAGGTGTCTCACTTCTCCTGTGCACAGCTTCAATTTAGCTAGAAAGGTTTGGCCTGTTTGATACCTCTTTGCTCACACATTTCCTGTTAGGAGTTAGTTGTAGTCCGGCTCTAGATCAGTGAGGAGTCAGATCAGTCTAGTTCCATTTCCAGAGAAAAAGACCACAGCAGCAATGTGCCTCTAGAACGTAGCAGTCGAGTAACCGGAAAAATAGGAAACACCCTTGCCTACGCCGAGACTCTTCACTTCAGAACAGTAACCCCCTAAGAAAGAGAGGAAGAGGGACTAATCCCCAGTAGAGCACAGATGCAAGTTAGCCTCTCTCTACTGACAATGCTCGACTACGTGGGAAAACTCTAACTAGTTATCTTCACCCAGAGACAGAGGTCTGGGACTCGCACTACCTCATAGGGCGTTCACAGAGACTGTGCAGGCAGAAGGCAGTCAGATACCACAGATTTATCTACGCATGAGTACGAGTAGTTCTTCAAGTTATACTTCACACACATCCCGGCAGAGTTCTGTTCTAATTAGGCAAGAGCTCCTATCCGGCCCTTACACTACCCTGACAAACAACTGTCCTATTCTTCTACCTTCTGCTACCAAAGTCTGTCTAAGAAGTACTGTGTTAGATATTTTTGTACTAGTACCCACGTGTCTGAAGGTGGGTAAAACCACTCCAAGTCACCGCAAAGCACCAGAGCCCACCAGCTGGTACAATACCAGCATTTAGCGCCCCGGGCCAAAGCACCCCTGACTTGTTTCCCCCTCCCCAATACACAGAACCCCTTACCTGCCTCCCCCTCCCCAATACAAAGAACCCCTGACCTGCCCTCCCCCTCCCCAATACATAGAACTGATGACATACCCCCCTCCTTCCCAATACATAGAACTGATGACATACCTCCCCTTCCCCCATTACATAGGACCTGCCTCCTCCTCCCTAATACATAGAACCCATGTCATATCTGCCCTTCCCCAATACATAGAACTGATGACATACCTCCCCTTCCACCATTACACAGTACCTGCATCCTACTCCCTAATACATAAAACCCCTGACTTGCCTCCCCCTCCCCAATCCATAAAACCCCTGACCTACCTCCCCCTCCCCAATACATAGACACTCTCATCTGCCTCCACCTACCTAATACATACACCCCCTGCCGCCTTGTGTCTTCCTTGCCACCTCACTCCATGTCCGGGTCCCTGATGGAAATGAGTCGGGACGCAGCTCCTGCCGCTCATGAGTTTTTCATCTGTTCCTAAAATTCTTCATCAGAAGCAGAAATGACAAGCATGGGGTATTAAGCTCCGGCAGATGGATCTTTTTTGCATTTGTTTAGCACTGAAGTCTCTTCATCCTTTTGCACACATGAATTCTCGCTTCAAATCAACAACTATTTGCCTATTTTTTGTCACCCGCAGCGCATAAATTGTCACAGTAGAATACTGATGGCGCTTCTTGTATGTAAGACGTTACCTGGAGAGAATAGGTAACCCGCTCGGAGACGGCGACGCTGTACCCAGCCGTTATTTCTACTCAGGCAATTTACAGGAACTTTCAAAGCATCTGAAGAGCACGTACTACAGGAACTTTTTTATTTTATATTTTTTTTATGTTTTCGGAAAGTCAGACAAAATTGCAAAGCTTAAGAGTTATAAGAGACTCAGTGTGACTTCAGCGGAGAGTAACAAGTGTGCGACAAGATCAACCGTAATGAATTCCCATCGCTATAATAGATGTGCTGTCCGGGCTGCAGACTCGGGAGAATGATTAAAACACAGAGATCGGATTTATCTAAAGTTGCAAATGAGAAAATTCACATGAAAAGCATTTGTGTCTCCTATGTACCAGGATACAGATGTGTCCAACCTTAACCCTTACATGGTTGTAGTTAGGGAGAACAAACACATGAAACACAGCACCACAGTGTCGCATGAAAGCACAACCCTCAACAGAATGCAAATCAGATCCCAACCACTTGGAGGTCACCTATACCGCAGGATGTACATCCCTCAATAAAATATTATAACATAATATCAAGATTATAATTTTTATTATTATTATCATTATTATTATTTATTTTTAAAACTGGTAATCTCAAACCACAGATTTAGAAATTTGTTCAACCAAGAGGAGTAGTAGATACTGCCATTTGTGAAAATATTATAATATTACTCCTTATGTACAAGAATAAAACTACTATAATACTGCTTCCTATATACAAGAATATAACTACTATAATACTGCCTCCTATATACAAGAATATAACTACTATAATACTGCTCCTATATACAAGAATATAACTACTATAATACTGCTCCTATATACAGGGATATAACTACTATAATACTGCTCCTATATACAGGAATATAACTACTATAATACTGCTCCTATATACAAGAATATAACTACTATAATACTGCTGCTATATACAAGAATATAACTACTATAATACGAACTGGAGAGAATGGAACGGCTGCACATCCCATCTATGGCTGATACTAATGCCGCTTGGCCTATATTAAAAATCAACACCAGAGTGTCTGTATATGAATTGATCAAGCCATATTGCCCCGTGTACCACCGCGCAGGTCCTCTGGTCCACACGGGTCCCTACGCTAACTCCACACCGTGTCGGTCAGCGACCGCCAACCCCGCAAAGCGTGCACATGCAGGGAAGGGAGGCCATGGAACGGCCCTGCAACCCCAATGTCACAGGACCAGACCCAAAAAGCCCCACCAAAACCCGGCCTATAACTACTATAATACTGCCCCCTATATACAAGAATATAACTACTATAATACTGCCCCCTATATACAAGAATATAACTACTATAAAACTGCTTCTATATACAAGAATATAATTACTATAATACTGCCCCCTATATACAGGAATATAACTAATATACTACTGCTTCTATATACATGAATATAACTACTATAATACTGCTCCTGTATACAGGAATATAACTACTATAATACGAACTGGAGAGAATGGAACCGCTGCACATCCCATCTATGGCTGATACTAATGCTGCTAGGCAGGGGCGTTGCTAGGGTCCTAAAACATCCGGGGCCCGGGCCCTCTGAGTGCCGTCATAAGCGCTTAGCGAAGGAGCCCGATGCAGAAGCTAGTAACCCCAATGACTGCTCAATTAGTCCTGCTCTATTGCCTCCACTCTTAATAACTGTGGCTAAGCAGGCACAGACAGCTCCTTCACAGCTCCCCCTGTACACACAGCCTCTGGGAGGTCTGCCCTAGCTCCTATCCTCTAGGCCAGTGTTTCCCAACCTTTTCTACCTCGGGGAACTCCTACCAGATAACGTTCTACAAAATGCAAAAACCTCATTCAGTGACTCACAGGTGACGTCTTCTTTGATCTGAGTTGTTTTTTTTTCCCTTTTCCTCTCCATCCGGCCCAAACCACCATGATGATTTCTTTCAGTTGCAATTCATCTCTTCAGAACCTGCCAGACAAACATCTCAGGCTCTGCACTTTTCCTTCAATTTCCTTCCCTTTTCCCCTCCTATAGGCTCCCATACAGTAGTTATTCCACTACCTGGTGTCAGTGAGTAGGTAGGTAAGTATGTTGCCCCCTGTAGGTAGGATACTCTGCTGTGCCCCCAAATAGTAATAATGTCCAGTGTTGTGCCCTATAGTAACAATGCCTCCTGCTGTATTACCCCACATTGTAAAATGTCCCCCTGCTGTGTACCCTTATATAGTAATAATGCCCTCTGCTGTGCCCTATATAGTTATTATGCCCCCTGCTGTACCCTCCATATAGTAATAATGCACCCTCTGCTGTGCCTCCTATGTAGTAATAATGCCTCCTGCTGTACCCTCCATATAGTAATACCCCCTCTGCTGTGCCTCCTATATAGTAATAATGCGCCTGCTGTACATACCATAGTAATAAGTTCCCATCCTGCCTGCAATTAACCCGACCGCCATCCCCAAACACACTACCCCACCTGACCCCTTCCACCCACACACACTACCCCACCTCACCTTCTCCACCCACACACACTACCCCACCCGGCCCCCTCTTTTCCCCATGCTTCTCCCCCCCCCCCCCCCGCTTCTCTCCCCTATGCTTCTCTCCCCAATACTTCTCCCCCCTGCTTTTCTCCCCCATACTTCTTCCCCTTGCTTCTCTCCCCATACTTCTCACCCCTGCTTCTCTCCCCCATACTTCTCCCCTGTGCTTCTCTCCCCTGCTTTTCCCCCCATAATTCTCCCCCCTGCTTCTCTCCCCCATACTTCTCCCCCCACTTCTCTCTCCCATGCTTCTCCCCCCCATATTTCTCCCCCATACTTCTTCCCTGCTTCTCTCCCCCTGCTTTTCCTCCCATGCTTCTCTACCCTGCTTCTCTCCCCCCATGCTTCTCTCCCCCATGCTTTTCTCCCCCATGCTTTTCTCCCCCATGCTTCTCTCCCCCCATGCTTCTCTCCCCCATGCTTCTCTCCACCATGCTTTTCTCCCCCCTTGCTTCTCTTCCCCCATGCTTCTCTCCCCCCATACTTCTCTCCCCCATATGCTTCTCTCCCCCATGCTTTTCTCCCCATATGCTTCTCTCCCCCATGCTTTTCTCCCCCCATGCTTCTCTCCCCCATATGCTTTTCTCCCCCCATGCTTCTCTCCCCCATGCTTCTCTCCCCCCATGCTTTTCTCCCCCCATGCTTCTCTCCCCCATGCTTCTCTCCCCCATATGCTTTTCTCCCCCCATGCTTCTCTCCCCCATATGCTTCTCTCCCCCATGCTTCTCTCCCCCATATGCTTTTCTCCCCCCATGCTTCTCTCCCCCATGCTTCTCTCCCCCATGCTTTTCTCCCCCCATGCTTTTCTCCCCCCATGCTTTTCTCTCCCCATGCTTCTCTCCCCCATGCTTCTCTCCCCCCATGCTTCTCTCCCCCATATGCTTCTCTCCCCCATGCTTTTCTCCCCCATATGCTTCTCTCCCCCATGCTTCTCTCCCCCATGCTTTTCTCCCCCCATGCTTCTCTCCCCCATATGCTTCTCTCCCCCATGCTTCTCTCCCCCATATGCTTTTCTTCCCCCATGCTTCTCTCCCCCATGCTTCTCTCCCCCATATGCTTTTCTCCCCCCATGCTTCTCTCCCCCATATGCTTCTCTCCCCCATGCTTCTCTCCCCCATATGCTTTTCTCCCCCCATGCTTCTCTCCCCCATGCTTCTCTCCCCCATGCTTTTCTCCCCCCATGCTTTTCTCCCCCCATGCTTCTCTCCCCCATGCTTCTCTCCCCCCATGCTTCTCTCCCCCATATGCTTCTCTCCCCCATGCTTTTCTCCCCCATATGCTTCTCTCCCCCATATGCTTCTCTCCCCCATGCTTTTCTCCCCCATATGTTTCTCTCCCCCATGCTTCTCTCCCCCATATGCTTTTCTCCCCCCATGCTTCTCTTCCCCATATGCTTCTCTCCACCATGCTTTTCTCCCCCCTTGCTTCTCTTCCCCCATGCTTCTCTCCCCCATATGCTTCTCTCCCCCATGCTTCTCTCCCCCATGCTTTTCTCCCCCTATGCTTCTCTCCCCCATATGCTTCTCTCCCCCATGCTTCTCTCCCCCATATGCTTTTCTCCCCCCATGCTTCTCTCCCCCATATGCTTCTCTCCCCCATGCTTTTCTCCCCCATATGCTTCTCTCCCCCATGCTTCTCTCCCCCATGCTTTTCTCCCCCCAATGCTTCTCTCCCCATGCTTCTCTCCCCCATGCTTCTCTCCCCCATGCTTCTCTCCCCCATATGCTTCTCTCCCCCATGCTTTTCTCCCCCCATGCTTCTCTCCCCCATGCTTTTCTCCCCCCATGCTTTTCTCCCCCATATGCTTCTCTCCACCATGCTTTTCTCCCCCATATGCTTCTCTCCACCATGCTTTTCTCCCCCCTTGCTTCTCTCCACCATGCTTTTCTCCCCCCTTGCTCCTCTCCCCCAGATACTTCTCTCCCCCGTGGTCCTCTCCCCCATATACTTCTCACCCCATACCTCTCTCCCCCTTGCTTCTCTCCCCCATGCCTCCTCACCTCCACAGTCACCTCCACCTCACCTCACCTCCACCGAGTTTCACCTACTGGCCGCTCGCAGCGGCTGCCGGATGTGCTGCGCTGCGGCGGGCCGTGGTGCACGCATCCAATCAGCGCGTGCGCCACGGCCCGCCGCAGCGGCCCCGCACTTCCGGTCTCCGCTGATTGGATTGGAGCAGCATGCACGGCGGGCGCTACGGGTGGGCAGTAGATGAGATGAGCAGCTGGCGAGGCGGGCAGCAGCCGCGATCTGCGAGCCAGATGCGGCCATCAAAAGAGCCGCATCTGGCTCGCAAGACCGGGGCTGAAGAAATCCGGGGCAGCAGGCATTTTATTCGGGGCATGAGCCCCGAATAAAACTGCCTAGCGACGCCACTGCCGCTAGGCCTATATTAAAAATCAACACCAGAGTGTCTGTATATGAATTGATCAAGCCATATTGCCCCGTGTACCACCGCGCAGGTCCTCTGGTCCACACGGGTCCCTACGCTAACTCCACACCGTGTCGGTCAGCGACCGCCAACCCCGCAAAGCGTGCACGTGCAGGGAAGGGAGGCCATGGAACGGCCCTGCAACCCCAATGTCACAGGACCAGACCCAAAAAGCCCCACCAAAACCCGGCCTATAACTACTATAATACTGCCCCCTATATACAAGAATATAACTACTATAATACTGCCCCCTATATACAAGAATATAACTACTATAAAACTGCTTCTATATACAAGAATATAATTACTATAATACTGCTCCTATATACAAGAATATAACTACTATAATACTGCTCCTATATACAAGAATATAATTACTATAATACTGCCCCCTATATACAGGAATATAACTAATATACTACTGCTTCTATATACAAGAATACACGGCACGAGGTACATGGGGCAGTATGGCTTGATCAATTTATACACAAAATTCTGATGTGTTTTTTATTTAGCCTAGCGGCACTAGTATCAGCCATAGGTGTGATGTGCAGCACTCTGTTTCTTCCCTGAACCGCATTTTGTTTCTCTCTTTTCTCCGTGTTTTGCACTCCTCCTGGTGAGACCCACATGACCGCAATTAGCAGGAGACACCTGAGTGCACATGGTTTTAATCCCTCCTGTTTTTTCCCATTCTGTTTGCTGCAGCTATGGTGAGTGTAATACCTTATCCAGACTTGTGCTGCTTGGGGGCGACCTTTTCCGCCGGGGGTGCTGGCCGGGTTCTGGTGTGGTGTTTTTGGGTCTGGTCCTGTGGCATGGGGGTCGCAGGGCCCTCCCATGGCCCCCGTTCCCTGGCTGTGCACGCCTGCGGGGTTGGTGGCCACTGACTGGCACGGTGTGGACTTAGTGTAGGGACCCATGTGTATCAGATACCGGCACGAGGTACATGGGGCAGTATGGCTTGATCAATTCATACACAAAATTCTGATGTGTTTTTTATTTAGCCTAGCGGCACTAGAATCAGCCATAGGTGTGAGGTGCAGCACTCTGTTTCTTCCCTGAACCATAACTACTGTAATACTGCTCCTATATACAGGGATATAACTACTATAATACTGCCCCCTATATACAGGAATATAACTACTATAATTTTGCCCCTATATACAAGGATATAACTACTATAATACTGCTCCTATATACAAGAATATAACTACTATAATACTGCTCCTATATACAGGAATATAACTACTATAATATTGCCCCTATACACAGGAATATAACTACTATAATGCGGTTCAGGGAAGATACAGAGTGCTGCACCTACAGGGATATAACTACTATAATACTGCTCCTATATACAAGAATATAACTACTATAATACTGCTCCCTATATACAGGAATATAACTACTATAATACTGCCCCCTATATACAGGAATATAACTACTATAATACTGCCCCTATATACAAGAATATAACTTTTATAATACTGCCCTATATACAAGAATATAACTACTATAATACTTCTCCTATATACATGAATATAACTACTATAATACTGCTCCTATATACAGGGATATAACTACTATAATACTGCTCCTATATACAGGGATATAACTACTATAATACTGCTCCTATATACAAGAATATACCTACTATAATACTGCTCCTATATACAGGAATATAACTACTATAATACTGCTCCTAAATACAGGGATATAACTACTATAATACTGCCCCTATATACAGGGATATAACAACTTTCCTGGACGTCCTACGGCAGCACAATGGGTTAAGTTCAGGATTCCTGGAACAAATCAGAAGAGACTAATTAGCAGTGATTAATAGATCAATTAAAAGACTATAAAACACCAGCAAGACCAGAGACACACTGAGTTTTATTTCTTCTGCAACAATAGGAAGAGACTAGTCTCTTTTCAGAGACTCTATGTATTTGTTTGCTAATTTTATGTTCTTTTCATTTCAGGTTGTTTTCACTGGCACCTAGTATATCCCTGTTATGGCAGCGAGTGTTACCCTGCTTAGGGATCATACTCAGAGTTATGTCTGGCAGCGAGTTCCTGCCTATAACTCTTGTTTAAAACGACGATTCTCTAAGGTGCATTACGGTTACCCATTACGGTTACCTGCCTCCACATGATGTCCCGGCCAGAGGGGGTTCCGTTTCCGCACGCCGCATCCCACGTGTAAAGATGGCGACGGGATGTGATGGAATTTTCGTCACCGGAAGTGACGCAGCTCCGTTTGCCATCGGGAACCGGAAGTGATGCAAGCGCCGTACGTCCTGTGCGCCGCAACGTAAGTGACGTAAACGAATGTGACGTAAACGGATGTGACGTCACACAGTCCTCTCGGCGCATGCGCTGGTTTCCCGAGAGGTATTTAAATCGGCGTCCGGCGCCCTGGCGTGCGGACGCACTTGCCGGGCAGCCGTATACTCAGACGCCAAACGTGGGTATTTCTGTCTTGGGCTTATACTGTAGCCCTTTACCATTACTTACGCCTGTTTTGTGTTCATCTCTCCTCAGATGTCACAGTCTCACCATCGGGGAAAAAGAAGCAGAAAATCAAGGCACAGAGCATGTCATTCTTGTCAGCAGCCAATGCCTGATGACTGCCAGGATGATTTATGTGACAACTGTTCTGCGGATCCTCCGGTGGATTACTTTGAGTCACAGGCTAAAGACTTTTTTCATTGGTTCAAACGCAAGTTGCAACCTATGATGAGCTCTCAGCCTTTATCAAAAAGGTCAAAGTCCACTAGATCTCCTTCTCCTCCTGCTAGATCTTCTAACACTTCCTCTGATTCCTCTTCAGATGATGATGATGATCAAGGACTGTCAGAGGATTACTACCTCTTTCATAAAGACGATCTAAACAAATTAATTAAAGCAGTAAAATCTACAGTTGAATCCGATTCTACTCCTCAAAAGAAATCGAAGAGAGAATCATTATACTATTTTCCTTCAATGGAGGACAAGGTTTTCCCTAGCCATCCATTATTAAAATCTCTGTTCCAGCTCGATTGGAAGAAACCAGAGAAGAGAGTAGATCCAGGTGCAAGATTTAAATCTATGTACAAGCTAAACCCTGCAGAAACAGAAGCATGGGAATTACCACCTAAAGTAGATTTGGCAGTTGCAAAGCTGTCAAAAAATGCTGTCTATCCTTCTGATGAGGCTACGTTATTAAAGGACCCTATGGATAAGAAGGCAGATTCTCTCGCCAAAAAAGCTTATTCCTCCGCTTCATATTCAGCGAAAGCTTCTTTTGCAGCGGTTCCAGTGGCCAGAGCCCTTCGTACCTGGTTGAGTCAACTTACCAGGGATCTGGAGGAAGGGGTCCAAAGAGAGGACATCCTAAAGAAGATTCCTACGATGAAAAGGGCAGCAGAATTCTTGTGCGACTATCCTTTGGATATGCTTCGCCTGTCTTCCCGTAGTCTGACACTCAACAACGCTATCCGTAGGTCATTGTGGATCAAACAGTGGTCAGGGGACCTGTCTTCCAAGAGTAATTTCTGCTCCCTCCCCTTTGATCCGGAAACCCTTTTTGGACCTAAACTTCATACCATTCTTAATGATATCAATGGAGGGAAGGGCCCAGTGTTTCCTTCTACCTCCAAGAAGATAGATACGAGATCTTTCCAGCGAAGGCGTAGTTCTCCAAAGTTTAAAAAGAACTACAAGCCATTTCGTTATCGGGTCCAAAAACAAAAAGACTCAGGATATACGAAGAAAGAAAAGCTTCAGTCCAAAAAATCCTCGGACCAATGACGCCACGCCTCCAGCCCCCCCTGTCGGTGCAAGGCTGCAGAAATATTCGTCCGTTTGGCAAAGATCTACAGAGGACGTTTGGGTCAAAAACGTGGTTTCTTCGGGCTATGCTCTCGAATTCAGAGTCCATCCTCCAGAAAGATTCCTTCTAAACACCTCATCCGACCCTCATCTACTCACTCTAATTCAAGAGTTCATTTCAAAAGGTGCCCTGGAAAGGGTCCCTCCCAATCAAAAACATCAAGGAATCTACTCCAGGCTTTTCACGGTTCCAAAAGCAAATGGGAAATACCGTCTGGTTATAGATCTGACGTATCTCAACAGATATCTCGTCTCAAAACACTTCAAGATGGAAAACATCAAGTCCGTCATAGCCGCCCTGCAGCCAAACGACTTCCTGGCCCTTATAGATCTCGCAGATGCATACCTACATGTACCAATACTTCCAGCACACAGGAAGTTTCTGAGGGTCGCGATTCAAATTCACCATGTCCAATGGCACCTACAGTTCACATGCCTGCCCTTTGGCCTATCATCCGCTCCAAGGGTATTCACCAAAGTGGCTGTGGTGTTAACAGCCGCACTACGTCTCAAAGGAATAGCTATAATACCGTATTTAGACGACTGGCTTATAAAAGCAGAGTCCAAGTCCCTTCTGCGAGTTCATCTTGCTACAGTTCTCGAATTTCTTCAACATCATGGGTTTCTGATCAACTGGAAAAAGTCCCGGCTTGTTCCATCTCAGTCTGTACAGTACCTCGGCTTCATTGTGAACTCTCGGCGGATGTCTCTGACTCTTTCCACAGAGAGGATATCGAAGATTCAAGCAGAAGTCAAGTACCTAATCAATCATCCAGAAACCTCAATAAGGAGAGCGATGAGAACTCTGGGGTGTCTGACCTCAGCTATAGATGCGGTGGACTGGGCACGCTTCCACACAAGATGCCTGCAGGACAACATACTTTCAGTCTGGGATCGAACTACATCCACTCTAGACAGTCGGCTGTGGATCTCTCTTCGAACAAGACAGGATCTTCGCTGGTGGCTCGACCTCGGTCGTCTCCAGGCTGGTGTATCTCTTCTTCCTCGGGAGAAGATAACTCTCACAACGGATGCCTCCTCCTGGGCTTGGGGTGCCCATGTCGGGAACAACTGGGTCCAGCGTCCTTGGTCCCCTCAAGAGAAATTGATGTCCTCGAATTGGAAGGAACTTCGAGCAGTCAGGCTAGCCTTAATCCACTTTCGCCCTCTGGTTCTTCAGAAAGAAGTGTTAGTTCAGACCGACAACATGGCAACGGTCTTTTACCTGAAGAAACAGGGAGGCACAAGATCGCCCTCACTAATGTCGGAGTGCAGACGTCTATTTCAGTGGGCGGAGATGAATCTTGCGACCATCTCAGCTGTTCACATCAGAGGGGAATTGAACATCACGGCAGATACATTGAGCAGACATGCTCTCTTACCAGGGGAATGGAGTCTCAATCCAGAAGTCTTCTCTCAGGTCACCCAGAAGTTCGGCAATCCAGTAGTGGATGTGTTCGCCACCTATCTGAACACCAAACTCCAAAGATTCTGTTCCCTGTCAAGATATCACAATCCATGGGCCCTAGACGGGATGTCAATTTCTTGGAAGAAGATCTTCATATATGCTTATCCACCCATTCCTCTGATTCAGAGAGTCCTGGAGAAGATAAAGAACGAGAATGCCAAAGCATTAGTAATTCTCCCGTTCTGGCCCCGCAGGGCATGGTTCGCTCTTGCATTGTCTCTTTCGAGAGGAAGATTCTGGAGACTTCCGCTTCGACCAGACCTACTGTCCCAGAGGGGGGTGTTGCATCCGGATCTCAACCGATTACATCTGACGGCTTGGTTGATGAACTAAACCTATTACGCCATGAGGGGTTTTCAGATGAGGTGATCACCACACTTTCCAAAGCAAGGAAGCCCAATACTCTGAAAACTTATGATAGGATTTGGAGAATCTTCAAATCTAAGCTGGACTCCTCGGCAGATGTCTCCCTTCCCTCAGTGCTACATTTCTTACAGGAAGGATTAAAGAAAGGTCTAAAGATGAATACACTTAAACTTCAGTTTACAGCAATAAATGCTCACCTGAACGGGAAGTTTTCTAACAATCCGGTCGTACGGACATTCTTTAAAGCGGTAAAAAACATCGCTCCGCCGATCCGCCGCCCCTTGCCATCTTGGGATCTCATCGTGGTTCTGAAACATCTGGTCAAACCCCCGTTTGAACCCTTGGAGGAGGTGGATATTAAATACGTCTCCTGGAAAACGTTATTCCTAGTCGCCATGGCAACAGCCAGGAGAATAAGCGAACTCCAGGCATTATCCTCAAGGCAACCGTACCTGAGAGATCTGGGCAATTCTCTAGCAATGCGCACCATGCCCAGTTTCCGTCCAAAAGTGACTTCATCGTTCAATCTCAATCAAGAGATTTTTCTACCATCTCTGGAATCTGATGATCCATCAGTCGCTCTGCTGGATGTGAGAAGGGCGGTCCTATGCTATCTAGATAGAGTGAAGGCAGTGAGAAAATCGGAACATCTATTTCTCCTGTTTGCAACTTCCTCTGAAGGTCAGAAGGCCACTAAACCTACCCTGGCAAGGTGGATTCGTGATACTATTTCCTTCTGCTACAATCAGGAAGGTCTCGAAGTTCCTCCTCATCTTCGGGCACACTCTACTCGCTCTACAGCTGCATCATGGGCCGAATCCAGATGTGTTCCTCTGGAAGAGATATGCCGAGCCGCGACGTGGTCAAGCCCCTCCACCTTCGTGAACCATTACAGGCTTGACATGTCTGAGTACACAGCCTTTGGCAGACGGGTGCTCCAGTGTGCTGCTGATCCAGTTACCCCCCCTTAGTTTGGCTTCTTAAATCCCATTGTGCTGCCGTAGGACGTCCAGGAAGGAAAAAAATTTTAACCTGTAATTTTCTTTTCCTGGAGTCCGTAGGCAGCACAAGCGCCCTCCCAATAAATATGTTTTGCTGCATACCACTCAGTGTGTCTCTGGTCTTGCTGGTGTTTTATAGTCTTTTAATTGATCTATTAATCACTGCTAATTAGTCTCTTCTGATTTGTTCCAGGAATCCTGAACTTAACCCATTGTGCTGCCTACGGACTCCAGGAAAAGAAAATTACAGGTTAAAATTTTTTTCCATAATACTGCCCCTATATACAGGAATATTCTACTGTAATACTTTTTATGGGAGAGTGTTGTGGGCATGCTCTATGACCTGGTAGAAAGATTATCTTTGTTATCTCTCCAGTATATTTGGGTGTAAGCTGCCACTGACAGAAAAGAGTGTCACTCATTCTGCGCCTCTAGTCGAGCCCTTTATATTCCGTATGTATTTCCAGCTGTATCATTAGTAGGATCAGTACATTCAATAACAGCCAGCTCCATGTTCATTACATTTTAACTCTAATGTAATTTGCTTGAGCAATTCCCCATCAATAACGCAGGCGTCTTGTATTAGTTTTCCTGGTTGAAGATGAGGTTTGGATAATTATGGGAGACACATGATATGTAAATGATGGCGCAAGAGGGAGCTGTGTGTAAAGACTGATGACAGACGGAAGACGAAGGGGGAGATTTATCAGACATGGTGTAAAGTGAAACTGGCTCAGTTGCCCCTAGCAACCAATCAGATCCCACCTTTCATTTTCCAAAGAGCCTGTGAGGAATGAAAGGAGGAATCTGATTGGTTGCTAGGGGCAACTAAGCCAGTTTCACTTTACACCATGTCTGATAAATCTCTCCCAAAGTGTCTCAGTGTCTTATTCCAGCCCTATCGCCTTGTATCTAACCCCGCGGTCCAGGCAAGATGGGTGGTGGCTCTCTACTAGCTTCCACTCTCCTCCCCTAGTTACACTACTACTCTTAGGGGCTTGCTGTAACCCCAATGCACCGTGTCACAACACTCTGATGTATACCTATGATATATGGGCCACATGTAGTGTGAACATGACCTAAGGGTGTGGGGATGAGTAGCTCCTGAAACATGTTGGACTTGGTTTTCTACACTATGGTCTTGAACTAATGTTGATACATAGATGTACAAAAAGTTTCGAGGCATTGCTTATAGCCCCACCCACAAGACTCTCTTACATAGTGGGAGGGGGAAATAGGGTTGGCTGAATACCCAGCTAGAGTGTCCAACATGATCAGGAAAGCTCATTACAGGATGTGCAATATACTGGAATTGAGGCAGCGAAGACAACAGAGCAGACCGTTGGCATCTGAAGCAGGAGAGGCGGCTCTGGTGTAGACCGCCTGCTCCTTACACTCCTTACTTCCTGGTGCGACTTCACCATAGCTTGCCCTGGTCCTCTATCCTCTCTGTATTATGTTATCATCAAATAGTTTCCAATATTCGGATGAGTATAGTAGTTTATTGTTATGTAGAATCTCATTTCCCAGTTCATCTCAGTGCTGCACCATGATATCAGTCTTTACTGTTGTTCTCGCATTATATTCACCAGACTATTCTAGAACCAGGGAGCTCTAGATCGGTATCTCCGGAATAGCTCTCCGTCTGTTACAAATATACCCAAGTCCCAGCAGGCCCCAACATTAATAATAATAATAATAACAATAAAATAATAATAATAAAAAAAAAAAAAAAAAAAAAAAAACTGCTATCAGGGTATGCTGGGAGTTGTAGCTTTGCAAAAAATGGAGAGATACAGGTTGGGGAGCACTGTTCTAGGTAAACAGAGTTCAAGGGGTTACCCAGGCTTAGAAAAACATGGCCACTGTCTTCCAGAAACAGCACCATTCTTGTCCTCAGTTTGGGTGGGGTTTTGCAGCTCAATTACATTGAAGTCAATGGAGGCAAATTGTAATACCACACATATCCTGAGGACAGGGGTGGCGCTGTTTTTTTTTTTTTTTTTTTTTTTTTTTAAATATCGACCATGACTGATATTGTCACTACACAACTTCTACTATAATGTCAGCTTTCACTGTCGTCCTTGCATTATATTCATGAAGCAGACAGATGAGGATGAGCAGGATATAGAAAAATGTTACATATCTTTTAATACAACTAAAATCCTCATTCACTCATCTGTAGTTACTGTGCGGTTTATGGGGTTTTCTGTAATTGCTTTTTTAAGGGAACCCGCCAAATTGGACAAGCAGTGTGATCTGCCATCAGCATGTTATAGAGGAGGCGAAGCTGAGCTCATTGATATATAGCTTTGTGGAAAAAGATTCAGTAGAACTTGAAATTTATTGATTGAAATCTCTAATTTGTCAGAGTTTAAGAGCCCAGTGGGAGGAGTTATTTATCAGCATGCATACAGAATAGATGTCAGTCATTAATAAGGACACCCTACTGTAATCTTTTCTAATTCTGGGCTGAAGAGTCTAGTAGGCGGTCCATATCAACAACTGACATCTATTCTGTATGCATGCTAATAAATAACTCCTCCCACTGGACTCCTAAACCCAGAAAAATTTGGGATTTTAATCAATAAATTTCAAGTTTTACTAAATCTTTTCCCACAAAACTATAGATCATTCAACTCAGCTTCTCCTGCTCTATAACATCATACGGGTAGATTGGACTACGTTTTTATGGTGCCAGGATCCCTTTAAGGAATTCTCCATTGAAATGCACAGAAAGTTTAATATTACTTTTACACTTATCTCACTCATAGTAATGAAATCCAAGGACGGCATGTGTGCAGCCCGACCTTACATGCCGCCCTGCGCTCCGGTACACTGTTGCGCCTCAGGACTTACACAACCTTTCAACTTGCATCTGGTTTCTTCATGTTGTGAATATGTATTTTATGTCTTATAAAGAATTTTTCCTCTTTTATTTTTTTGGACGGTCCAGACGGAGATGGCGTAAATGCAGCCCCCGGGGTCTACGGCAGACACAGGAGAAGATGAGAAGTGTGGAGATCACAGGTAACTGCTGCTGCTCGGGCTGCATTGATTTAACCTACACTGTAAAGTGTTCCGGAGCAGCTCCGTATCCATCATTAATGGCCGGGATTGATTCTTCCTCCTTTATTGCTGTCGCTTTTGGGGCTTTTTTTTGCAGTTAAATGAAGTGCGGCGGATAGATCTCCCTCTAACAAACGTGGAAATCATTAATGCAGAAATAACCATTCGGAATATAAAATTTTTACAAAGTTGTACATCAAAGGGGAGGGAATACAAAGAGTTCGGAGGTGATGCGCTACTGGAGGTTACCACCAGGGGGCATCACCTCATCCTGTTTCCTTAAAACCTGCAAATCTTCATTTACAAAAAGAAAAAAAAAAAAGATTGCACAGGGACAGCATCTTGTCAGGCGGATCACAGGCGGATCTCGCTGCCTTCTTATCACCAGGGCAGAAATCAGGACGTCCCCTGAGATCACAGCAAAGTCATCTGCAGGTTCAGTGGTCGTAATAGAAGCGGCGGAAAGTCTCAATTTATGTGAATGTTAGGAAAATGTTCATTAGCAGAGCTGGAATGGTGGAAATATTAACGCTTATTACATACAAAATATCTCAAAACTGATATACAATATAATTATATATATATATATATATATATATTTTATCATTATTATTTTTTAATTTATTTATTATTTATTTATTTATTATTTATTTATTTTTTACTCGTTTGAAGGGGTGCTCCGGCAAAAATCTTGTTTTCAGAAAGTTATCTAGATTTGTAATTTACTTCTATTTAAAGATCTCCAGTCATCTAGTCCTTATCAGCTGCTGAATGTCCTGCAGGAAGTGGTGTTTTTTTTCTACTCTTACACATTGCTCTCTGCTGCCACCTCTGTTCATGTCAGGAACTGTCCAGAGCAGGAGCAAATCCCCATAGAAAACCTCCCCTGCTCTGGACAGTTCCTGACATTGACAAAGGTGGCAGCAGAGAGCACTGTGTCAGACTGGAGAGAATACACCACTTCCTGCAGGACATACAGCAGCTGATAAGCACAGGAAGACTGGAGATTTTTTTATTTAAATACAAATAATTTACAGTCAATTTTAAAGAATTATTTCTCCGGAGTTTTCCTTTAGGCTTGATTTAGATAAAAGCAGAAAAACAACCAATAAACCTGAAATAACCAATAGCTACATATAAACATATAAATAGTTTACCTAGTCAAGTCAATTTTATAGGTGGTAAAAAAATCAATGAGACTCCCGACACCATATACATATACAATGAGACTCCCGACACCATATACATATACAATGAGACTCCCGACACCATATACATATACAATGAGACTCCCAACACCATATACATATACAATGAGACTCCTGACACCATATACATATACAATGAGACTCCCGACACCATATACATATACAATGAGACTCCGGACACCATATACATATACAATGAGACTCCCAACACCATATACATAGACAATGAGACGCCGGACACCATATACATAGACAATGAGACTCCTGACACCATATACATATACAATGAGACTCCCAACACCATATACATATACAATGAGACGCCCAACACCATATACCTAGACAATGAGACGCACAACATTATATACACAGACAATGAGACACCGGACACCATACACACAGACGATGAGACGCCCGACACCATATACATAGACGATGAGACGCCCGACACCATATACACAGACAATGAGACGCCCGACACCATATATACAGACAATGAGACGCCTGACACCATATACACAGACGATGAGACGCCGGACACCATACACACAGACAATGAGACTCCCGACACCATATACATAGACAATGAGACGCCCGACACCATATACATATACAATGAGACGCCCGACACCATATACATAGACAATGAGACACCTGACACCATATACATAGACAATGAGACACCTGACATCATATACATAGACAATGAGACGCCCAACATTATATACACAGACAATGAGACGCCCGACACCATATACACAGACGATGAGACGCCCGACATCATATACACAGACAATGAGACGCCCGACACCATATACACAATGAGACGCCTGACACCATATACATAGACAATGAGACGCCGGACACCATATACATAGACAATGAGACGCCCGACACCTTATACACAGACAATGAGACGCCGGACACCATATACACAGACAATGAGACGCCGGACACCATATACACAATGAGACGCCCGACACCATATACACAATGAGACGCCCGACACCATATACACAATAAGACGCCGGACACCATATACATACACAATGAGACGCCCGACACCATATACATAGACAATGAGACGCCGGACACCATACACACAGACAATGAGACTCCCGACACCATATACATAGACAATGAGACGCCCGACACCATATATACAGACAATGAGACGCCCGACACCATATACACAGACAATGAGACGCCCGACACCATATACATAGACAATGAGACGCCCGACACCATATACACAATGAGACGCCCGACACCATACACACAGACAATGAGACTCCCGACACCATATACATAGACAATGAGACGCCCGACACCATATATACAGACAATGAGACGCCCGACACCATATACACAGACAATGAGACGCCCGACACCATATACATAGACAATGAGACGCCCGACACATATACACAATGAGACGCCCGACACCATATACACAATGAGACGCCCGACACCATATACATAGACAATGAGATGCCCGACACCATATACATACACAATGAGACGCCCGACACCATATACATACACAATGAGACGCCCGACACCATATACATAGAAAATGAGACGCCGGACACCATACACACAGACAATGAGACTCCCGACACCAAATACATAGACAATGAGACGCCCGACACCATATATACAGACAATGAGACGCCCGACACCATATACACAGACAATGAGACGCCCGACACCATATACACAGACAATGAGACGCCCGACACCATATACATAGACAATGAGACGCCTGACACCATATACACAGACAATTAGACGCCCGACACCATATACACAATGAGACGCCCGACACCATATACACAATGAGACGCTCGACACCATATACACAATGAGACGCTCGACACCATATACACAATGAGACGCTCGACACCATATACATACACAATGAGACGCCCGACACCATATACATACACAATGAGACGCCCGACACCATATACATAGACAATGAGACGCCGGACACCATACACACAGACAATGAGACTCCCGACACCATATACATAGACAATGAGACGCCCGACACCATATATACAGACAATGAGACGCCCGACACCATATACACAGACAATGAGACGCCCGACACCATATACATAGACAATGAGACGCCCGACACATATACACAATGAGACGCCCGACACCATATACACAATGAGATGCCCGACACCATATACATAGACAATGAGACGCCCGACACCATATACATACACAATGAGACGCCCGACACCATATACATACACAATGAGACGCCCGACACCATATACACAGACAATGAGACGCCGGGCACCATACACACAGACAATGAGACGCCCGACACCATATACATAGACAATGAGACGCCTGACACCATATACACAGACAATGAGACGCCCGACACCATATACACAGACAATGAGACGCCCGACACCATATACACAATGAGACGCTCGACACCATATACACAATGAGACGCTCGACACCATATACACAGTGAGACGCTCGACACCATATACATCAGGCGTCATACCCGACACCATATACATATACAATGAGACACCTGACACCATATACACAATGAGACGCCCGACATCATATACACAGACAATGAGACGCCCAACACCCGTGTGGACCAGAGGACCTGCGCGGTGGTACACGGGGCAATATGGCTTGATCAATTCATATACAGACACTCTGGTGTTGATTTTTAATATAGGCCTAGCGGCATTAGTATCAGCCATAGATGGGATGTGCAGCCATTCCATTCTCTCCAGATCGTGTCCGACACCTTATACACAATGAGACACCCGACACCATATACACAGACAATGAGACGCCCGACACCATATACACAATGAGACGGTCGACACCATATACATCAGGCGTCATACCCGACACCATATACATATACAATGAGACACCTGACACCATATACACAATGAGACGCCCGACATCATATACACAGACAATGAGACACCTGACACTATATACACAGACAATGAGACACTTGACACCATATACATATACAATGAGACTCCCGACACCATATACATATACAATGAGACGCCCGACACCATATACATATACAATGAGACGCCCAACACCATATACATATACAATGAGACGCCCGACACCATATACATATACAATGAGACGCCCGACACCATATACATATACAATGAGACACCTGACACCATATACACAATGAGACGCCCGACATCATATACACAGACAATGAGACACCTGACACTATATACACAGACAATGAGACACTTGACACCATATACATATACAATGAGACTCCCGACACCATATACATATACAATGAGACTCCCGACACCATATACATATACAATGAGACGCCCGACACCATATACATATACAATGAGACGCCCGACACCATATACATATACAATGAGACGCCTGACACCATATACATAGACAATGAGACACCTGACACCATATACATAGACAATGAGACACCTGACATCATATACATAGACAATGAGACGCCCAACATTATATACACAGACAATGAGACGCCGGACACCATATACACAGACGATGAGACGCCCGACATCATATACACAGACAATGAGACGCCCGACACCATATACACAATGAGACGCCCGACACCATATACATAGACAATGAGATGCCGGACACCATACACACAGACAATGAGACGCCCGACACCATATACATAGACAATGAGACGCCGACACCATATACACAGACAATGAGACGCCCGACACCATATACATAGACAATAAGACGCCCGACACCATATACACAATGAGACGCCGACACCATATACACAGACAATGAGACGCCCGACACCATATACATAGACAATGAGACGCCCGACACCATATACATAGACAATGAGACGCCGACACCATATACACAGATAATGAGACGCCCGACACC
Organism: Dendropsophus ebraccatus; assembly: GCF_027789765.1. Taxonomy (NCBI): domain Eukaryota; kingdom Metazoa; phylum Chordata; class Amphibia; order Anura; family Hylidae; genus Dendropsophus; species Dendropsophus ebraccatus. The sequence continues at coordinate 15,724,358 of NC_091462.1, read as the reverse complement.
ATATACATAGACAATAAGACGCCCGACACCATATACACAATGAGACGCCCGACACCATATACACAATGAGACGCCCGACACCATATACACAATGAGACGCCCGACACCATATACATAGACAATGAGACGCCCGACACCATATACATACACAATGAGACGCCCGACACCATATACACAATGAGACGCTCGACACCATATACACAATGAGACGCTCGACACCATATACACAATGAGACGCTCGACACCTTATACACAATGAGACGCCCGACATCATATACACAGACAATGAGACACCTGACACCATATACACAGACAATGAGACACTTGACACCATATACACGGACAATGAGACGCCCGACACCCGTGTGGACCAGAGGACCTGCGCGGTGGTACACGGGGCAATATGGCTTGAACAATTCATATACAGACACTCTGGTGTTGATTTTTAATATAGGCCTGGCGGCATTAGTATCAGCCATAGATGGGATGTGCAGCCGTTCCATTCTCTCCAGTTCGTGTCCGACACCTTATACACAATGAGACACCTGACACCATATACACAGACAATGAGACGCCCGACACCATATACACAATGAGACGCCCGACACCATATACATGGACAATGAGACGCCCGACACCTTATACACAATGAGACACCTGACACCATATACACAGACACTGAGACACCCGACACCATATACACAGACAATGAGACACCTGACACCATATAAACAGACAATGAGACGCCCGACATCATATACACAGACAATAAGACGCCTTAGATCTGCGGTAATGAACACCGACGGCCATGAGCACCTACAGCTGTCAGTGATGAGCGGTGAAACATCTGCGTTGATGCCTCTTGGCCCTCGGAATAAGAAAAAACAATGTCTTGAGGTAATCTTTTTTTTTTTTTTTTTTTTACTATACTATACTACTTTAGAATGTGGCAGAAAATCATCATTTCAGGAGCAGAAATAAGACCCCACCACCACCATACTTATCAGCTGCTATATGCCCTACAGAAGTGGTGGGTTCTTTCCAGTCTGACACAGCGCTCTCTGCCGCCACCACTGTCCATGTCAGGAACTGTTCAGGCAGGAGAGGTTTTCTATGGGGATTTGCTACTGCTCTGGGCAGTTCCTGACATAGACAGAGGTGGCAGCAGAGAACACTGTGTCAGACTGGAAAGACTACACTACTTGCTGCAGGACATACAGCAGCTGATAAGTACTGAAAGACTGGAGATTTTTAAATAGAAGTAATTTACAAATCAATTTAACTTTTTGAAACCAGTTGATTTGAAAGAAAAATAATTAGTTGGAGTACCCCTTTAAAGGGCCTATCCAGGATTAGAAAAAAAAAAAATCACAATTACTTTCTTGAAAAAACAGCACCACCATGCCCTCTGGTTGTGTGTGATTACAATTCAGCTCCACTTACATTAATAGAACTGAGCTGCAATATAACACCCAAACTGAGGAAAGGGGTGGTGCTGTTTCTGTAAGTAAGTGGCCATGTTTTACTAAGTCTGGAGGACCCCTTTAAGGGGATTGCTGTATATGCTTTTGCCTCTTTAGAATTAATCTGCCCTATTGGCTGCTTTACCCAATCTGCCATCCCATATAATACAATATACCATAAATTTGCTCATCTTTAGTCGAATTTCTCTCACTGAAAATGTGCTGGAACTAAAAGTCTCGATGAAGGAAGAACGATAGGAATTACCTGCAGCAGAGAACTGACCGACAAACCCTAAGAACAGAGAACTCAGGCCTGGAATAGAAGATATTCCCTGAGCACCTTGACATTTATCCAGATTGCTGAGCCTTCAATTACGAAATTGTTCGCTGGTCTCCTACAAAGCAACACAGATCTGAGGCCTCCCCAAGGAGCGGCTGCATTGTTTGGCCCTAGGGCCGAACCTCATACACGTTCACTTATACGAAAATCAATGGCTTTTATTTCCTTTCTAATAAAAATGTCAGCCTGAGATGCGGCTGCATATATATATATATATATATATATATATATATATATATATATATATATATATATATATCATGGCTGTGCTTAACCGACGCTACACCAAACATAAAATAAAAACTGAGCTAAATTTATCCTGCAATTCCATTTACTGCCACCAGATGGCAGAATAAACTTACATAAAGAAGAAAAGAACTCGTCAAACTGGAGGAGAGAGAAGATTTATCCTGTACCTGGAGTCTAATGTTAATTAAATTGCCAACCAGGGACTGAAGTAGAATAATATAGTGATGTCTTATGGCTCGGATAGGACTTACATTGATATTGCACTGTGTTTCCATCACTGAACAGGAGCGCTAGAGTCATTCTCTTCTGCAAAACGGTAACAATTGATATATGACCGTGAGTTTTGCAAGTGTTGTCACCCACATAGCGGATCCAGAGCCGCCAGAACTTTGTGGGGCTGTAATAGTGTGTCATTTGATAACTGTGTAATAGTGTGTCATTTGATAGGAGAATTATATTACATAGCAAGGTTGCAGGAGAGCAGCACAAAGAATGCAACACCAAATATACCATGAAGATCTATGACTACTGTGCTGTTAAAGGGCTATTCCACTCAAAAACAACTTTTAATATGTTTCTGCCCATAGTGAGACTAACAATTCCTTCCATACTTGTTATTATCTATTTGGTCTCCTTCCCCCAGTTCTTAGCTGCTGCTTTCTGCTGAAAACACAAAAATCTGTGTGAGCTTTTCTCTCTCCCCTCCCTTCTGAGACAGCTGATGTAAACAAGCCCCTGACTGGCTTTATCTGCAACTTTGTAGCTTCTTTGTAATACTGGGAGGGATAATTTGAGGTCAGATTGCTAATTAACTCAATGTAATTAACCCTCCCAGCATTATGGACTTGTTTACGTCAGCTGTCTCAGAAGGGAGAGGGGAGGGAGAGAAAACCTCACACAGATGTTGGTGTTTTCAGAAGACAGCAGCAGCTCAGAACTGGGGGAAGGAGACTGAATAGATAATAACAAGTATGGAATGAATTGTTAGTAGGCAGCAACATATGAAAATTTATGTTTGAGTGGAATATCCCTTTAAGTGGGATAGCAGATGCGGTCTGGCTCAGTGATGGGCTCCACTATGTTACCAAGGACTACACCATATGCATTATTTATCTGGGCACTGCATGAATAAGTACAATGAGACACTGTGAGCCTAAGATGATCATATGTTCCATGCTGGGAGTACTGTTTGTCAACACATGGGCACTATATGGTTCTATATGATACTATGTGGGTACTTTGTTCTATATGGCGACTCTCTTAGCACTGTAGGACACTATTTTGCTTATATATATAGTCATATAGTTCATCATTATGTAGGCAACATATTGTTCAATGTGGAGTGTGGTACTATGTGATCACTGCTTGGCTCTTATCTGCTTAATATGGCGTCATTTGGGTACTATTTAGCTTTACATTGGCTTATTTAGCAGTGTATATTGCTAACTGTACATTGGGAAAATGTATCTAACACTAACTGGGCATTGTATGGACCATTTATCTGGGCATTGTATGGACCATTTATCTGGGCACTGTATACACCATTTATTTGGGCATTGTATACACTATTTATCTGGGCACTGTATTTACCATATGTCTTGGCACCATATGGACAATTTATCTGGACACCATTTATCTGGGCATTTTATGGACCATTTATCTGGGCATGGTATACACTTTATCTGGGCACTGTATCCACCATTTATCTGGGCACCGTAAGGACAATTTATCCGGGCACTGTATGGTCAATTTATCCGGACAATATATATACACTATTTATCAAGGCAGTCTATGCACTATTTATCTGGGCACTGTGTGTATAATTTATCTGGGCACTATATGCACCATCATCTGGGCATTGTTTGCACCATTTATGTTGGCACTATATAGATAATTTATCTGGGCACTATATGCAACATTATCTGGGCACTGTATCCACCATTTATCTGGACACCCTATGGACAATTTATCCGGGCACTGTATGGACAATTTATCCGGGCAATATATACACTATTTATCAAGGCAGTCTATGCATTATTTATCTGGGCACTGTATGCACTATTTATCTGGGCATGGTATTGTGCTGTATAGAGGTCCTGTATGGCCCTGTTTGGGCACCACTTACACATTTGTTCACACAGGGGTGCAGAATCAACCGGTGCCAGAAAGTGCCAAAGATTTGTAATTTACATCTATTAAAAAGTATTTCAGCATTTATCAGCTGCTGTATGTCCTGCAGGAAATGATGTATTATTTCCAGTCTGGAGAGCAGGAGAGGTTTTTATGGGGATTTGCTCCTGCTCTGGACAGTGTCTGACATGGACAGAGGTGGCAGCAGTGAGCACTGTGTCAGACTGGAGAGAATACACGACCTTCTGCAGGACATACAGCAGCTGATAAGTACTGGAAGACTGGAGGTTCTTTAATAGAAGTAAATTACAAATCTCTGGACCTTTCTGGCCCCAGTTGATTTGAAAGAAAAAAAAAATTGCTGAACTACCCCTTTAAGTCACATGTCAATCATTGATGTGGTGTGTAAAATAAGTCGGATGCCTAGAACACAGATTATAATCATTGAGTGGAGCCAATCGGCATCCAGAGGGAAGTATAGGGAGTGAAAATACTGAGGGTATACTCATGACAAATGGAGCTACCCCAATTTTTTTAATACATTTTTTTACACCAAATTATCGTCATGCGTCCAATCACTTTAAGGCATAGAAATCATGAAAAATCCCTCTTTGCGGGCAACTTTAAATTCTGTGTTTTTCCGAAGTTCTCCAAACTTTCAGGCTGAGTTATAAATCAGGGAGCTCCGCGCGGAGAGTGGTTTGGCATTACCTGTGCGGCAGATCTCTGTTAGATGAAACCTTTAGAAGGAGTCATCATTAATATAGCGGGAATTAATGAGGCCATAGAAAGGCAACCGCCACCTCCGACTATTCATAAGGTTTGAATTGTTGCATTAATGTAGGATCTAATGGAGCATAAAATTTGCGTCCTCTCACGAGTCAGACAGATCCGATATTAATTGTTATCCGAGACTAAGGTCACAAATGAATTTCACCATCCACCAATCTTAATATGCCGGGAAAGTAAAAAAAAAAACGGAACTTTATCAGTTTGATTTAAAGGGGAAGAAAGTTTAAGAAAAGTTCTAAACCTGGAGTACGGTAGCCTGGAAAGATCAACTCTGAACATGGCCGCAGATAGATTCATGCATCACACAACCATTGGATTTAATGGATTCTCCCCAGTTTCCTATTAAGTCAGTGGATCTCCCTCATTTCACTTCATCTTGATTCAATAGGACAAAATAAAAGCTAATAAAAAGATGCAGCAATGACTTCCTGTTTATGTAGCAGAGTTGTGTGTGTGTCTTTATGTAGCAGAGTTGTTCGTGTATGGTGATACAGCGGAGGTGTGTGTGTCTGTGGGTGTGTTTATGTAGCAGAGTTGTGTGTGTGTCTCTATGTAGCAGAGTTGTTTGTGTATGGTGATGCAGCGGAGGTGTGTGTGTCTGTGGGTGTGTTTATGTAGCTGTGTGTGTCTTTATGTAGCAGAGTTGTTTTTGTGTATGGTGATGCAGCAGAGGTGTGTGTGCCTCTTTGGGTGTGTTTATGTAGCTGTGTGTGTGTCTCTATGTAGCATTTTTCTATTAAATTAACTGGTGTCAGAAAGTTATATAAACCTGTAATTTACTTCTGATTAAAAATCTTCCAGTATTAATCAGCTGCTGTATGTCCTGCAGGAAGTGGTGTATTCTTTCCAGTCTTTCTGCTGCCACCTCTGTCCATGTGAGGAACTGTCCAGAGCAGGAGCAAATCCCCATAGAAAACTTCTCCTGTTCTGGACAGTTCCTGACATGGACAGAGGTGGCAGCAGAGAGCACTGAGTCAGACTGGAAAGAATACACCACTTCCTGTAGGACATACAGCAGCTGATAAGTACTGGAAGACTTGAGATTTTTAAGTAGAAATTTAAAAATGTATATTACTTTTTGATGCCAGTTGATTTACAAAAGAAGAAATAATCTCCAGAGTACCCCTTTAACTGAGGGATGTGATCATTGTCAAATCACCTTTTATGTTTGTTCTGTAGTGTCCCAGAGCAGGTGTGTCACTACCTCTTAGCACAACCTGTCGTCTGGTATTCCTGTATGTATTTATGCTCTGGACTCCTTTACCACTTGGTGTCTCACTTTCCTGTTTGTATTGCACAGCTGCAGGTATCACAAGGGTTAATGCTGCACTTGTTTACTGTCCACTTTTGTCCAATACTTAGGCACAACACTTGCTATAAAAGCTTCCTGAAGGTCCTTAGGGGGAGTCAGTTTATGTATAGAGAGTGTGTACAGATTGCAAAAGTTTAGTTCAGGGCCTGGTCTGGAGGCCAGGTTCCCCGACAGGGACTCTGTGCTACTGATTCCTTTCAAACACTATCAACTACAAGAGTTAGGCTGTGCGAAAGCCTACAGCTGGGGTTAGGCCTCATCCACACGTTCAGTGATTTTTCTGGGCCGCAAAACCTCCCGCTATTTTTACTCCGTGATCCGTGAATAATCATTTGCATTTACATCCGTTTCTACTTCCGTGTCCGTGCTCCCCCCCCCATCCTGGTAGCGCATCACAACCCCCTGGAGCCTGACAGCTGTGTTTAATATGCATAGACCTGGTAGCTATCACGACAGCAAGTGCACCCCTATGCCACCCACCGACCAGCACACCACACCAAACATCCCTTCCTGTGATACCCTCACCCACCCACATGACGCCCTCCTCTTACCATCAGTGTCCAGGTCTTCTCTACAGTTCATCTGTCGGACGCCGCCTGCTTCAGGGATTTGGGATGCACTGCCAAAGGTGCGCTCTGGGAGAAGTGGGGGCCAGGGTTTTTTTCTTCAGATGCGCTCCAAGGGAGGGGAAAGAGGGGGACCCTCTGTGGGGGTGACAGGAGCGTTGAGAGGTGTCATGGGATCCGTTTTTTTCAAGGATTCCACGGATGTGGCATCCGTGGAATCCGTGATCCGCCTCCGCAGTGGGACATGTCCTATTTTTTTGCGGTGCTGATTGAAGAGTGGCTCACGGCACGGATCGTGTGAATAGATTCATAGGATTCAATGTCCCCTAACACTGTCCGTGGTCGCGGATCCAAGATCACGGACAGTGTTATGGGATGTGTGAATAAGGCCTTAGAGCCTCAAAGGGAAAACCTTGTCTATGTCAGGAGTTTTTTACTAGTCAGGATGTTCCAGAAAACTACAGGATCATCTGCAGTGGAGCAAAGTGCACTAAGCCGACGTACTCCATTGATCTTTGCTGGGCCATCTTGTGGAACCTTGAGTGGCTAGCTTCACCGGGTTATGCAACCCTGAGGCTTGTGCTACCAGACCTGGCACTCTGTGATCTCTTGTGCCAGAAGGCGGCATCTCCTAAACCACAAGTACCAGTATCTTCTATCAAGAGTTCTACAAAGCCAAGTCCTCCCGAAAGAGTACTGTACGAATTAGACAAGGCCCCTTTGTGGCCCCTTAGCTTCCTTCACAAATCAAGTAAAGACCAAACAAAAGCTTAACCTACTAAGCAAAGTACACAGAAGCTAATCCCACCATATACCCAGTCTAAGTGTTCTGTGTTGTCCACAAGGGGAAAGGACTACTGTTATATTTTTCTTGCACCTTACGGAAATGAACACTATTTTGTGTATTGCACTGAAGATTTGCTCAGTAAACTGTTTAACCTGTGGTTACTGTGGTTCACATCTACACCCATGGGTGTCAGTGTACCCAGGGGTGGGCATACCACTCCTGGCCACCTGGCCTCATTGGTATCCCTAACAACCAGCCCACTGCTTACTCCAACATCTACCAATCCCCAGGTTACTGCAATTCCCTGGCTTTTCAACAATAAAGGTCACAGGATAAAGGAAAACAAGCTTATTGGAAGGGGGATGACTGATGGGACCCCCACCCCAAAAATGAGTGAATGGAGTGGTAGTGCATATGCTCACCCATCACCCTATTCCCTGTCTACAGGACTTACAATGGTAGCCAAGTATGAGCACTGCCTCTCCATTTACTCCTTCTTGTAAATGGTCGGGGTCTCATTGATCGGACCCCCACCTATCAGTTACTAATCCTCTACCCTGTGGATTGGGTGATAAATTTAAATCTAGAGACAGACAGTCCCAATAATCAATATTTGTTACATTTCTAATATACAGTGGTACCTCGGTTCTTGAACATAATCGGTTCTGGAAGGCTGTTCCAGAACCGAGCAGCTTGAGAACCGAGCTGTAAGTTCCCATAGGGAACAATGTAAATCTGATTAATTGGTTTTTACACTCCATGGGTCAGGTGCAGATCACCCGGCCCACAGAGCGTAAAAACTAGCAGTAAGTAGCAGTGCTAAGAGCGAAGATTCCCGTCTAGGGCAGTATTACCAGCTGCTGCCCTAAGCACTACACCTACAGACGCCCCATCTTCTCTCACCAATTAGCATCAGGATTTTCTATTTTCTTATTGTTTTGATATTGATATCTCATCAGTCTTAGGCTGTGTTCCCACATTTATTGTACGTCACCACATGCAGCAGATGCCAGACCCTCATGTGGTAACCAATAGGCGTATGGGCAATAATCCTGTGACTGTATAACACCGCCATACCAGACCTGACCGATGCCACCATACTGTAACTAGATAACACCGCCATACCAGACATGACTAATATCACCATACCCCCTCCCCCTCGAAAAGACACCAGATTTACTGGCACTTCTGAACGGGATGTGGGAGACTAAAAACAAATAAAAACAAATAAAAAGTTGTTTCCTTCCCCTTGCTCCCTGGTGCTGCCCTAGGCTCTGGACCACGGGTGCCTAGTGGTAAATACGGCCCTGTTCCCGTCATTATGAAGGGAATCTGGCTTCATCTTCCCCGCAGCAGTGAGAGGCAGGAGCTGGTGGCTATTTAAACTTGCTGCCCTGCTCCTCTCAACTGTGGGGGGCACCCTGTAAAGAAACGGGGATTCCCCTCATTATTATGGGATTCCCCACTTCTTTACAGGGTGTCCCCCGCAGCTGAGAGGAGCAGGGCAGCAAGTTTAAATAGCCGCCAGCTCTTACCTCTCCATGGGGGGCCCTTGCACAGAAGGGGCATTCCCATCATATTGATGAGAATCCCCCGCGCTGCCGGCCCGCACTGCTCTCCTATCGTCTTCCCCTGCTCCCTGTTAGCACTGACCTATTTCCCCAGATCCCACCCGCCGGCTAGGAAAACCTCCTGTACGCTTACCCAGCCCTGCTCCCCAACTTCTGCTGCTCCCCATCACCCCTCAGAGGCGGCAGCCGGCACAACAGCTTAGGCACCGGCGGGCTGGGGAAGCAGGTCAGTGCTCATAGGGAGCAGGGGAAGATGATAGGGGAGCAGTGCGGGCCAGCAGCGTGGGGGATTCCCATCAATATGATGGGAATCCCCCTTCTGTACAGGAGATTCCCCCCAGTGAGATGCTGGAGCGGCGGCTATTTAAACTTTCCGCCGTGCTCCTGCTCCTCTCAGCTTTGGGGACACCCTGTAAAGAATCGGAGAATCCCATCATAATGAGGGGAATCCCCGCTTCTTTACAGGGTGTCCCCAAAGCTGAGAGGAGCAGGAGCACGGCGGAAAGTTTAAATAGCCGCCCGCTCCTGCCTCTCACTGTTGCGGGGTACAGGAATCCCCGCTACTGTTCCTGAACACCTCTAACTAATGTTCAGCCGACAGTTATCCCCCTGTTTTTGCTCGAGTACCGAATTATTCGAACACTGTGGTGTTCGGGCACGGAGGTACCACTGTACTTTGTGTTTTTATTTACCCTCCATTATCAAGATGGGGACACTGCAAGAAGGTCACACATGTACAAGGATGGTGCACAAAATTATGTCACAGCATGGAGTTAAAGGGGAAGTCCGGAGAATTTTTTCTTTAAAATCAACTGGTGTCAAAAAGTTTTATAGATTTGTTACCTTTTTTTAAATCTGTAGTGGTACCTTGGATTATGAGCGTAACTCGTTCCCGGACGGCGCTTGTAATCCAAATCACTGTTAAACCAAAGCAAATTTTCCCATAAGAAATCATAGAAATGCAGACAATTGGTTCCACACCCCAAAAATAATGATTTTTTTATTCTGAATAACATGTAAAACAGATGAAACAAACATTCAGAAACAGCAGAATCTGTGATATTATAAGTTACTGTAGAGTAATGGAGAGGATGGGAAACACAAGAGCTGAGAGAGACTGCAGGGAGCATGAAGGAATGAGCAGGGCAGATGTGGGCACATACATGCAGCACTCTCTGTCCAGGGAGAGAGGGGTTACAGCTATGGAGAGATTACCCCCCACAGTCCTGTCCCCTGATGGAAGCCCCAGCCTAAAGTGGACCTGCTATTATTTGGAAGGTGAGGGAGACTTCCTGGGTCAGAGTACAGGGCTGTAGACCCCGCTATGCAGACCATGCCCTTCCCCCACTCCCCCTCCCACCCAGTACAGGGAGCTCTTATACCAAAGCAATGCTCTTACACCAAGTCACAATTTTGAGAAACTGTGAGCTCTTCTTGCAAAACGCTCTTAAACCAAGTTACTCTAAAACCAAGGTACCACTGTACTTCTATTTAAAAATCTCAAGTCTTCCAGTACTTATCAGCTGCTGTATATCCTGCAGGAAGTGGTGTATTCTTTCCAGTGTGACACAGTGCTCTCTGCTGCCACCTCTGTCCTTGTCAGGAACAGAGGTGGCAGCAGAGAGCACTGTGTCAGACTGGAAAAAATATGCCACTTCCTGTAGGACATGCAGCAGCTAATAAGTATTGGAAGAGTTCAGATTATTAAATAGAAGTAAATTACAGATAGATAGATATAATAATGCCACGGTAAAGAGATAATCCATACAGTAAAGTCACAGTTCAGTATTATACAATCAGTGATGATGCATATAGTAGTGTCACCATGTGTCAAGTATTAATAACTATCATCTCATTCCAGCTAGTTCCACCATCTTCTAGCATGACCTGGGAACATAAAACACTAAATTACAACTATGTTCCTAGGAAAGATTACATTAAAGAAAAAAAAAAAAAAGTTTACAGATAAATTATAGCACCGCCTGATTTTCATCACTAGATGGCGCCATTTCATTGTACAGGAAATAGATCACCCTTCACTTTGTCTATTTATTCTTGTGTGAGACAGTAATAACAATGGATTATAATCTATAATGTAGATATTGGAAGAATTAATTATGGGAACAGCAGGATATTAAACAGCTTCCTTCCTTATAAAAAAATAAGATACATCAAGGTCCTTGAGCAGCGTCCCCCAACCTATAGATCTCCAGCTATTAAGAAACTACAAGTCCCATCATGTCCTGACAGTAACAGGTGAAGGACTGTTCCCTTTGATATGGCTTATTAGAGCATAGGATGGTCCTGGAGCGGAGTGTCCCCAACCTGTGGCCCTCCAGCTGCAAAATTACAACTCCCATCATGCCCCGACAGCTGAAGGAAGATGACCCCCCTTGTCCGAATTAGGGAGTGGCTGAGGAATGGATAGGACGGCCACCACACTCTCTCCCTATCATACAGTATCTCCAGATCACATCAGGTCTCAGTGGGGAGACCCACTGTTATCAATAACTTTTGACTTTTATGAAGATATATTGAAAGTTATTTTTTTAGGGCATAGAGAGAACCTCGAGCATGATGGGAGTTTTGGTTCTGTAACAATTGGGGTCCTAAGGGTCTCCTGCCATGCTGAGGACCCCCTATGTATGCACCCGCTGTGAGAGTAATGGGAATACCTGCGACTTTCTATTATCCTGTATGCTGCCATTCCTTAAAGGGAAACTTACAGTAGGTTAGCAGCATCTAACCTAATGTCATGTCCCGAAAGATTTTGAAAATACCAAATAAATGTTGTTTTTTTATCATAAAAGTAATAAACTCGCCCCATGGTCCCCACTGCTGAGGTTTGCTGTAATGATGGACACTATTAGAGAAACCTTTACATGCAGAGTGGTTCTATGGCCACCAGGTGGCGCTGTCAGCACAAATGAGCAGTGATGGGAAGTTTCTAAAAGTTCTGAAAGTTCTCAGAGTTCTTGTTACTTATCAGAAGTAATTGCGTCCGTGTTGTTCATCCAGTCTATTAAATGCTCCTGTCCTTAACCAGATAAAAAAAAATATTCGGGGCCTGTTATAAGAACTTAGCCTAACATGTGACCTGATAAACACAATTCTACTCCCACACGGTATAATTATCATTTATACTTGGTCCGTTCCACCTTCCAGCTTACACAGAGGTCCCAGACTGTGACTGATCATAATGAACCTGACTATGAAGCTAATATGGACACAATCAGATGTGGCCTGAATTACCTCTTCTGTCCAGCAGATGGCTCCCTAACATTCGCCTACATGTGTTCCTTCAATAAACTTTTAGTATGATATTCGGATGTAGAGTATAATCTTCCAGGTCCCTAATCTGGGGGGCGGTATAAGAGAAAAATATAAGAAGTGCAGGGGATCCGCTGAAGAACCTCCAGGGTAATAATTGGTGAATGTTTGTTGAGGGGGCATCGGGGCAAAGAGAAGAGAGAGTAGCTGTGTATGTATGTGCGTGTGCATGCCTGTGTGTGTATGTATGTGTGTGTGTGTGTGCATGCCTGTGTATGTATGTGCGTGCGTGTGTGTGTGTGCATGCCTGTGTATGTATGTGCGTGTGTGTGTGTGCATGCCTGTGTATGTATGTGTGTGTGTGCGCATGCATGTGTATGTGTGTGTGTGCGCATGCCTGTATGTGTGTGTGTGTGTGCGCATGCGTGTGTGTGCGCATGCCTGTGTATGTGTGTGTGTGCGCATGCCTGTGTATGTATGTGTGTGTGTGTGTCTGCCTGTCTGTATGTGTAAAAACTGCCAGGTAAGTAGAAGAGTCGATTATGGAGACAGGAGTGTTGTACTATGGTGCTGGTTTACTGGTAGAGCAGTATGTATTGATGCAGTGTGATGTTGGGTTATACAGGTGGGGCAGTATTTATTGGTGCCGTATGGTGTTGGGTTATAATGTGGAAGCAGTATGTATTGGTGCAGTGTGATGTTGAGTTATACAGGTGGGGCAGTATGTATTGGTGCAGTGTGATGTTGAGTTATACAGGTGGGGCAGTATGTATTGGTGCAGTGTGATGTTGAGTTATACAGGTGGGGCAGTATGTATTGGTGCAGTGTGATGTTGAGTTATACAGATGGGGAAGTATTTATTGGTGCAGTGGGGAGCAACAGCAGTATGTATTGGTGCAGTGTGGTGTTGGGTTATACAGGTGGGGCAGTATTTATTGGTGCAGTGGGGAGCAACAGCAGTATGTATTGGTGCAGTTTGATGTTGGGTTACACAGGTGGAGCAATATATATTGGTGCCGTATGGTGTTGGGTTATAATAGGGAAGCAGTATGTATTGGTGCAGCATGGTGTTGGGTTATACAGGTGGAGCAGTATTTATTAGTGCGTTATGGTTTTGGGTTATACAGGTGGAGCAGTATTTATTAGTGCAGCATGGTCTTGGGTTATACAGGTGGAGCAGTATTTATTAGTGCAGCATGGTGTTTGGTTATACAGGTGGAGCAGTATTTATTAGTTTCAGCATGGTGTTAAGTTATACAGGTGGAGCAGTATATATTGGTGCCGTATGGTGTTGGGTTATAATGGGGAAGCAGTATGTATTGGTGCAGTGTGATGTTGGGTTATACAGGTGGGGCAGTATTTATTGGTGCGGCAGGGAGCAACAGCAGTATGTATTGGTGCAGTTTGATGTTGGGTTATGCAGGTGGAGCAGTATATATTGGTGCCGTATGGTGTTGGGTTATACAGGTGAAGCAGTATTTATTAGTGCAGCATGGTGCTGGGTTATACAGGTGGAGCAGTATTTATTAGTGCAGCATGGTGCTGGGTTATACAAGTGGAGCAGTATTTATTAGTGAAGCATGGTGTTGGGTTATACAGGTGGAGCAGTATTTATTGGTGCAGTATGATGTTGGGTTATAATGGGGAAGCAGTATTTATTAGTGCCGTATGGTGTTGGGTTATACAGGTGGAGCAGTATTTATTGGTGCAGTGTGGAGTAAGAGCACTATGTATTGGTGCAGTGTGTCATTGAGGTATTCAGATGGAGTGAGATATTACGTGCACTACATGGCAGTATATGACGCTGCGTAGTAGTATGTGTTTATTGGTGAGGCCCCAGCATCAAAATGAATCACCTGTTAAGGCCCAAGAACAAAAAAAATTGAGAAGCCCTAATCTAAAGTCAGGGAGAAACAGCGTGGAAATAGAACACCAAGACTGGTGTCAGGGGTTTACACAGTGACAAGTTCAGCTCTGCTACATCTGAGTCACACACATATACTGTCCACACGTAAGGCATTGGATCCACATACAAAATCCATACGGGGGTCCACACTTACTATGTGTCACTTATTCTAACAGTGCTCCTTCTGCTTTCTCTGTATATAACCCTTGGTTTAGCTTAGATTCCAGCTCTGCATCTGCAGTGTCCCGACACCCATTTCCCACCTGTGGTGCAATGTATCTGCCAAACCCAGTGGTCATGTGCCAATGAAGCAAGGAGTTTGGTCACATGATCTTCCAGGTTAGAACCAGTCCCTGCAAACTGAGTCCAATACTCCTTCTCCAGAGGGATAGAACTTTCTTGTTAGTCCTGGCTTGACCAGAGGAGTTAGAACATCTACCTCAGTCTCCACCTGTTTGCTAGGCTTCATGACAAGCCTCGAATGGGGTTATCCAGACTTAGGCCATGTTCCCACTTAGTAAGACACCGGCCGTTGTGTGACCCGGCCAGGTCACAGAACGGCCAGTGTCGGGGGAGATTATCCCGGCTGGTACTGCAGTACCGGTTAGATGATCTTCACTGCCACTGAATTCGGATGCGGGCGCACACTGATGTGAATAGTGTGCGCCTGCATCCAAATTCCCCGCTGCACACAATGGAGCGTGCGGCCAGAGGCGCTCACTCCATTGTGAGCACTGACATAATCCTGCGGCCGTTATTCAGTGAATAGCAGCTGCAGAAAACTGACATGTCAGTTAGGGATCATGAAGACGGGGGGGAGAGCTTCAAACTGCTTTTTCATGATAAAAATGCATATTTCGGCTAATAAACCCGATTACAAAGTTTCTTAAAATTGCAGCATACAGTAGCTGATAAGTACTGGAAGACATAAGATTTTTAAATAGAAGTAAATAAGAAATCTCCGGCACTTTCTGGCACCTGTTGATTTGAAAGAATTTTTTTTCCTGCTGGACAACCCCTTTAAAGTGTTACTGTTATTTGTAATAACCTTTGCTGTGCAGTTACCGATGGCACCGGGTCTCACTGCTGAGATCCATTGGGATCCTGAGATACAGCCCAGGAGAATACAGTATGTGGCTGCACTCATCACTTCCCAGTGGTAAATCACACCCAACTCATTACAGTCTATGAGTTGGATCTTCAGGAGGAAGGGGAGGGCAGTATACCGATGCACACTCCCCCATGGTTGTACCTCTGGATTGCAGCGGGTCTCAGGGTTTAGACGGCGATCAGACTGCGATCAGACTGTGATGATTACAATAGAAATCAATTGCTGCAATTGTGGTGACCGCTCTACCGGTGAGCAGGGACGGACGGACGGTCACAGGTTAGCTGGAACAACGTGACGCCACTTATATGGTGGTTGGCCGAGGTAAAGCTCTTCCCAGTGGTAATCTGTCGTAACGCCAGGGCCGGTTGGGCACACAGGTATGCTGGCACACCTGCTTTTATTTTTTATGGGGCTGGCTACACCTTTTTCCCCTGTGGACAGTGACCTGCCGGGTTGTATGAGGGTCCCTTGGGTAACAATCACGGTGGTCCGGAGTGGAGTATTGACCCACCCGGGCTATTGGCACTGCCACCCACAGAGAGGGGAGATAACCCAAGGAAGTGTGATTACTGTGTCGGTGTTTAGTGAAGAACCACAGAGTCCCTTTAAACGAAATGTAATCTTGTTTACTGTGTAGATACTTGATAAAGGAAAATACAGTACACTGTTGTCTTGATAAGTTACTTTATACTTTAGACAGGAACAGATCTGTACTGAGAGTAGAAGGAGTGACACAGCCGTGCTGGTTGGGTTGTGGCTGAGAGGTAGAAAAGATCAGAAGAGAAGAGAGGAGGATGTTGAGATAGTCCCAACCCAAGTAGTACTGTGCTCTACCGGAACTTTAGAGGTGAATAAGTTGAACACTTGAGAGTAGAGAGAATACTTGTGTCTGTGTTTTGACTCTTTTGGTCTTTGCATCACCTACTGCCCACCAGTGTCAGGACCCGTCCTAAAGGCTGACACAAGCCCCAGACCTTGTTACCTGGGATGAGCAGAGTGGTCAGAGTTCTCTGATTACACCCGTGCTGCGAGATAGATTGCATAGGCTTTCAAGCAATTTTCTCTATACAGATTAGTTCCTTACTTTGTGGATACTGTCCTGCACTGTGTTCCTCTTGTCCACAGCGTGGGTTGAAATGATCCCTGACTTGTCCTCTCTAGTAGTGACTTAACACTGCATAGTGTGTACTAAGGTTGCTTAAGGAGAAACTGTAGGGAGTGTCCTACCTTTACAGAGTGTAAGGCAAAAGACCTCCCACTTCCTCTACCCATGTGACTTCTTTCCTGCAACATGTGTAAACAAGCGAGCAGTGCTTGTAAAGAAGTAAAGAGAGGTATGATAGGTGAGAAGAAGAAAGAACTCTCATTGGTGCACAGATCCATGTCATGCATAAACAAAACAATAACATTTTCGTTCCTACAGCTGTGCAATACCTAGAAATACATACTAGTAACAACGACATCTAGTGGCGAAACTCTGGTACTACTACATCACCACTTACACTTACAAGTACAGGCTTTTGCAAAGGGTGTAACCAATAGCAACACACGTGGTGGGATACCACACAATCAGATCTGCAATATCTCTTGTGGTTCAAAAGGTATTATAGGTTCAAAAGTTCACAGCAATTGGATTCAGCACCTTCTGCTCTGTGTTCAGCACCATGGACAGCTCTGCACTCTCTATAGATAATAACTAAATAGCGCAGAACTGCAACACCAGCCACAGCCCGAGGAGAAGAGGAGAGAGCTTCTGAAAAGAAAGCGAACACCTCGACTCCCATACAATCTGTGTATCTCAAGCCAGAACACAATACTCAGGGGTATGATAAATGCATCCAGCCAGGGAGCCGGGTGTAGTGGGGAACACAGGTAACCAGAGGTCAGGAGGCCAGAGCTCACCCATCCTGGAAGAAGTCCTATAATGCTCATATCTAGGTGTAAAACAGCTCGGACATCACTCCACATACACAGTCGCTTGCAGGGAATTTAACAAAAAGCACCATATTTTTTTGCTTTATAAAACACATCTGACTATAAGACGCACCCTGGTTTAGACATCTGAAAACAAGAAAAAAAAAACTTTAACTTTCATGGTGGTCTAAGGCATTGAAGGAGTCAAAGTTTATTAAAATGACAAGTCCACTATAACACTCACACACCTACAGACACACACACCTCTGCTACATCACCATAACCCAAACAACTCTGCTACATAGAGACACACACACACAGCTCTGCTACATAAACCCACCCACATATATATATATATATATATATATATATATATATATACATTGTAATACAGACTGTGCCTACCTATGGTATCTGTACTTGGGCTTGCTTAAAATATAAGCGAAAAATACGGTAACTACAACCCTGCCAGGACCTTCCCCAACAACAAAATCACTCATTGGTGCAGTAATGTCTCCCATGAGCCACTATAAAACGTTTTGGTTAGTGTTTCATGTGCTAGTTACTTACAATATTGTATTAAGCAATTTGATGTTGTTGTTACATGTTAACTTTAACTATAACTTTGATTTGTAATCCGGCAGAGCTGTGGGCAAGAGAGGGTTATTGCACTCCAATACTGTAGGAACCTTCTAGAAGAAAGGTGGGGCTTAAAGGGGTTATCTGGAGGAGAGCTGAAAAGGTCCTACCTCTTCTGCTCTCTGGCCCTCCACTTCCTCCCTCTTCCTGCCTGCGCTGATAACTTCCGCAGATAAGAAGGGGCGGAGCATGTTGTGCATGCTTCGGGCACTGTGTGCAGGCAAAAACGTGCCGTTATTTGCCCTTCTTTTTACACTTTGGAAACAGAGTCTTAAAGGGGTATACCAGGAAAAATGAACTTTTATCCCACAGGATAGAGGGAAAATATGTATCGGTCCCATTGGCTCTGTTATAAATAGAGCCGTGGGTCACGTGATCAAATCTTGCACTTTTAATTTCTAGGTCTAATGATGCTGAGGCTTCCTGTTCTGTCTGTGATAATAAGGAGGAGGCTTCTGAAAATGATAACTACAATTAATGGTGCAGGAGCAGAGACAATAGACTGAGCTCACCGCTCAGCCTCCCTCTCCCTATTGAATGGTCTTTGCACAGGTCCCAAAGGTCCCAAATGTGGCACATGCAAAGAATAGAGGCTGAAGATGGTCTTTATGTCTATGTCCATGAGGCTTGTCATAAAGCAGGTCACTAAATGCTGTTAGCTCAGACAAGATGGCTGTCATACTAAAAGAAAGAAATAAATGTTCTGCCCCTCTTATTCTTAGCCCAGATACATGGATGCTGAGCTTTTTTTTTTTAATCTCAGCTTATATTCGGACCTCTTTTGCTCTCCATGTAGCTTGGCTGCGTCTAGTTCACTGAGGAGATGAAGACAAGTAATAAGCAGAGTTTCATCCATCTACTTATTGATAGTTTCGTAGTACGTAGATAACGCGTCATGTATGAGCGCTGGTCCAGCATAATGAAATGCTGCACTATATCATTTTACTGTGTATATTGCATTACATGCGACCGTATGCAGACTCCTCATAGGGGGGAAAAAAAGATAAGTCGCTGTCAGCTGTCCTCATGAATTGGTGTAATTCATTCACAGACTTAATGTTATAAATGGGTCCTATAAAGGAGAAGGCCTTTCAGGGAAAGCTGCTGCCATAGTAGTCATCATGCACCAAAGATACAAACTTCCAGGATTCAGTCACATTATTACACATTTTCACTGTGTACATAGAGAAATTACATAAAAGGTGAACATTACTGATCCTCAGTTATATCCCTGTGTACTCCAGAGGGTGTACCAGACACACACAGCAGTACAGGACATGTAGTATCACACTGTACTGTAGGGAGGAGATACCAGACACACACAGCAGTGCAGGACATGTAGTGTCACACTATACTGTAGGGAGGAGATACCAGACACACACAGCAGTACAGGACATGTAGTATCACACTATACTGTAGAGAGGGTATACCAGACACACACAGCAGTACAGGACATGTAGTATCACACTATACTTTAGAGAGGGTATACCAGACACACACAGCAGTACAGGACATGTAGTATCACACTATACTGTAGGGAGGAGATACCAGACACACACAGCAGTACAGGACATGTAGTATCACACTGTACTGTAGAGAGGGTATACCAGACACACACAGCAGTACAGGACATATATTATCACACTATACTGTAGGGGAGATACCAGACACACACAGCAGTGCAGGACATGTAGTGTCACACTATACTGTAGAGAAGGTAAATCACATACACACAGCAGTACAGTACATGTAGTTTCACACTATACTGTAGAGAGGAGATACTAGAAACACACAGCAGAACAGGACATGTAGTATCACACTATACTGTAGAGAGGAGATACTAGACACACACAGCAGAACAGGACATGTAGTATCACACTATACTGTAGGGGAGATACTAGACACACACAGCAGTACAGGACATGTAGTATCACACTATACTGTAGGGGAGATACTAGACACACACAGCAGTACAGGACATGTAGTATCACACTATACTATAGAGAGGAGATACCAGACACACACAGAAGTGCAGGACATGTAGTATCACACTATACTGTAGAGAGGAGATACCAGACACACACAGCAGTACAGGACATGTAGTATCACACTATACTGTAGAGAGGGTATACCAGACACACACAGCAGTACAGGACATGTATTATCACACTATACTGTAGGGGAGATACTAGACACACACAGCAGTACAGGACATGTAGTATCACACTATACTGTAAAGAGGAGATACCAGACACACACAGCAGTACAGGACATGTATTATCACACTATACTGTAAAGAGGAGATACCAGATACACAGCAGTACATGACATGTAGTATCACACTGTACTATAGAGAGGAGATACCAGATACACAGCAGTACAGGACATGTAGTATCACACTGTACTATAGAGAGGAGATACCAGATACACAGCAGTACAGGACATGTAGTATCACACTATACTGTAGAGAAGGTAAATCACATACACACAGCAGTACAGGACATGTAGTTTCACACTATACTGTAAAGAGGAGATACCAGACACACACAGCAGAACAGGACATATAGTATCACACTAAACTCTAGAGAGGAGATACCAGACACACACAGCAGTACAGGACATGTAGTATCACACTATACTGTAGAGAGGAGATACCAGACACACAGTAGTAGTACAGGACACGTAGTATCACACTGTACTGTAGAGAGGAGATACTAGACACACACAGCAGTACAGGACATGTAGTATCACACTATACTGTAGTACTGTAGAGAGGAGATACCAGACACAGCAGTAGAGGACATATAGTATCACACTATACTGTAGAGAGGGTATACCAGACACACACAGCAGTACAGGAAGGACATGTATTATCACACTATACTGTAGAGAGGGTATACCAGACACAGCAGTAGAGGACATGTATTATCACACTATACTGTAGGGGAGATACTAGACACACACAGCAGTACAGGACATGTAGTATCACACTATACTGTAGAGAGGAGATACCAGACACACACAGAAGTGCAGGACATGTAGTATCACACTATACTGTAGAGATGAGATACCAGACACACAGGAATACAGGGCATGGAGTATCACACTGTACTATAGAGAAGAGATACCAGACACACACAGCAGTATGCAGTACAGGAGATGTAGTATCACACTGTACTGTAGAGAGGAGATACCAGACACACAGGAATACAGGGCATGTAATATCACACTATACTGTAGAGAGGAGATACTAGACACACACAGCAGAACAGGACATGCAATATCACACTATACTGTAGAGAGGAGATACCAGACACACACAGCAGTACAGGACCTGTAGTTTCACACTATACTATAGAGCGGATATACCAGACACACAGCAGTACAGGACAAGTAGTATCATACTATACTATAGAGAAGAGATACTAGACACACACAGCAGTACAGGATATATAGTATCACACTGTATTGTAGAGGACATACTAGACACACACAGCAGTACAGGACATGTAGTATCACACTATACTATAGAGAAGAGATACTAGACACACATAGCAGTACAGGATATGTAGTATCCTGCTGTACTGTAGAGGACATACTAGACACACAGCAGTACAGGACATGTAGTATCACACTATACTGTAGAGAGGAGATACCAGACAGGCAACCAGTGCATGCACTTCACTAATACCTGGATTTTACCAGTAAAATGGCAACTGTCTTGGTCATGTTCCACAGATCTGGACTGTCTGTAGCATTGTATTTTGAGACTATATATAATTTTGCTGGTTTTTTTTTGAAACACTAAAGTTTATTGACATACATGTACCTTAATAGTGTGGATGGGCTTCTATCATACTGGGGCAATTTTTTGCATTGGATTACATCATCTGCTGTACAGTCTGACACAGTGCTCTCTGCTGCCACCTCTGTCCATGTCAGGAACTGTCCAGAGCAGGAGAGGTTTTCAATGGAAATTGCTGCTGCTCTGGACTGTTCCTGACACAGACAGAGGTGGTAGCAGAGAGCACTGTGTCAGACCTGAGAAAATACTACTTCCTGCATGACATACAGAAGCTGATAAGTTCTGGAAGACTTGAGATTTTCAAATAGAAACTATATACAAATCTGTATAACTTTCTGACACCAGTTGATTTAAAAACAATCTTTTTTTTTCTTTGAGAGAAGTGCATGAGGGCAGATAACTTGTAGGCTCTTATAGGATTACTTCCCGGATCTGGCATGTCAGCCTGAATAGACAGATACATGGGTGCCGCCTGAAGAGTTAAGAATACCCTAAACAGGTAACCTGCTGCCATCTGATAGTGTCAGGTTATGTATCTGTATGTGAAGGTCCATCCTTTATTGTCATGTAGAATTTTTAAGTCTAACATTGTGTGTTGATTCATTTCTAAATACTTTTTATAGACACCAGAGCCATTTGAGGATGCAGTGCTCCAAACTCTATGCATGGGTATAAAATTATATTATAACAATCTGTCTGCTTTCAGCAGCTTAGTAGCCTATTGCATACTGTTCTGTGGTTGGCCTCAGTGCATACTGTGATATACCATGGAACCTAGGCTCCCTATGGACAATGACCTTAAATCAACTGACTGGGCATCTCAAAGCCACTTTTCTTTCATAATTCATTTATTATGCTGATTAATGATAGACAGATAGATAGATAGATAGATAGATAGATAGATAGATATGTGGTGTCCCACCACAGGTGTTTCTAGTATAGGCACCTGTCGTAAAAGTCCTGTACTACAAAGTAAAAGTGGTAATGAAGGTGCATTCTCAGGTTTTACCACAAGATGTCACTGTATATATCTATGTATGTTGCACAGCTGTAGTAAGTCAATGGTTATTATTGTATTGTGTGATTCTGTACACCAATGAGAGATGCAGTCCCTTTTTTTCTACCTATCTCTACTCTCTTTTTTTCTTTATACTGTCTTCTCCACCACTCACAGGAGCTGTTACACACACCCTGTCAGAAGTAGTCACATGGGGGGAGTTTAGGACCACACTTAGTCAGTTCTTTTCTGATTCTCAGTGGAGCAAGACACACAAATCGGGCATCCCTGCTAAACTTGGCCAGGAGCCTGGCTCTGCCAGGTTTCCTGTCCAGGACAGACCAGCTGTAGTGTACACGTTTGGAGAACTCAGAGACTTTGTTTCTTACTTATACTAAAGATGCAGTACTAAGATGCAGTGCTAAACACTAAAGGGAGGACAAGTCAGAGAACACCCCAACCCACGCCATGAACATCTCTAAAAGTGCAGGACAGTAGCCTAGACAGAGGAACTGATCTGAATAGAGCAAAGCAGCCAAGCGCCTACGTACTGTATCTTGCAGCGCAGGTAACACCTCAAATCTTCGGACCCTTTGCTCAACTCAGGTAACTAGGACTGGGGCTTGTATCACCCTCGTAGGACGGGTACGCGGACATTGCAGGGCATAAGGTGGTTATAGCAACAAAGGTTAAAACACGGGCACAAGTATTCTTCTTTCAAGTATTCTTCTTCTTCAAGTGTCTCTTCTACTAAAGTTCCGGCAGAGCACACTACTAAATTGAGTTGAGACTCTCCCGACAAACTCCTCTCTACTCTTCTGAACTCTCTACTCACCACTCAACCAAACTAGCACTGCTGTTCTACCTCAGGATCTCAGCATCTCTCAGCACAGATCCAGTGAAAGCAAGTCTGTATCAGTCACACATTATACTATTATCCTGTATTCAAAACAGGAGTCAGTGGAGCCTCGGTTGCGAGTCTCAAAACACGGGATAGCCAGATATCTCTAGCCTGTTGCCACGGGGTGCCTCCATGATAGGGAGAGCACCACACCACCCTGATAAATAGCCCCTTAAGTCCCACTCGGTTGCGAGTATTGAAACATAAATAGGGAAACACCAGGGTGGCCCCTCTTGTCAATGTCTAACTCAAGGTACGAGTATTGCGATCATGACAAGGGCTTGCCAAGGCAGGCTTCCATCCACAGACAGCCGTTTCAGGGTTTTTGCCCCTCGTCAGTGTGGAGTAGGATTCTGGCTAGTTGGGGCAATAGCAAATCGACCAACAAAACACAGTTATCACTAAACTCAAGGAGAACACTGAAAGAAATTCCAATGAAGTACTCAATCAAGAGTCTCCACTGATGGCCCCAAAAATTTAAATATGCAAAACTGGAGTCCGTGGAGCCTCGGTTGCGAGTCTCCAACCACGGGATATTTATCAGGGTGGTGTGGTGCTCTCCTTATCACGGAGGCACCCTGTGGCAACAGGCCAGAGATATCTGGCTATCCCGTGTTTTGAGACTCACAACCGAGGCTCAACGGACTCCTGTTTTGCATATTTAAATTTTTGGGGGCATCAGTGGAGACTCTTGATTGAGCACTTCATTGGAGTTTATTTCACTATTCTTGAGTTCAGTGATAACTGTGTTTTGTTGGTCTATTATCCTGTATTACCAGAGACTTGTCAGTAAAGATCAGTTTATTTATTCTACTGGGATTCAGTAATAATTGCACCAGCACCTACACACAGGCTACACTGTCTTTGGGTCATTTCTCCCTTTTTGTGGGTCGCGGTACCGACAGTCCGGGTGGGTCATTTCTCCACTCTAGACCACCGTGATAAGAGCCCAAGGGACCCATCACAAAACGGCAGGTCACCGACCATTGGGGACCAATATAGCCAGACACCAACAAAAGCAGGTACGACACCATACCTGTGTGCTGAATTAGCACTGGCGTCACAACAGAACTATAACCGGCTGAGCTATATTCCACCGACCAACCACCATAGAAGTGGTGTCACCCAGAACAACTTAGCAGGTGACCGGTAAAGCAGCTACCACAGATAGAAAGATAGATAGATAGATAGATAGATAGATAGATAGATAGATAGATAGATAGATAGATAGATGATAGATAGATAGGTGATAGATAGGAGATAGATAGATAGATAGGAGATAGATAGATAGATAGATAGATAGATAATAGATAGATAGATAGATAGATAGATAGATAATAGATAGATAGATAGATAGATAGATAGATAGATAGATAGATAGATAGGAGATAGATAGATAGATAGATAGATAGATAGATAGAGAGATAGATACTGCACAGCACAGCACCCACCGCTCTGGATCTGGATGTGCGGCTGCTACTCTGCTCTAGATAAATAGATAGATAGATAGATAGATAGATAGATAGATAGATAGATAGATAATAGATACGATAGATAGATAGATAGATAGATAGATAGATAGATAGATAGATAGATAGATAGGAGATAGATAGGTGATAGATAGATAGATAGATAGATAGATTAATAGATACGATAGATAGATAGATAGATAGATAGATAGATAGATAGATAGATAGATAGATAATAGATACGATAGATAGATAGATAGATAGATAGATAGATAGATAGACGGACGGACAGACAGATAGGAGATAGATATATAGGAGATAGATATATAGGAGAGAGAAAGGGTATATAGATATGAGAAAAGAAAGAAAGAAATGGAGGGATAGATAGATAGATAGATAGATAGATAGATAGATAGATAGATAGATAGAAGAGAGAGGATAGATAGATAGATAGATAGATAGATAGATAGATAGATAGATAGAAGGAAGGAAGGAAGGAAGGAAGGAAGGAAAGGGTAGATAGATAGATAGATAGATAGATAGATAGATAGATAGATAGATAGGAGATAGATAGATAGATAGATAGATAGATAGATAGATAGATAGATAGGAGATAGATCTATAGATAGATCTATAGATAGATAGATAGATAGATAGATAGATAGGAGATAGATAGATAGATAGATAGATAGATTTGTGACTATTGGTAAATGTTTTTCTTATTATAAAGTCGCTGTCCGGTTCCAATTTTGACTCATTTTCCTGAACAAAAATACTTCTAATAATGTTCCATTGACTTTTTTTCCTTCTTAACAAGAACCTGGAATCTATAAATCAATAGTTGGTCAGTGGCAGGCATAGGCGAGCGGAGCGTCCAATCAGATGGCTGCCAGCAGGACGGAGCTCCAGACATAGAACTCCAGCCGCACATGCCAGGAATCAGCAGACTCCACAATGGACTGGGAGAGGAATTAAAAGTGAGGGCTGGGATGTGAGAGCGGCAGTCCAGGCTGAGCAGAGCTCCAGTCACATGCCAGATACTCGACTGGATCTACTGGAAAAAGTGGCATCTCCCAGGCGCGGAGTGGTGTGTGCGGCAGCAGCAGGCTGCCAGTGACAGGCTGGGAGGTGTGCCTAGCCACTAATGTAGCACTGAGAGCTGGATACTACTGTGCACTGCTGTCATACAGCTGCTTCCATGGGGATGCTAGCAATGAGATGAGCCTGGGTGCAGCAGACAAGCTGGGATCAGCCAACAGCACCGCTAAAGTACAATGCAGCTATTTACTTAACTAGATTCCCTTGGGGCACAATACCTGGCAAAGTTGGCAGAACCGGCACTACATCTTCTTTGGGTGTGTGTTATATATTGCTATCTGAAGGCGGAGAACATTATGCCTTTAAGTTCTGCATGGGACCTGGGAAGAGGAATGAATTATCCTGGGGTCACCGTCTGAGTTAACGGTAATGACTATTCTAAGCCGCCTTTTATTCCTTGTATTAGATGTAGCAGAGTTGAATTTGTCATCTAACTTTTTTTTTGTGCATGAGCCAACGTAAGTTTCAATGACAAACTCAGCTCTGCTACATCTGCGTCTTCATTGTTCACGGTGTGATAAGATTTTGTTTTCGCCCTTAGGACGCTCGCAGTACGTTCCCAGCTTACTCCAATGTGGCTTCTGGCGAAAACTAAGAACACAAGCTCATGAAATAATCTCCGAGACTCCCGAAACACCAAGATGGAACTATATTTCTTCTCTCTTCTCCTGGTCAAGTGTCTCCTCCATCTGGTAAGGCTCCTTAAACGCAACTTTTAGAATTTTTATTGTAAAAAAAATTAAAAAAAATTAAAGGATAAAAGATAGATAGATAGATAGAACGTATAGTTGAGCTGAGTTTGCCATTTTGTAGCAAACTTACTAAAACTCCAAAACACTTAATAAATTCAGCTCTGCTACATATATATGTAGCAGAGCTGAATTTATTAAGTGTTTTTGAGTATATATATATATATATATATATATATATATATATATACGATTATATGAAATCTGGTTGGAAAGCCGCTGCCTGTGATCTGAATAATACACCGCCTTATCCTGATAAATATTTAATGGCAGGGAACCCTCAGGTACCTGCTGTATGAGGCACATGTCTCCCAGCTTGTGTTACTTGCTGTATATAGCTTTGTATATAGCTTTGTCTGTGCGGCCGCTCTGCATTATGTTGCTGCTGCCGGAGCTGTTGGGGTTGTCTTGAAGTGATTGATGTTCTAGAAGCTTTAGTTATTTCTTTTCAAATTGTTGCAAGTTTTCTTCTGTAGAGTGGAGTGCCCAGAGAAACAAAGACAGATGGGGAAAACTTAGCGAGAGTTACTAAGGCTGGAATCACATGGCCAGTTTTTGATGCAGTTTTTCTGAACCAGAAGTGGGTGTAGGAAGGTAGAAGGAGAACAAGAAGAAGTCCTTGCTTTATATCTTTATATTTACTATTACTGGTGTTACATTTACTACTGTCTGGGGAGGGGGGGGGAGCATCATGGCGGTATGTATCATGTTAACGTCTTAGATGGATAAGAGATAGATAGATAGATAGATAGATAGATAGATAGATAGATAGATAGATAGATAGGAGATAGATAGGAGATAGATAGATACATAGGAGATAGATAGATAGATAGATAGGAGATAGATAGATAGATAGATAGATAGATAGATAGATAGATAGATAGATAGATATGAGATAGATAGAGATAGATGGATGGATGGATGGATGGATAGATAGATAGATAGATAGATAGATAGAAGATAGATAGATAGATAGGAGATAGATAGATAGAAGATAGATAGGAGATAGATAGATAGATAGATAGATAGATAGATAGATAGATAGATGATAGATAGATAGATAGATAGATAGATAGATAGATAGATGATAGATAGATAGATAGATAGATAGATAGATAGATAGATAGATAGATAATAGATAGATAATAGATAGATAGATAGGAGATAGATGGATAGACGGATAGATAGATAGATAGATAGATAGATAGATAGATAGATAGATAGGAGATAGATAGATAGATAGATAGATAGATAGATAGATAGATAGGAGATAGATAGATAGATAGATAGATAGATAGATAATAGATAGATAGATAGGAGATAGATAGATAGATAGATAGATAGATAGATAGATAATAGATAGATAGATAGATAGATAGATAGGAGATAGATAGATGGATAGATAGATAGGAGATAGATAGATAGATAGATAGATAGATAGATAGATAGATAGATAGATAGATAGATAGATAGATAGGAGATAGATAGGAGATAGATAGATAGATAGATAGATAGGAGATAGATAGATGGATAGATAGATAGGAGATAGATAGATAGATAGATAGATAGATAGATAGATAGATAGATAGATAGATAGATAGATAGATAGGAGATAGATAGAAAGATAGATAGATAGTTTTAATAGATAGATAGATAGGAGATAGATAGATAGATACACAGGGACACAGGGACACAGATAGACACAGGGCTGAAATGGTGCAGATTTGCCAAAGACTTTGACTTTGAACTTTATTTATTATTGTTATTTACTGTTTGTTATTTTTTACTGTTAATATTATTATTCCTGTAATAATAATTAATGTTGACCGCAATTAATTTTTTTTTTTATAATTGCTATTATTTATGAAAGTTTTTTTTTTCCATTCATTATGTATATAGATTCTGCCATTTACCTTATACTGCTTGGGGACGCTCTTTCATATGGAATTTTAATGAATCTTTTATATTATTGTTAAGAAATTCAACATAGCACTACCACTCTTATCCCTCCACCCCCCCCCCCCCCAACCCCTCCCCATCATGATGGGAATGACCATGATCAGGCCATAGCTGGAAGGACCTATAATACATAGTCTGGATGTACACTGGGGTGATGTGACCGCTCACATATACAGTAAGTGTCCATATTATGGCTGCAATAACTTCCCCAATGACCGTACTGACCCAGTATCAGATCATCCAGACCCAAACACATTCAGGGCCGCTAAGTATCCTTGTATAATATCCGTAGCTACACGGCCATATCAGTAGGGAGATATATTCATGGGTTGTAAAGGTCACAACATGTAAAGAAAGGATGGTCCCTACTTATATAGGTATAATGGTCCCTACATACATAGATATAATGGTCCCTACACATATAGATATTTTGGTCCCTACTTATATAGATATAACAATCACTACTATAGCTATAATTGTCCCTACACACATAGATAGATAGATAGATAGATAGATAGATAGATAGATAGATAGAATGGTCCCTACATTTATAGATATAATGGTACCAACGTACATATAGATATAATGGTCCCTACATATATAGATATAGTGGTCTCTACATATATAAATATAATGGCCCTTATATATATAGAAATGATGGTCCCTAAATATATAGATATAATGGTCCCTACGTATATAGATATGATGGTCCCTACGTATATAGATATAATGGTCCCTGCATATAAAGATATAATGGTCCCTACATATATAGCTATTATGGTCCCTCATATATAGCTAGAATGGTCCCTACATACATAGATATGATGGTCCCTACATACATAGATATGATGGTCCCCACATATATACATAGAATGGTCCATACATATATGGATATAATGGTCCCTACATATATAGATATAATAGTCCTTACATATATAGCTAGAATGGTCCCTATTGATACGGTACAACCTCCAACAAAGCTCAGTTTGTTATTTAGTGTTATCACTATGTGGTATGGGGGTTATTACATAGGACTGCAGCTAACTCAGAGAGGTATCAAGATATATAGCCAAGGCCGGCCTAAGAATGGCACTGCTACATCTATTGGGATAGTATTATTATTATTATTATTATTATTATTATTATTATTATTATTATTATTATTATTATCATTATTAGGTGTGGTTGTTCTTATTAAAATTTATACAATGTAAAATCTCCAGTCCTGGTGTTGCCCCTACCCTGTATATCCATGCTGTAGCCAAGGTCCAGCCACTTGTTAATGCCCCACCCAACCCACAGCTAGTAGGGCAGACACCCGGCCTGCTGATATAGTGCCCCCTGCCTAAGTGATGTATGACTGGCTGTTTATGCTGCTCTACGGCTTCTTCATGACTTCTGTCTCTATCCATCTTGATGCCGTCACCTCCTTCCAGTATATACATTGATATATAGTGCAGTGGACGCCAGTATGTGCTATATATAGCAGCTACACCAATGGAGACTAGAGCTTGGGTTCAGCATGCAGATCTCATTCTGGGGCCCTGACTCCTTCTATAGGGACAGGACTGTGAGACTTATATATGACTTGTCCACCCTACATAATAGCTGCGGGGAGAGAACCATGAGCTACACTCCTGGGAGCCACATGGAGGTATATGTGTGTATCATATGGTAGAGGAAAAACAGGTGGGGAGGAAGAGGAAAACCATGAAATGTTGTTATTTAATATAATTAATACACAGGAGACAGAAATGGAAGACATGTCTTACTCTATCTATCTATCTATCTATCTATCTATCTATCTATCTATCCAACTATCTACTATCTATCTATCTATCTATCTATCTCCTATCTATCTATCTATCTATCTATCTATCTATCTATCTATCTATCTCATATCTATCTATCTATCTATCTATCTCCTATCTATCTATCTATCTATCTATCTATCTATCTATCTATCTATCTATCTATCTCCTATCTATCTATCTATCTATCTATGTCATATCTATTATCTATCTATCTATCTATCTATCTATCTATCTATCTATCTATCTTCTATCTATCTATCTATCTATCTATCTATCTATCTATCTATCTATCTATCTGTCTATCTAATATCTATTATCTATCTATCTCCTATCTATCTATCTATCTATCTCATATCTATCTATCTATCTATCCATCCATCCATCTATCTATCTATCTATCTATCTATCTATCCATCTATCTATCTATCTATCTATCTATCTATCTATCTATCTATCTATCTCCTATTTATCTATCTATCTCCTATCTATCTATCTATCTATCTATCTATCTATCTATCTTCTATCTATCTATCTATCTATCTATCTATCTATCTATCTCCTATCTATCTATTTATCTATCTATCTATCTAGCTATCTCCTATCTATCTATCTATCTATCTATCTTCTATCTATCTATCTATCTCATATCTATTATCTATCTATCTATCTCCTATCTATCTATCTATCTCTCTATCTATCTATCTATCTATCTATCTATCCATCTATCTATCTATCTATCTATCTATCTATCTATCTCCTATCTATCTATCTATCTATCTATCTATCTATCTATCTATCTCATATCTATTATCTATCTATCTATTTCCTATCTATCTATCTATCTATCCATCCATCCATCTATCTATCTCCTATCTATCTATCTATCTATCTATCTATCTATCTATCTATCTCCTATTTATCTATCTATCAATCTATCTATCTCCTATCTATCTATCTATCTATCTATCTATCTATCTATCTATCTATCTATCTCCTATCTATCTATTATCTATCTATCTATCTATCTATCTATCTATCTCCTATCTATCTATTTATCTATCTATCTATCTATCTATCTATCTATCTATCTATCTATCTATCTATCTATGTAATATGCAAATCATACATTATAACAATATTGTAGTGAACAGCATCTCCCCTCCATCCCATATGATTATATACAGTATATATAGTAGTAGCATTGGATATTGTGATGGTCCTTCCTCCGTGGGTTTCTGCCACTAAGCATGTAATTGGTATGAGGTGTATAAGTTCCTGATAGTAGAATTCATTTACATGAGCGCAAGGAGACAAACACACATCGTAAAAACTTTCTCCCCGGCCCCCCGCTGTCTCGCATTAATGCTGCAGCCGCACTTACCTAACCGATGTGTAAAAAAAAAAAAAATGTTCTAAATAAATGAGCGGAACCTTGAAGAGATTAAACACCCTCTTAAAGAGGCGATTTCTCATACGACTACATGAGTTGATTGATTAGTTTCTGAGAGCGCGTGTGTCAAATATTAATCCGCCTCTGGATTGTGGCGGCAGTACCGAGGGGGAGGGGGGGGCTCAGCCACTTTAGCAAAGCAATGAATTAGAGGACTGCAGTCCGGCGATAAGAGGAACGCTTCTTTCAAAACTGCCAGATTGGCGGACAATGGCGTCCTGTTTACCTTCTCCACATTTCACTGGAGGGGCTTTTCTTTGCCGCTTGATGAACAGAACACTGAGACGCACATGTTCTCCGTAGCTTTGGGGGATGGAAAGAGAGAGAGAAAAAAATGAGACTTAGCGGTGGTGTCGATGTCACGGAGAATAAACAGTCAGTGCCGGATTTCATTTCCACACTATGGGGAGTCGGAAGGACGTTATATAAAAAAAATGTTATATGACAATGAAATTCCTTTAATCTGGCATCTAACAATCCGGCACTTAGGCTGTGTTCACACAACGTGTATTTACGTAAAATTACGGCCGTTGTACAACTGCAGTGATTATTGCGAGAATATGCGTTGCATTGGAGAGTATACATCTAGGGGGGGGATTTATAAAGACCGGCGTACAAGTAGGCCGATCTTATATTAGGCCCCGTCTCCTTTTCCTCGGCAGGATTCACTAAGAGGAGCATGCCTCTAAGTGCGCCTGGCGTACTAAATCTACACCTGCTTTGAAGCAGGTGTAGATTTGGATAATGGTTTACGCCTTTGAGCAGACGCAAATCACGATAATTGAGACACGGGAGGAGGTCACGCCTCCTCCCTGTCTCATCACGCCCCCCCAAGCCCACCAGCCCGCCCATCGGCAAAAACCCATGTCAGTGCACACTGTGGAGCGAGCGGATCCTGCCGCTTGCTCCATAGCATGCAGTGTAAAGTTCTGATGCGGGCGCGCACGAATGCGCCTGCATCATAACACTGCGGCCCTGGGTCAGAGAACAGCCGGTCTCTTACGCTATGTGAACATAGCCTTAAAGTGTATGCGAGTATTTCATGTCATAAGATCAGAAGACAACCAAGTAGTAGTTTCCCCCGGTTTAAGGCCATGATTACATAATGTCTGTTTTGGTTGTTTGATGGACATTTTGTTTTTGGATAGCCGCCATTTTGCGCCCACATAATAGCCGTTATTTGGTTGCAAAATGCTGGCTGTAAAAAAAAAAAAAAAAAAAAAACAGCCGTAAGACGGGCTTAAAAAAGGCATTGGGAGAGATTTATCAAACATGGTGTAGAACAGGGGTCCCCAAACTTTTCACACAGAGGGCCAGTTCGCTTTCCCTAAGACCGTCGGAGGGCCGGACTATAAAAAAAAAAAAAAAACTATAATCAAATCCCAATTCAAAATGCCCCCCCCCCCCCCCCAAAGTAAAAGCATAGGAGATAGGGGTAGATGTTTTGTTCTATCCCCTATGGGGTCACTTTCCAACACTGAGCCCCCACAGAACTCTATTCTGATCTCCCACAACGCCTCCAGTGTTTAATGCACCTAGAACCCAACTACAACAGCTGCATGCACTACAACTCCCAGCATGTACTGACAGTCTGCAGCCCTCAGGATATGCTAGGAGTTGTAGCGCCTGCATCTGTTGTAGTTGGGTCCTAGTTTAAAAGTTTGCTAGTGTACTGTAGTGACCACGGGGCTGTGTCAGTACACTACCGTAAACCATACTGACCCATTTAGGCCCCAATGGTACACAGGCTCTGCACACTATAGAAGCGATTACAGTGCAGTTACTAAAGACTCACAGGTGACGTCTACTCGAATTGCAGTCGCTCACTTTTAGCTTTCTTCTCCATCTGGCGCAGCCATCATGAAAATTTCTCCGACCACAACTCGTCTGCAAGGGGAGCTGGGGTGACTGGGGAAGGGAGGCAGCTGAGGGTGGCAGGGGCAGCAGCTGGGGTGGCAGGGGAGTAGATGGGGGGCAGAAGGAGCAGCTGGGGTGACAGGCAGGGGGAGCAGATGGGGGCAGGGGGCAGCTAGGGTTGCAGGGAGAAGATGGGGCAGCTGAGGTGGCAGAGGAGCAGCTGGGGGGACAGACAGGAGCAGCAGATGGGGGCAGGGGGAGAAGCTGGGGGGACAGGCAGGGGGAGCAGATGGGGGCAGCT
The DNA here is from genome assembly GCF_027789765.1 of Dendropsophus ebraccatus. Lineage (NCBI taxonomy): Eukaryota > Metazoa > Chordata > Amphibia > Anura > Hylidae > Dendropsophus > Dendropsophus ebraccatus. The sequence continues at coordinate 15,689,908 of NC_091462.1, read as the reverse complement.
AGGGTAGCAGAGAGAAGATGGGGCAGCTGGGGTGGCAGGGGAGCAGCTGGGGGGACAGGCAGGGGGAGAAGCTGGGGGCCAGGGAGAGCATCTTGAAGGGGGTGCAGGGGGAGCAGATGGGGGCAGAGGGAGAAGCTGGGTGGGCAGGGAGAGAGGCTGGGGGGAAGAGGGATCAGCCGGGGAGCATCCGGCAGGCAGAGGCAGGCTGGGCAGCTTCTTCCGGCACAGACAGCACAGACAGCATGTATCACAGTCCGGAAGCTCACGGCTGCAACCCCGCGGTCCTGCACTTCTCTCCTGCTCGGCGATGACGTCACATGCGCTGCTGAGCAGGAGAGAAGTAGCCGTGAGCTTCCGGACTGTGATACATGCTGTCTGTGCCGGAAGAAGCTCACCCCGGACCCGATGCTGAACCCCGGCACCCAAACCCCCCCGGGCGCGGACCAGGCACCCGTGGTCTGGTGCCTATGGCGGCGAGGGTTAATAATAGTATTTGCCCTAGGCATCGTACCACGGGTGCCTAGTGGCAAATACAGCCCTGGCGGCAGGGGCCGGATAAAAACGTTCAGGGGGCCGCATGCGGCCCGCGGGCCGTAGTTTGGGGACCCCTGGTGTAGAATGAAACTGGCTCAGTTGCCCCTAGCAACCAATCAGATTCTACCTCTCATTTTCCAAAGAGACTGTGAAGAATGAAAGGTGGAATCTGATTGGTTGCTAGGGGCAACTGAGCCAGTTTTACTTTACACCATTTTTGATAAATCTACCCCATTGTGTGGTTGTAGCCCAAGGGTGTGTTCACACTGTGCATTACCACCAGAAAAATACATCATGGAAGCATGTCACTCTCCTCTACATGGTGTTAGCATCGGCTTAGGTGGTGTAGTAGCCATATTGAATAGAACTTATTAAAGTTCTGGCTGCCCAATGCGTTTTCTGCACAGAATAAGTGACGTGTGACTTGTGGCTGCAGATATGGGACCTATGGTGCTTGTTCACGTTGAAAACAATGGGATATGTATTATAAACCTTGAGCACAGGAGCATTGGAGCAGTTGCCCATAGCAACCAATCAGATTTAGCTTTCATTTTGAAAAATGGAAGCTGGGATCTGATTGGTTGCTATTGACAACTGGTTGTTATGGACAACTGCTCCAATGCTCCTCTCTCAACCTCTTCCACTGTTTTCATGCATATTACATGTCGCAGTATATACACCCTGTGGGCAGACCCTTAGGTGGGGGGTGTACATGTTATTTTTGCTATAGATCTGCCATGTGTATACCTGTATAAACCAAAAAACAGCACCACATCTGTGGTCAGACTGTGTGTGGTATTACAACTCACTTCCAATCAATTGGATGGAGCCCAGCTGCAAACCACATCCAAAATAGCGGCCAATAATCTTTAGCACCTGTTGGGTCCGATAATCACATAAATAAATAGTACACACAAGTGACCCTTCACCTTTAACCCAAAAACAAAACACATCAGATAAATGTTTGTAAAATCGGCCATCAGAGCGCTACCAGCCGACCATTTACTACGTCGGCCGAACCCAAATCATTGAGTCTTGTAAAAGCTGTTCAGCCTTCCATGTTTCCTAATTCCACTAAGTCTAAAATCACACTCAGGACTGTCTCATTCCAGACTTCTCCAGAAAACTGGAACACTTGGAAGGCAGAACAACATTTAAGAGACTAAATGAATCGATGACCAATTCATTGGATTCTGTTTCTGCTCATGTCTAGTTGTGTTAACTCTGGTATCCTAGCAACCACGGGTCTTACAGACAGGGTAACCAATATTATAGGTCCATATAGGTTCATGTACAGAAGTAGTCACAGGACGTTCTCCCTGCTATACATTATATTACTTCTCTATCCTGCACAGACCTGTCTGGGATCTCTATATATCACACGTAGTAGCATTATGAGTATTGACTTACGCCACTACTGCAATAAACAAATTTCCCTGTCATATAATCTGCATAGATGTACCCAGCGGTCACTGCCCAGTTTTCTCCATCAGTTATATGGTGGATGTGCATTGTTCCTGGTGTGTACTGTGCAGTTTTCTCCATCAGTTATATGGTGGATGTGTGTTGTACCTGGTGTGTACTGTGCAGTTTTCTCCATCAGTTATATGGTGGATGTGTTGTATACCGTCCAGTTTTCTCCATCAGGTATATGGTGGATGTGTATTGAACCTGGTGCGTATCGTGCGGTTTTCTCCATCAGTTATATGGTGGATGTGTTGTATACCGTCCATTTTTCTCCATCAGGTATATGGTAGATGTGTATTGTACCTGGTGTGTATCGTGCGGTTTTCTCCATCAATTATATGGTGGATGTGTTGTATACCGTCCAGTTTTCTCCATCAGTTATATGGTGGATGTGTATTGTACCTGGTGTGTACTGTGCAGTTTTCTCCATCAGTTATATGGTGGATGTGTTGTATACCGTCCAGTTTTCTCCATCAGGTATATGGTGGATGTGTATTGAACCTGGTGTGTATCGTGCGGTTTTCTCCATCAGTTATATGGTGGATGTGTTGTATACCGTCCAGTTTTCTCCATCAGGTATATGGTGGATGTGTATTGTACCTGGTGTGTATCGTGCGGTTTTCTCCATCAGTTATATGGTGGATGTGTTGTGTACCGTCCAGTTTTCTCCATCAGGTATATGGTGGATGTGTTGTGTACCGTCCAGTTTTCTCCATCAGGTATATGGGGAATGTGCATTGTACCTCGTGTGTACCATCCAGTTTTCTCCATCAGGTATATGGTGGGTTTACGTTGTACCTGGTGTGTGTCACGTCCAGTTTTCTCCATCAGTTATATGGTGGATGTGTAATGTACCTGGTGTGTACCATCCAGTTTTCTCCATCAGGTATATGGTGGATGTGTGTTGTACCTGACGTGCAACATATACTTTTACATCAGTCACATATGTGTTGTATCCGACGTACACCACCAGCTTTCCATTAGTTTTATGATGGATCTATGTTGTTCCCAGAGTACACGATTCAGCTCCCCATCGGTCACAGGTACGCTTCTTCCTCGTACCTTTTGCCTTCACCTTTTTCATTGCACCTTCATTAAATCTACGAACTGTGAAGCTGTAATTATATTAAAGAAAAAAAACAACAACTTAACTGTGAAAAAATCCAAGTTTAACTGTAAATGAAAGGCTTAAAGGAACGAAAGGTGGAAAGACAAGTTATAAGGTATCATTAATGTCCCTCACATCTGTGTCATGCTTACCTCCTGGAGCAACATATCCCAGAATGGTGTCATGAGACGATGTCTAACTAGAAATAATTGTATTGAATTTTTGTCCGGAAAATTGGAATCCTTAAAGGGGCATTCCACAGGATAAAAGAGCTGACTGCTGGGACCCTCAGCCAACTTCAGAAGCCCCATGGACAGTCAGTGGAGCAGAGATGAGCTTTTGCAAGTCGCCATTTCCTTCCAAAGAAAGGAGCCATGGCCCACGTTTTCTAGATCACTGGGGGGGCCCAGCAGTTGGACCCCCTGCAATCTGACACTTCTCTCCTGTGGATACAGAATAAATTACTTTAACTTTTCATTAAATTCAAGCAAAGGTAACGGCGGACACTTCAGTATGTGCAACCATTCAAGGATTAGAAAAAGCACAGCTACTTTCCTGCAAGAACAGCACCACCTCTATCCCAAGGCTGTTTGTGGTATTACAATTCACTTCAATGGATTTGAGCTGCAACACCACACCCAAACTGAGGACAAGAGATGTGCTGTATCTGGAAGAAAGTGGCCATGTTTTCTAATCCTGGTTAACCCTTCTCAATCTCCATATGTAACATAATGAATATCTATCACAGGGGAGAACATATATAATATGTGCAGCTGCACAGGGCCCCAGTAGATAAGAAACTCACTGTCACCCTAAAGAAGGCTCCATCTACCATATATAATACTGGAGTCTTCACATATGGGGCTTTGGGACCCTCTTTACTGAGACAATAAGTTTCATTACTTTTAATTCCTGGAGTGAACCGAACCTGCCGAACCCAGATTTGTTTTAAACTTTGCATAAAACTTGGTTCGCTACCAAACCAAACTTTCTGCAAAGTTTGGAGGATTTTGGCAAGATGGCATGCTCATGTAAAAAAATAAAAAAAATAAACATATTCTCACCTGTCTGCTGGTCCCCCGATGTCTCCTGGTGGCTCTCTGGTCCCGTCCCAACGTTTTCTATGGTGAAGTCCCGTTTAGCCAATCATAGGCTAACTAAGAAGGGGAAGCACCGTGGCCTGTCATTCGCTGAGCAGGCTGTCACTCCTGAGATAAGAGTGACAGCCCGCTCAGCCAATCACAGGCTGATTAGGATGAGACAGAACTGTGACCAGTGATTGGCTGAGCGGACTGTCACTCTTGTCTCAGAAGTGACAGCCCGCTCAGCCAATCACAGGCTGATTAGGATGGGACAGCACCACGGCCTGTGATTGGCTGAGCGGGCCTTCGCTATATAAGACGCCGGGATGGGACTGGAGAAGAATGACCCAGGGGGGGCAGGGGAGTTGCCAGGGGTTCCTGCAGGAACTCGAACATTACATTAAAGTTTGGCGAACCTGCTGAACTGAACTTTTAAAAAGTTTGCTCATCTCTAATCAGAGACATATGGAGCACTTATAATAAGTTATTAGAAAGTGAGGAGCACATATACTGTTCTAGTATGGGAGTGTCTATCCACCAGTCCCGCCCCCGAGCTACCAGTCCTACCATCCCTTCATCTATATCTTGGCAACAAAGCTAAAATGAATTGCAAGAAGCAGGGAAAAGAATCTGTCTGATTCGGAATGTTTTGCCGGATTCACCCTGCTGATATTATTAGCCATAGCGCAATGTCTCCGGCTCCCTGTAGGATCATGAGATAAATCAGGTTCCTAGTTATGGGCCGTAAAAACCACTGTAATTGAAAACATAAGATCGATAAATATGACTGGTAGAGTAAAAGGCAGCGTCAAGCTATTAATCCCATAGTCACCTATCACCGGGTGAAATCTGCAGAATTCGTTCCAGGAGATCCGGGGGCCTAAGTGTAAACATTACAGCGCTATGGGGGTTTTATACTTGTGATGGTGCAAACATAAAATAATACAACGGGCCATCTAAATGATCAGCATGAATGTGTCAATCCCTGGGCTGTAAATCATGTGTAGCTATAGTCAGGGGTAGAAGAATGAAGCTCATAAAATAGTTTCTGTCATTGATAGATTAACTCACATACAACCGACTGCCTATAATTTCCCAATATCAGATGGCAAACACCTAGTAAGGCTTTTCATGTAAGATTGCTGCATAGCCCTATACCCAGGGGCGTAACTAGAAAGGGTTGGGCCCCATAGCAAACTTTTGATTGGGCCCCCTCCTCTCCCCTATCCCACTGGAGGTAATCCCCCTGTTTATTAGCCCTCCGCCCAGTAGATAGCATAAGTTCGGCATCTCCCTTGGTATCCCCCAGTAGATAGTGACCCCCATGTTGACATCTTCCCCATTGTCCTCCATGGTAGAAATCTTCCCTATCATCCTCCATGGTAGACATCTCCCCTATCATCCTCCATGGTAGACATCTCCCCCATTGTCCTCCATGGTAGACATCTCTCCTATCATCCTCCATGGTAGACATCTCCTCTATTGTCCCCCAAAGTAGGCATCTCCCCTAGTATCCTAACCCCCCCCCCCCCCTCCCCCAGTACATAGTGTCCCCTATGGTAGGCATCACCTATAGAGCTCAGGAGGCTCAGTGTATTACAAGGATGAGCTCCCTGAGGTGGTGGGCCCCGCTATGACTGCTAAAGTGGAAGTTATGCCTGCGCCTATATCTGAATCCATGATGGAGTAGCTTTTCGCCCCCCCCCAGAGGCTCAGCTAAGACCTAATTTTCGTATCCCAGAAAACCCCTCCTCAAAATCAAGTGACCCTGTTGATTAACAAATATCTAAATGTCTTAGATGTCTGGTGAATAGACCTGCGGCATATTTTACTTGCAGCTAGGAGAGGACCCATTGCAATGAATGGTAAAGAATGGTCAAGCCAAGTCCAATAACAGGAGATTCACTCTCTCCAGCAGTTTTCCATCTTGGCTAATAGAAAGCTGGAACAGCTTTGAGTTTTGTTTTGTTTGTGTTTTGGCTAAAGGAATGGATCCATGACTTATTTTAGGTGCATCTGGTTGTTAGTTTTGCTTGTGACTATTTACCTCTGTGCAGCTAGTGCTATGTTACTCCTGGTCTGCTGTTAGCATATTACTCTTTTTTTGTCGGTTTATTACTGAATGACTAGGTTATCATCAGGACCGGACTGGGACTTAAAATCAGCCCTCCCACTCAAACCCCAGCAGCCTACATACCAAATCCTCCCAGATATATTATAGATAGCAGTGTACTAGACATGCTGATATCAGAGTTCCTGATAATGCGCAGTGGATTAGAGAGAAGGGGGACCTGGGGAAAGTCTTTTTGAATGCAGATAATGGCATATTTGCCTAATAAACCCAATTACAAAGTTTCTTATAATCGCCTGGACTATTGAATATTGTATTTATTCTTTGTGCAATTCCCATTGGTCCTTCTTATCCTGGCCTACCATAAGTCCTGGGGGTATCCAAATATAGTAAGTTGTTATGTAGATCCTGGAAAGGCAGTTGGTATAAGTGAAGCCTCGTTCTACATCTTAGTGACTCGCCAGTAATGTTACAAGACACTGAAACTGGTTGGATTTATGCAAATTACAAAGTAAAATTTGATGGACACCTGTTGATAAATTTCTTATGACCTACAGTATACTATAAATAGTGGATCAATAGAGCAATTTATCATTTATTAATTTACTGTATAGCCTTGTTGATTCTGGGCTTAGGAGTCCGGTGGGTGTGGTTCTATTCACTGATACTACTCATTTATCAACAAGTTCTCGTTTTTTACTGATTAAGTTATAATTTATTTTGGCCATAGAATCAGCAAAGGAGGAACGTTGTTAATTGTTTGCCAATTGCAAAATGAAGCTGTTACCGCTACAGTATACTGATCATGTACCGGCGAGAACTCCTGCGATCAGTACTGATTATCCTCTTGAACTCAAGAGTCATTACCAGACATGGGGGAACATGCAGAAAGAGAAGGACCATTGACAGCCTCTCAGGCTTTGGCTCCTCTAGTAGGTAGCTTATGAGGCTGAAGCCAACCAGACGCTCGCGTAAATGGTCTCATCCAGTTTGTTAATCATAGGTAAAAAGTAGGAAAATGTTGTCCATTTATTGTTTTGCTAAGTTTTTTGGAAGAGTGAACTGAGAACAAAGATGAATTAGAAACTAATGTTCATGTCTATTGATTGTCCTGTGTATTCAATCAGCCTGTCCAATAGGATGTAGATCCAATAATGCCACCAAAACAGCTCTGGCTTGTTGAGGCCTACACTCCATAGACCTCTGAAGGGGTTTTGTGGTATCTGGCCCCAAGATGTCCTGTAAGGTGTGAGATGCCACCTCCATGGATCCAATTTCTTTTTTTTCAACCACATGTTCAACTGAATTGAGATCTTGTGATTTAGAGGTCGAGTCGCCACCTTGATCTCTTTGTCATGTTCATCATTCTTAATCAATGTCTGCAATGTGGCCCCTGAGACATTATCCCGTTACATAAAGGGGTGTGTAGAATGGTTAGATAGGTGGATGGTGTCACAGTAACATCCATAAGATGCCAGGACCCAAGCAGAACATTGCCCATCACACTGCCCCAAAGTGCATGCTGGGGCCATCTATTCCCCAGGTAATCTGAATTAAATAACTCATGGTTTTAGGTCCTTCTACAATAAAAGTTTTTCAGTATCTTTACAAGACATGATTAATCACATGGCCAGACCACACGAATGATCACTCCATCGTTTGTGCGGCTATTTGAATACATTCACCAGAAGACGAGAAGTAACGCAAGGGCAACTCACCGGTACGTACGTACCGATGAGTTGCCCTTGCGTTACTTCTCGTCTTCTGATGTTTGTACGAATGCATATATGCCACTCAGCAAGTGAGCACCACCGTGGAACTTTGCAGTGGAATACTCCACCTATTCTGTTAAGTATCCAACCCGCTCAGTGGTAGTAGTGCCGGTGACTGTATTTTGAGAATATGACTATTTAAGTACATTGCCATCGGATGCACATCTGTTTACACAGAGATATGTATGGGCGATAGCGATACATTTTTAGTGCTGCACGAAAGATGCGATCAGCCGATGAGTGGGCGTTTTTCCGCTTAACAGCTGATCGATTTCCGTTTACACGGGCCGATTATAGGAATGCCTTTGCCAATAATCAGGGCCTTTAGTTGATCAGAATAATCCGGTGCATGACCACATGTTCTGCCTGATTCTTACACTCTGGTAGACTAAGAAAGTGAGAACAGTTTTAGGTCAATCAGGTCATTTGCACATAACAACATAAGAACGACCTTCTGATTCTCCAGCTTAACTCCACGCCACTAAATTACATCTATTGGCTTCGGCTTTGTCTCAAGAGTCAGGATCAACCTGCGCAATTATCAACCCAAGCTTCACCGTACTGCAGCTTCCGAATGAGCTTCATACTCTTGTTGGCTGAGGTTGTAGCAATGGTTTGTAGTTACCCAGGTCATTCTCACACAGACCCAAGAACAAGAGACTGACCCACTACTTCAATGAGCCCAACGTACGCGGCCAAAAATATTAACACATAGACCGGAGCGTGCAAAATCAACTCTGGTAGAGAAGTTAATGACATTTTGGGATTAGCCTCTTTCTCATTATTTCTGGACACATTTTTTATTAGAATTTCCTAAAATCCTCCCAAAAATAATCTTTAATAGTCTTCTCATCTTAATGGTTTCAAGTTTCTCTCAAGTATCATAATGAACCGGCGCACAATAAGCTCAGATCCCTACCCGTCATCCCAGCTAGGTTCCTTCATCCATGAAGTCCCGTATCTGCATCCACTTCTTGTAAAGATGCAAAGTAGCCAACATTTGCGTGTTATGAGTGATTCTTATAGTCTGGTCGGATGCATGGTTGAGAATAGTTTGGGTTTAGCCAGGCCATTCTCACCCAAATCCAATGACATGAGAATGACCCCCAGACGTTCTAACCCTCCGACCCGATCTGCAGCGGCCCCTGCTCAGACACGTTGCATTCAAATTGCATTCCTGCTGTAAAGTTAATAAAAATTTTAGAGATGCTTTATTTTCAGTAGTGCAATTTTCCGACTCATGAACAAGCCCGGATTTTCATTGCCGTTTTTAAAATTGTCCATAGAATGAATTTTCAATCATTTGCTCATTTTAAGTCAATGTCACCAAACTAATCTAGTGCTTAAATGTTGTCTCCGGTATCACAATCAACTTCTGTATGGACAAGTGAGATTTCGATCTGCTAATACACCATTTTTATCACACAAGTCTTATTTCTATGTATGTGTACTACTTAAAGGGGTAGTCCACTTTAGAAAGTGCAGGATCATATAGGATCCTCATCTCCTGGCCAGAGTGGAGAGAGGTTTCAATGAGCGTTGCTTACTCTGTAGGACCTGTCCTGCGGTACCCAAATTAAAGGGGTTGTCCAGCGGTTTGCCTTCTTTTTAAATATATTGCTGATGGTGTATATAAAACACCTGTCCGCGCTCCCTCTGTTTCCTCTTTTGGTGTTGCCGGTGTCCTCTGCAGACTGCAGAGCCTCCACATTCAAGACAAACTCATCTCAGGCGTAACAGCCCGCTCAGCCAATCACTGACTGGGACAGGACAGCCCCATGGCCAGTGATTGGCTGAGCCACACTCCCGAAACGAGTTTATCTCGGAAGTGGAGGCTCAGCAGTCAGCGGGGGACACCGACAGCACTGCAACAGTAGACACCGGTGGAGCACGGACAGGTAGGATATTCCTTGTTTTATATGTGCAGCAGCAATATATTAACAAAGGCCGACCGCCAGACAACCCTTTTAACTGTATATTTGAATGGACAATTTTTTATTTCCCCTGTGGCAGCACTGTGAGGAAATTTACCAGTTACTCCACAGCTTACAACTGATCACTGGGGGTCTTATGGGATGACATTTTAAAAAATCTCAAACACAGGCACGGAAGTCATGCATTAATTGACCTGCAGTATGGATTTTAACTCCAGAACATGTCTGTTTATGTTGGTTTATGGATTTGATACAAAATTTCCCCATTGACTTCAATGGAAAAATTTAAATCCACAATAAGGCTATGTTCAGACAATGTAAGAGACCGGCCCTTCCATAACCCGGCCGGGTCATGGAACGACCGGTCTCAGAAAAGATCAACCTCTGAGTTCTGATGCGGGCACATCAGTGCGCGCTGCATCAGAACTCGCAACAGCACACAATGGAGCATGAGGCTGAAGCCGCTCGCTCCATTGTGTGAACTGACAAGGTTTTCTGCGGCCGCTATTCACTGAATGGCGGCCACAGAAAACTTACATGTCAGTTTTCTATGGCGGCACTAGGGATCCCAGCCGGAGTGTATACTATGGGGGACATGTATCAAGATGTATTCGGCGGAAAGTGACGATTTGCAAATGATTTTATTCGCAAATGCACGATTTGCAAATAAAATATTCTCAAATAGGCACTTTCCACCGGGTACCCCAGGGGGCGGGAAGGGGATGTGGAGGGGGGTGGAACGGGGGTCGTGGACTCAGAGTCCGCATGATTCATTATTGTTTTCTCTTAAGGATACGCAGAAAACCTTTTCCAGCTCTCAGCTGGCGTAGGTTTTCTGCCATGCGCACAGGCGCGCACGGGATTTATGTTGAGCTAGTCCGCCTCTACAGAAATCTCCTTAGTGCCGGAGCTGCGGGGACATTTTTAAGTCCGGTGCAGAAAACGCCGGACTTAATAAATGTCCCCCTATGTGTATACACTCCAGTCAGGATTCCCTCAGCCTGCAGCACTACATAAGTACCGTTCCTGCGGAACTTACGTAGTGTGAACATAGCCTAAATCTGCAATGTTGCCGATTTTGCAACTGAAAAGCTACAATTAGTGTTGCTACAAATTAGTATGTTCGCTTGGGCATTGGTGTAGTCGATGGAGCTTGATGCTTGACTGTGCACCTCCTGGTGCTCAGGGAACGGTGGCCATACACCTTCAATAACTGTAAGACACACTGGGGTTGGCTTTTGCATAGGCTTAAGTGTAAAATAGTTGGTAATTTTTGAACAATCGCTTATATGCTCAAAAATTAGCAATGCAAAAAAAGTGCATTGTTGTGCAAAAACGCTTTTTAACACTAGATTTTTGATGAAAACATTGACTAATCCCCCCCACTGTTTTTGCCGCTCCAAGATCCACATGATGCATAGATATGTTAAAGCCAGCAAATTCTACTTTGTAGCGAGGGTGACAATTTCGATGTTACTATATCACCATCATTAGATTTTCTATCCAGGTAGTTGCACCTAGGGGTCTGATTTGCATGACGTGTCTGGATGTTTATTTGTTGTTAGCGTGTATTTTTCAGAATAGCGGCTGATGCCTCGGTCTTGAGAAGCGTCGAGTATAGCCATGATTACGCAGAGGCTAAAGGTCTATGTTTCCAACACACTACAAGCTGTCCAGATCCACAACCTTCTATTAAATTTCGCTAATTGCAATTATACGGTTTGGGTCCCCGAACGCTGCATTTAGCGGCTGAGTTTGATGAAAAGGTATCTCTTAACTCCTCATTGTGAATGATCGGAAGATTATAAATGACAATGACTGGTGGCGTTGCTGGCATGGAATATCAATTGGTTCTCTGGGTTTTTTAACCTGCGGATGCCCGGTCAGTTCAAAGAGGCCTGTTGATTCAGAGACGTCCTTTTGACTAATGGTTTCCATTTACCTGTCTCCGAGCGGAAGGTCACGGGTGTCAATGACAAGTGTGTTACGCCGTGGACATTAGTGCAGCGAGGTGACGCCAGGTCGGCGCTCATAAACAGAAATGTTTCATTAGGCTGATGTTCCCGATCCTGTCTTGAACGCTGTGTCTAATTTTCCCAGGCTTATTCCATTATAGCTTACCCCCTTACTACCCGCGCATCATTAAAACAGTGTGTCATCGCCTCATGTTATGTTCTTACGTGGCTGAGATTTTTTTTTTTTTCATTTCCTATCGTACTGTAAATGGTGTTATTTTAACAATTCCACAATAAACAAATACATTAGCGTTTGTCAATTGGCAAACAGGATGGCGTCACGTGTACAGCCCGTCAGCCTTCGCTCTCGTCTCTGTATGTTTCTACATCTGAGCTCCAGTGAAAGCTTTAACTCTTTGGAGGAAATAGAGTAAGGTCTTTCTAGTGCAGTCTATAGGTAGCCGCCCTGGAAGTCAGTGGCTATGAAGGAGCCTTTAAAGGTGGCTGAGAATTTGTAGACAGTCATATGTTTTAATTTGGAGGCCTATGTACAGTGAAACCTTGGAATACACGTACCGTATTTTCCGGCGTATAAGGCAACTGGGCGTATAAGACGACCCCTGACTTTCAAGAAGATTGTCAGGAGCCTCCGTCATTCTCCCGAAGCTCTCCCGGCAGCCGAGCGTCTCCAAGTTTCTCTGATGAGATGCTCGGCTGCTCGGGAGAGCTTCGGGGATTCCCGACACAGTCAGTGTATGTCACACTGCCTGCGCCGGGTAAAGGACAGGAGGCGCGCGGAGGCCAGGAAGGGGTCCTAGGTGAGTTGACTGTTTGTTTTTTTTTTGTAGTGGTCACCCTATAAAGTGGGGATGGGCCATTTTTGAACTCCCCCACAGTATAGGGCGACCATAACCGGCGTGTAAGACGACCCCCTATTTCTAAGAAGATTTTTGGGGGTTAAAAAGTCGTCTTATACGCCGGAAAGTCCGGTAACTTGGTCTAAGAGCATTTAGCAAGGCAAGCTATCTATTTAAAAAAAAAATGTAACTCAGTAAACGTGAAAGATTTGGTAAAACGACCCCCTGTGTCTCCATTCTGATACTGTACTGGGTAAAAAGCCCTCTCATTTTAACCTACTGCTACCTGATCAACTCTGTTAGTAATCTGACGCTATCTAGTTCCTCTTCTGTGCCCGTCCAAGTCAGGGACTCTGTAGAACTGTGGAGATCCTCCTGTGGAAGCGAGCAGCTCTGCCTTATGTCCTCCCCCTGCTGCCGGAGGACTGAGTGTGAGTGAGGCTGCAGCGCCCTCCTACTCTGGTGTTTAGGCAGACTAGATCCTGCGTGCACAGATGTAGCCCAAGCGGTGAGTGCTTCAACCCCCCAGGGCCTCGTCTGGACATCTCCTGTCGCTGCCAGAGGACTGAGTGTGAGTGAGGTAGCGGTGCTCTCCTACTCCAATGTTCAGGCTGTCTAGATCCAAGCGCTGAGTGCTTCAACTCCTTAGGACCTCGTCCCGACACCTCCCACCACTGCCATGCACATAGCACTGGATGGTGTATGACCACTGCCTCCCTTTGACCTGTGAATTAACCCCTTCACGGCACTAGTGCCAGCACCAGCACGTTTTCAGCCACCTGGGGAGTTGTGTGTGTGGGAAGAGGTAACTGATTAACCCCTTCTATACTGATACAGTGTTCTTTATTGATACAGAACACATTACCCGCCTTATTTTTGACTTGTGGAACAAATTGACTGCATTTTAAAAATTTCTTATGGCAAAATTTGCTTTGATATACGAGTCCTTTGGATTACAAGCACGTTCCTGGGACATATTGTGCTTGTAATCCAAGGTTTTACTGTATAAAAAGTGTCCAAGAATGCCTTCTATCCTAAGCCTTGTCTACAAAGAAATAGATTGATGATGGTCAATGATCAATGGTCATCCTTCTCCAAAGCATAGGGAGAGCCCATTTTACTTCTGGCTTCCTCCAAGGAGCCAACATTTGAGTTTGGCCGTTTTGCGAATAAAATATTTGCATCGGGTCACTTTCCGCCGGGTACGCCAGTGGGGCGGGGAGGGGGTGGGGAGGGGGTCGCGGAATAAAGGTCCGCTTAATTCATAATTTTTTTGTCAGAAAAATAAGCAGGAAACCTACTCCAGCTCTGAGCTGGCGTAGGTTTCCTGCCGCGCACTAGTGCGCACAGGACTTATGTAGAGGCAGTCCTCCTCTACATAAATCTCTGTGCCGTCAGAGCAGAAAACGCCGTACTTAATAATTGTCCCCCTAAGTGTACGCCAACTACTAGTTTGCCGAGAAAGCAACAGAATTATGAGCCAGATTTAGGCCCATTTTTCAGTGCACTGTGGCACATTGGACCACGCTCCCTTTTGAGACCAAGGGGGAAAGTCTTTAGTCATCAGGTTCCTCAGCCTCAACATTTCTAGCTACAGTACCTCTCTGTGAGGGCAAACTTAAAGGTGAACTATCAGCAAGTTAGACGAATCTAACCTGTTCATAGCTCCCTGTTGCACATGGGGTGCCGAGGAGGAAGGTTTGTCTCTCACCTTTCTCCTCAGCGCGCTGCCCGTGCTTTTAGCAGTGTAATCCTTGGTCCGGAGCACCATTAGGAGCACTGCACCGCCCCCAGAGCATGAGATGGCCTGCCTTCTCCATTGATTAGAAAGAGCGGGGCAGTACTCCTAATGGTGCTCCGGAGGAAGGTTTACACTGCTAAAAGCACAAGAATGGCGCAGAGGAGGAAGGTAAGTGTGCCTGTGTGCAATAGGGAGCTATCAGCAGGTTAGATTCATCTAACCCGCTGTAAGTTCCCATTTCAGCTTTGGCAGGAAGGTTGGCTGCCCCTAAACTTTGCTAGTTAAGGAAAGTTTGTGAGGTCCTCCTCCTCATGACGAGGGGTTAGGGATAGGGACTTGTGCACTTTTAGTGAGACACTTTTGTGTGCACTTGGATAATAGAGAGTACAGATTGCTGTCCCAAGTATTGTTTCAAGGCATTTTTTATGGGTCAGACATTGTCTTAAAGTGCAGCTACGTATAGATGGTCCTAGAGAAAAAATGTAAGCAAACTGAACTTTATTAACTAAACTTTTTGCAAAGTTCATAATGCGTTTGTAAAGATGCTGGCCGCAAAATTTAATACACATAGAAAACAAAAAAAAAAAAAAATGCTCACCTGTCTGTGCTCCCCCGCTGTCCTCCTATGGGTCTCTGGTGTTCCTTACTGTCCACTCCAACCCACTTAACCAATCACTGACTGAAACAGGACAGTGCTGTGGCCAGTGATTGGCTGAGGAGGCTGTCACTCCCAACACTAGAGTGACAACCCACTCAGCCAATCACTGGAGCATGGACAGGTTAGTATTGATGAGCAAACTTGCTGAACCGCAATAACAAAGCTAAATGCCTGCAAATGTTTAGATGTTTTATTGTGGTTCATTTAAGGTTCGGGCAAACCCGAGCATTTCCTAAAAAGTTCACTCATCTCTATCCATTACCTGTAAGCCCACTTGAGTGCCTGTCGGCCAAAACTCTTACACAATAAAGATAGATAGATAGATAGATAGATAGATAGATAGATAGATAGATAGATAGATAGATAAATAGATAGATAATTATATTCTTATTTTAGCTCTTTAGCTATATAGATATAAAAAATTAACAATTCTGAGTCATCCATTTAGTTGGTATATGAAGCGTTTAACCTACAGGAGAGGACACGTCATGCGTCACACTGATAGATTATAGACAAGCGATATCATTTTTACAGGCGCTGTCCATACGCTAACGGTTACATTAAATTTAAATGACATATGAAATGAAATCCTAATTAATGTATTAGCGCGGCTGTAATGGCCTGTGACGTGGTGATCGCAGAATATCACTATAATGGGGATTTTAGCCCGGCTCGTGGTGATATATTGTGTTTTGTTCATCAACTGTGTCCAAGTTTTAATTGGAGTTAATCAGCTACTGTAATATCACATCCAAGAGGGGTTTACTAAAAAAAAAATGATGGAGTGCAGAACCTTGGAAAGTGATTCCGAGATCATTTCTATAGTACAGTACAATTCCTTTAAATTGACTTCACATAGAAGAGGAGTCAACTTGTAAGTGCTCGAAGAGAGGAGATGGCTCTAGTTACTTATATCCCCATTGCTGTTGGGTATGTGTGGTAGTCTTCTCTCCTGGGGTCTTCTGTAGGTCAGGATGATAGATGCCACCACCCATCAAGATGTCTGGTCTTCAGATGATGACTCTGATTTTATAAAATGATGAACTTGACAATAAGCAATCACTATATGATCGGTGGGAGTCTAACATCTGGGACCATCACCAATATTGTGGCCTCTGTATAGTCTTCTCTGCTGATACATTTCTACTCATTCATGGACCTTGGCATAGAACGGCTCAGAGGATATTGGATGCCCATACATTACATTCATTGCTTTCTGTGTGCTTTCGTATCAAGCTACTCTCTAGAGTTACTCGGGATAGCTCAGGGACCTCAATAAAATAGGTTTGTTCTAATGGTGATAAGTGTTGAGCAGACTTGCCAAACTGTTTTGGATCAGCAAAGTTCTCTGAACGCAAAAGGCATTAGACTCCAAGCAGCTGGAGAAGCTGGATGCTGCCCTAGGGCTGCCAGAAAAACATGGATATAACCTATGGCCTATGGCTGTATCCATATTTTCCAGGACTTCTTAGGGTGGTATCCAACTTTTCCAGCTGCGGGAAGTGACATGTTCAGAGCATGGGTTTGGAAAAGGTTTCCGGACCAAAACAGTTTGGCAATTCTGCTCAACACTAACAGTGATACATACCTTCCAGATACAGAATCAAAATTGAAGAGACTAAAAGAAGTGACCTTAGAAAGACAACTCTATAGACAAGTGCTATATTAGGGCACATGGATGTCAGAGAGCGAGGTCCTCTGCTTAGAAACAGCCGATTTGGCAGATTATCTCTCAGTGTAGTAAAGACAACAACCAGCCGATGACAACGATCATTGGCTGCTCATGTCTTTTTGACCTAAAATCATTGGCCACTGACCACACATCGCTATGTGTAATAGCGATACGCAGCCGACCGCTGATGACTGTGTAAAGAAATTAATAAAGTACATATGTTACCTCTCCACACTCCCTGGTGTCTTCCTGGCTCCTCCCTGCTTCCCGCTGCTGTGGGTGC
This sequence comes from Dendropsophus ebraccatus, assembly GCF_027789765.1. Lineage (NCBI taxonomy): Eukaryota > Metazoa > Chordata > Amphibia > Anura > Hylidae > Dendropsophus > Dendropsophus ebraccatus. The sequence goes on along the minus strand of NC_091462.1, from coordinate 15,672,774 downwards.
AACTTCAGAGACGGTCTCTGAAGTGACAAGCTGCTCAGCCAATCACTGGCCTGGACATGACCGCTGCGGCCAGTTATTGGCTGATCGGCCTATCACTTCAGAGACCAGCTCGGCGGCTTTGGGGAGCGGGGAGAAGCCAGGAAGACACCAGTGAGCGTGGAGAGGTATGTATATACCTTATTATTTTACACTTTTAAACAAGGTCTGCACAGACATCGCTAACAATCTCTGTGCTGCACGACTTTCGAGTCGAGTAATAAGGTCAGTAAATGAGCGCCAATCTGCCAAGAGTTTGTCTTGCTCTGGTGTACCCAACTATCCCATATATTACATATCATTATATGAAATTTCATTGATAAAAATTTAAAGGGGTTATCCAGCGCTACAAAAACATGGCCACTTTCCCCCTACTGTTGTCTCCAGTTCAGGTGCAGTTTGCAATTAAGCTCCATTTACTTCTATAGAACTGAGTTTCAAAACCCCACCCAAACTGGAGACAATAGTAGGGGAAAAGTGGCCATGTTTTTGTAGCACTGGATAACCCCTTTAATGATTGGCCATCCATAATGTTTGTTCATCCATAGTTTTCATTAATGAGATCTGAGAAGCTCCTGAAGTTGAACCCCAGGTGATCAGCTGACATATTGGCTTCAAGTTATAAAGTGGTTATTGTGATAAGCCATGTATTCACCTTGACTTTCTGTCTTCTGACTTGTTATTGGGACATATTAAAATATAACATTGAATAGAGTAAATAAGCCAAGACCCCGTCCACCATTATGGACAGAGAGGCCATCAGTGAACCACCAAAAACCAAAGGAACATAGCATTTAGTGGAACGCCATGACTCCCATTGTATTGAGTGATGGAGGTTCCAGCTTAAGGATCACTACTGATATCCACTTCAAGGTACCATAAAATGGTGGTAGAACTATAGATACAATGGTCATTGTATACCAAGTAGAATCCCCCATTCCCTGAATAAAAATAAAAGACTGAATCCAAGCACCGTTCACTAGTGATTACCCTTCCCGTGAACGGGAGACAATATAGAGGCTTCTAATGCTTTCAACTTGGTAGATGGGGTCTTCACGCATTACTAGGTGGTCATAAACACTGGTCATTATTGACTTTATTTCAGCTTGGAGGTGTCCGCTCACTGTAAACACTGCTAATCGCAGTCATTTGCTCATGTGTCGGAGAGAGAAGAAATTTGCTTCATTAGAAAGTAAAATCAGATCCATCTATTCAATGAGCTGTAGGAATACAAATTGAGCGTTGTGTATCGGATGGTGGCGGCTCCTCATTCCTGGATACAAATATTTTACTCCCATTGGGTGAATATTTCAGGTCGTGTTAACCCATTGTTGCTTGATGTTTTAGGCAACTGACCTTCTCCCTCATCCACCAAGGACTAACACTTAAAGGGGTTATCCAGCGCTACAAAAACATGGTCACTTTTCCCCCTACTGTTGTCTCCAGTTCAGGTGTCTTTTGCAATTAAGCTCCATTTACTTCAATGGAACTGAGTTTCAAAACTCCACCCAAAGTGGAGACAACAGTAGGGGGAAAGTGGCCATGTTTTTGTAGCGCTGGATAACCCCTTTAATGCTTTGATGCTGGACGTTATTTTACTTATTTTATTTAAACTGACATGTCAGTTTTCTGCTGCTGCTATTCAGTGACTAGCAGCCGCAGAAAACACTGTCAGTGCACACTATGGTGCGAGCGGCTCCGGCTGGATGTGCCTGCATCAGAACTCTGCGGCTGCACAGAACAGCCGATCTCTCGATGTGTGAACATAACCTCACTGTGCAATAGTCTGCTTTAAAATGAGATGTTCTGCAACAGCTCTGTAACTGGCAGGAGTGCTAGTGGAGGGGAGTAGGCAGGGTGGGAGGGCTGTGATAAAGCAATGCATTCTGGGGAATTGTAGTACTGGGCAACTGCTCAACCATATAGTACAGGACTAAGACTCTCAAAACAAATGGATTTTTGATAAGGGATATTTAGTTTGTCCCTTTATTTTCTCCTTTCCTTTAACGTGTAGAATTATAGACAAGTATGTAAACTGCAAAAAAAAAATCACCTTTAAAGTAAATTCCTCCTTTCATACAATACCTGAAACATAAAGCATAAAAAAGCAAATACTTGACCGTCCTACGTAAGCGACCGCTTCCTTTTAATCCATGCGCTCAACGCGTCAGAAGGTCGTTCAATGTGACAGAGGAAATCGGTATTCATTCGTTTTCCATAAGAAGGTGAATATATTTCCTGCGTTTGATGGCATAAAGGATAGGCGTAATTTATAGGTAAGATATATGCTCTTTGTTTTGGGAACATTCAGTGATGGAATAAAGAGGCGGAGAGGGCGATATCTTGAGAGCTGTCAGGATGATGAACAAAGTGTCCATAGCGAAGTGTTTCGCAACGCAATAATGGATGGGAGTCGGATCCGGTTCATTTAGTTCAAGGTACAATATAGCATAAAAATAGAGAAAGAGGACAAATACCAAAAACTGTATACACGCAACCACTTCTCCCCCAATGGCTTCAACCGACTGCAGAAAAATCCAGGTTCGGCCCTGCCGCCACAGACGTCTATTTCCCTGTGATTAATGCGTTTTCCGTAAAGTGCTAAAACCAATCCCTTTAATTATGTACATAACTGATCTAACAAAAGGACGTCCTGCCATCTCTCTCTTGTATCCGTAGGTGCGAAAACACATTTGCAATGTTAAATACGCGGAGAATAGAAAAAGGAAAAAAAAAAAAAGATTTAATATGTTATAATAAGATGAAAATTTATGTTCAGAGGAGAGAGGGAAAAAAACCTATTTCCCATAATTGACTTCTCTTTCTGAGACAATAAATTAAATTACTGTCCTGCTTAGGAAACATCTGGCACCTTTCATCGGAGTTCACATAGTCAAAATGTTTGTAGGGAACATCAGACGGCGGCACGGTTGAATTCTTTTTATGCGATCGCCGACTTGAAGGTTTAATTTGCCGCCGTTGTGCGTCAGGGGGAAATTATTTCATCAGATTAGATGTGCTTTAAGTGTACAGTCGTTTACATTTTAATGCTTTTTGATAATTTGATTAAAGACTCGGATGTAACAAAGGGGAAGAAAAAATAAATGAAAAAACACCTGCCGCCAGTTATCAGAAATTTTTATTTATTTATTTATTTATTTATTTTTTGTGCTCAAGAGGCCTAGTGTAAAATTACAGGGAATTCATTAGAACTGAGCAGGAACAAAAAAATGCAGGTGGTCTTTTTTTTGGGGGGGGGGGAAGTGGACAAAAATATTTATATTTTTTAAAGGTGTATTCCGGATTTTTTTTTTTTTTTTATGAACTGGTGTCAAAAACTTTGTAAATTACATATTTTAAAATCTCAAGTTTTCCAGTACTTATCAGCTGCTGTATATATGTCCTGCAGGAAGTGGTGGATTCTTTCCAGTCTGACACAGTGCTCTCTGCCGCCACCTCTGTCCATGTCAGGAGAGGTTTTTTATGGGGATTTACTACTGCTCTGGACAGTTCCTAACATGGACAAAGGTGGCAGCAGAGAGCACTGTGTCAGACTGATAGGAAAGCAACATTTCCTTCAAGACATACAGCAACTGATAAGTACTGGAAGACTGGAGATTTTTAAATAGAAGTAAATTACAAATCTATATAACTTTCTGAAACCAGTTGAATTAAAAGAAAAAGATTTTAGCTGGAATACCCCTTTAACGCCCCATTGAGAAAAGCCTTTTTGACACTATGCAATGAGCATATGGACTTCTAACCTTGTTTAATCCTCACCTATAAGCTTTTGCGTCATAGGTCTGTATTACATGACTTGGTCTGTTTGTGCAGCACATCTTTACTCACACCCTTATAAACTGCTGAAAACCCTCACTACCTCGTCCACTCTGTCTCCATTCCTCTGTCTTCCCCCTCCCTTCAAAGGGCCCTATTCCACGGGCCCGATCAACAGTGTAAATGAGCGCCGATCTGCTAGATCGGCACTCGTTAACTGGGCCTATTCCACGGCCCGATGATCGTTAAGCAAGGGCTGCAGGGACATCGTTACCGATGTCCTTGCAGCCCTTGCAGCATACATGACTGCAGTATGATATACTTGGCTTCCCTAAGTACCACCATAACTTACCAATACCCGAACTCCCCACCCAGGGCTCATCCCCAATTCCGAACACTACCCCCGTACCCAGTAAAGACACAACCAGCATATTGGAAAAAGGCCGTGTCGGCCATATTTATTAATACCAACATTATTTCCAATAAACATCATAAATAATACACCCAGAAAATTGTGCATAAAACATATAAACTCAACATAACAGCACACAGTGTAGGGACCTGAGTTTGACCTGGAGTAGAAGGTCCCCTTGAAGACCCCATTTTACTTCATTCTGACTCCTCTGCCCTCAGCCGCACTCGCCGACCCAAAGGCACCAATTCCCCTGTGGGCTTACTGCCCGACAGGACCCACCATAAATCCAGTTGGATGCATGTCTCCCACTCATGCACCTACAATTTGCCTCCAAGGGGCCCCCATCTACCCCGCCAACCTAAGACCACCATAGACCACCGAATATTAACTAAGGGAGGGTGGGTGGGACTTTCACTTTCCTGACTAGGTGGGTAGTGGCGTATTTCCGCCCGCCTCAGCTCTTATACCCCACCTAACCCCTCCTCCCACGTGACTCTCTCTCCTCCACCCTGACCAGTTAACCCTTTCCCCTAATGACAAACCAGCCTAGTGCAGCCTGATTCAACTGAGTCAAGCCGCACTACGCTAGGGCTGCGCCTCCGCTCCGTTGCTCCCATTACCTAGCAGGGCTTCTCCTCCGCTCTGTCTTCCTCCCCGACGGAGCAAAGGAGAAGCCCTGCTAGGTAATGAATGCTGCTTCTTAAATCGTCAGTCGCCCGCTAATCCACGAAGTGATGCGCGGTGAGTGACCGATGATTTTAGGTTTGGGCCTAAATAAACGATCAGCTGATGACACGATCATCGGCTGATCGTTTTCTCTATTCCACCGAGCAATAATCAGCCGAATCGGGCCGATTATCGCTCTGTGGAATAGGCCCCTAAAACAGAGTTTTTTTCTGCTGCCAGGCAAGCTGTAATATCTCATCTGTAACCACGCCCACCACTGACATCACACAGGGATCACATGGCCAAGGGCAAGGAAACAACAACCTCTTCTGAGTAGTATAGGGGAAAGGAGACACTGTTGTTTCATCTCTCTCTCTCTCTCTCTCTCTTCCTCTAATCTATCCATATAGATGAATAGGCAGAAAGATAGATAGATAGATAGATAGATAGATAGATAGATAGATAGATAGATAGATAGATACTGTGTCTACTGTGCAAAGCATAGGCAGATCAACTAAGTGATGGGAAGATACTACAAGACAGGGACGGGTACCCAGTAGTTGGTTCTGAGGTGCAATGCATGCTGGGATATGTAGTTTGACGGCCGAGTGCCATGATGTAAAGCTGGGACCATTCATAAAGGTTGGAATCTGGGACCAGGAGCAGCATAGACAAGTGGGAGAGGTGTTAAACAATTGTTGGGGGTTCAGTGAGTGGGCCTATATGCTTCCTTGTGCATTATTTTTATTCATGGGATGTATCCTTATGATGCAAGGCCGGTGCAAAGCTTTGCCCCTTGGAGCCAAATGCAATTGAGTGTGCGCCAGTATTTTAAAGGGTCAAGCAAACACTATAACTAAGAGATGAGCGAATCGAACCGTAACGAACCAGATTCGTTACGAACTTTTCAAAAAGTTCGGAACGGCACCGAACCAAACTTTGAGAAAGTTTGTTACGAATCTGGTAAAAAATAACGGCGACGCAAAATTTTACTTTTTTCACAGAATAGACCAAGATACAAGGGATTATTACTCCTATAATCCCTTGAATGGTTGGTTTTCTGTGAAAATCAAGATGTGTGACGTCACCCCTGTTAGGGTGAGACCTTAAATTAGTCTCCTCAGATATACCTGGGTGCTGCCTAATCAAAAATGTAATGTGACAGCTGTCTGTGAGTATTAACCAAGACACTTGATAGCAACTTCAGTATTCAAGCTTATAGAATTTATTAAAATCAGTTCATATCTTTATCAACAGGAGAACCCCGTTTAGCCGCAACAAAAAAAGTTGAGAAAAAAAGTCCAAAAAAAAGTCCCATCACTGTCCGAGAAAAAAAAAATTCCCATCAGCTGTCCCATCACTGCACAGTTGTGTAGAAAAATGTTGGTGACTCATTGGGATTCTTGGTATCCAAGACTGTGCACCCCAGTGCTGATGTCTGGTCCTTTAATTATGGCCAAGGGCAGTACATGTCTGTTAGTGCCCATTGGATCAACATTCTCCCAGAAGACCACCATAAAGTTAGCCCATTCTTGCCACTGTCACCTCCCCGGTGCTTTGGGGGGCCAGTTCTGGACAAGTTCTGCCTCCACCAGCTTGCAACCATCCACCGCTTTGACTGCAGTCCAACCTGCCCCGGTGTCTTACCAACAATGTCAGGCCTGGCGCTCTCAGGCTGTCCTCCATTTTGTGAGCCTGGGTGAATGGAGCCACAGTGGGCAGGAGCTCCTCCAGACCATCAGGTAGGAAATATATTAATGGCTGACCCCAGGTCAACTAACGGTGGGAAGTGTTGTAGCCCACAAAGGGAGGAACCTTTTCTCTGCAGTGCAGCAGAGAGTCATACACTTTGTATGGCACATGTGATAAATAGTGCACAGGTTTCTTCAAACATGTCGTGCCAATTGTTGATCCCTTTTGAGGACGCGACTCTGTGAGAAGGCATCAAGGACATCATCCCACTCGTCCGTGTTCTGGAAAGTGCAGTAACCAACATCATCAGTGAGGATTCCCAGGCCACCACTCCAAGGCTGAACATCCTCCTGCTCCATGGCTAGTCTGTTCTCAATCATACTGGGCTGGGTGCAATCAAGTGCTGCTGCCTCCTCCTCCTCCTCCGTCAATTGTCTGTTCTCCACCACACTGGGTCCAATACAGTGCTATTACTGCTGCTGGTTCCACTGTCATATGTCTGTTTTCCACCCTACTGGGTCCAAGGAACTTTGTGTCCTATGTCCCGTGTAATCACTTACACCTTGGCTAATTTTTTTTCACTATTTTTGCACTTTGATATTTTTTCACTTTTTTCATTGTAATAGCAACTGCAAATAAACGAAACTATACCCTATCAGACTCCCACTATTGTAGCTGCAATTATTCAGCCATTATTGCAAGGTTCGTTTTAGGTTCGGTTCGAATCCGAACTTCATGAAAGTTCGCCGGATCGAATTGAACCAAACTTTTCAAAAGTTCGCTTATCCCTAACTATAACTAATATCTTCTCTGTGACATGCAATATACAGTTTACATGATATCAGATTAAATACTCAGCATCGCTGGTCTGCACAATATTGCAGAAAGGCAACGCTCACCACATCTGCCTGCTAGTCATTAAATGATCCCCATAGAGCAGAAGCAAAGGTCCCTGTGCATCGGCTGGGAAAAGAACAAGCAACAGCCTGGAGACAGGTGGCAAATACATTCATTTGAATAATATAGCCTTAATCCAGGCATTTACACCATGCCTAGCACTATCTTGAAATTAAACATCTGGAGCAAGCTGAGAAGTCTCCAAGGCTGGAGGAGAAGAGAGGTGGAGCAAGCCGGCTGTCTATAGTCTTGGTGCTACATAAGGAATTGTATTGTGTAGGAATTACCCAGGACATATGATACCTTGTGTCATACATGATGTCCATGTTGGTCTAAACAGGGATGAGGAACCTCTGGCCCTCCAGTTGTTGCAAAACTACAACTCCTATCATGCCTGATGAAACGTGCCTGTGTGCACGTGAAACAGCCTGTCACCTAGACGCACTTGCCTTCACCTCACTCCCCCATACACATGCTGAAGTGAAGCCCGAATAAAATGGACTATGTTTTCAGCAGATGGTGAGTGCTAGCTCTTTTTAATATTGGATTGGAATAACTACTATAATACTGCCACTATATACAAGAATATAACTACTATAATGCAAAACAGGAGAGAAAGGATTGCTGCACCTCACACCTATGGCTGACACTAGTGCCTCTTGGCTGCATAAAAAACATCAGAATTTTGTGTATGAATTGATCACGCCACACCGCCCCATGTACCGCGTGCAGGTATCTGATACACATGGGTCCCTACACTAAGTCCACACTGTGCCGGTCAGTGACCACCACCCCCGCAGCCGTGCACAGTCAGGGATTGCTGATTGCGGTCATGTGGGTCTTACCAGGAGGAGTGCAAAACACTAAAAAAGAAAGCAAAATGCAATACAGGAGAGAAAAGAGCGCTGCACCTCACACCTATGGCTGACACTAGTGCCTCTCGGCTGCAGTAGCTATGGTATGCGCTATACCTCATCCAGACTCTTGCTGTTTGGGGGCGACCTTCTCCGCCGGCGGTGCTCGCCGGGTTCTAGCGTGGCATTTTTGGGTCTGGTCCTGTGATATGGGGGTCACAGGGCCATTCCATGGCCTCCCTTCCCTGACTGTGCACGCCTGCGGGGGTGGTGGTCACTGACCGGCACAGTGTGGACTTAGTGTAGGGACCCATGTGTATCAGATACCTGCACGCGGTACATGGGGCAGTATGGCTTGATCAATTCATACACAAAATTCTGATGTTTTTTATGCAGCCGAGAGGTACTAGTATCAGCCATAGGTGTGAGGTGCAGCGCTCTTTTCTCTCCTGTATTGCATAACCACTATAATACTGCCCCCTATATACAAGAATATAACTACTATAATACTGCCCCCTATATACAAGAATATAACTACTATAATACTGCCCCTATATACAAGAATATAACTACTATAATACCACCCCCTAAATACAAGAATATAACTACTATAATACTGCTCCTATATACAAGAATATAACTACTATAATACTGCCCCCTATATACAGGAATAAAACTACTATAATACTGCTCCTATATACAGGAATATAACTACTATAATACTGCTGCTATATACAAGAATATAACTACTATAATACTGCGCCTATATACAAGAATATAACTACTATAATACTGCCCCTATATACAGGAATATAACTACTATAATACTGCTCCTATATACAGGGATATAACTACTATAATACTGCTCCTATATACAAGAATATAACTACTATAATACTGCCCCCATATACAGGAATATAACTACTATAATACTGCCCCCTATATACAGGGATATAACTACTATAATACTGCTCCTATATACAGGGATATAACTACTATAATACTGCTCCTATATACAAGAATATAACTACTATAATACTGCTCCCTATATACAGGAATATAACTACTATAATACTGCTCCTATATACAGGAATATAACTACTATAATACTGCTCCTATATACAAGGATATAACTATATAATACTGCTCCTATATACAAGAATATAACTACTATAATACTGCTCCTATATACAAGAATATAACTACTATAATACTGCCCCTATATACAAGAATATAACTACTATAATACTGCTCCTATATACAAGAATATAACTACTATAATACTGCTCCTATATACAAGAATATAACTACTATAATACTGCTCCTATATACAAGAATATAACTACTATAATACTGCCCCTATATACAAGAATATAACTACTATAATACTGTCCCCTATATACAAGAATATAACTACTATAATACTGCTCCTATATACAAGAATATAACTACTATAATACTGCTCCTATATACAAGAATATAACTACTATAATACTGCTCCTATATACAAGAATGTAACTACTATAATACTGGAGACGTTTGTGTATAATCGGAGATATTTTAGTAACTTGCTTCTTTTCTGCAATATTCTCCCAGTGAATTGTGTATAGTAATGATATGTTTCACTAACTATACTGTGGATATAGAGAAGCACCCTGGGGTGTCCTTACATTGATCCATTCATGCTGCTTAAACCATGCTGTTTGTGGTAGCTCCGGGGCAGAGGGAATGCTGTGTATATGAAGCTGAGCGGCAGACACCTCAGTGATCCTGTGTAATAGATGTCATTGTATCAGCAGCCACTGCAAAGGGACAGCGAGCAGGGCCGGGATTAGCATTGGTTTTGTTTGGTTTGAGCTACGTCCAAAACTAAGAACATAGCTGAATCTTCCCTGTCCTTAATCCTTTTTGACAATGCGTCATGTGGTCACTTCCACTGGAGCAGAGCTAGTCCAGACATACATGTCACTTCTCTTCAAAAGCCCCTTTAAGGGAATAGATGCTGTAAAAGAGAGTGCTCTTATTTGGTGCCCTCTGATATCCCCTTCATTGGTACTATCTTATGCAGGGTATGATGTCCAGGACTGCCAGGGCCTATAGGAATTTCAAAGCGGACCTGTGGTCAATTCTAAAATAAAAAAATTATCCAAGCCCACTACAGCCCCTCGTTCTCCAGTTATAGGGATTTTACTATTTGGTTGACCATCTGTACATTTCTCGGAATAATCAGGTGGTCGTGAACCTTATTTTGAAGATGGGAGTGAAAGCTAAGCTCGGGGAGTGTGAGATGATTCCCATACCCTCCACCTCCTAATAGCCCCCTAAGGAGTTCAGAGTCCCTAATACCACCCCACACACACCTTATTTACAGACCTGGGTCTGATTAAAGTCTCATCAGCCTCATATTCGCACCCCTTGAGCTATATAGTATAGTATATAGTATACCGTATAATATAATAAAACTCCTATACTTAAGGAACAAGAGACATAGCAGGAGAGTCAAAACTGCGAGTCAGGGCACCCGAGTCTCCATTAAAAAGAGATCTCTCTAAAATAAGATGTTATCTGTACAAAGTGTGCCCTTTCCTACCTTTTCTTGAAGCGCAACCTAACCCAAAATGTGTGCCATGAGATAAATACGCAGGGAGGGAAGTGTAGATGCTCTACTGTATATATGTGCAGCCAAGCAATGGTGAAAGAAAGGTGAGGGTGGACGCATCTATCTCCTAGACTCATACGTTGACCTTTCCTTTTTTACCTGAGAGTATATATGAGAAGGGTAAGCCATCTTCTTTGAGACACATACCTCTAATACTTTCCCAACCTATCCTTTCCGCACAAGCCTGTGCCTGAGCATTGTGGGTTTCTTGAGTTCCTAGCAAAGGTGTCCTGTCCTGGTCCTGATATTCTCTGTATTAAGACCCGTATCTGTTTCCTGGTTTCCAATTCTGCCTTACCCCCTTAACCATTCGGATTCTTTTGTTGCCAACCCAGACCGTGCTTCTGAACGTGTGCCGACTGCCCTGCCCAATGACCGGTCTCATCCACGGCTACTTCTCGCCCTTCTGTTTACTTCTCGGACTACCAATTCACACCTACCTATCTGACACACCAACGCCATGCACCAGTGCCATCTGGTCCACTTGGCTGACCACACTGGGGCCAGTCCAGCTTCTGTATCCTGGAGCAGGATAAAAGGTGAAAACCTGGGTGGCACCTAGACTGTGCTCCAAGGAGTGGCCCAAAGCAAAAGCACACCTGTATACCTGTACTCTTGATAAAGCAAGTTGTAGTCAGCTCACCCAGCTAGCAGTCCTGAGATAGGTGCAAGGCAAGACCTGGAGCAAGGGTCACACATAAAAATATGAAGAATATCCAACACCCAATCTTCGGATAAAAAAGATGTTGAGCAGAACTGAGGAAACTGTTCGAGTTCGGTAACTTCCCCAAACCCAAAAGATCAGCATTTGAGCCCAACGTCTGAAGAAGTTGAAGGTCGCTCTAGGGAGTCGTGGAAACCATGGACATAGCCTATGGCTGTATCCATGTTCTCCTGGCAGTTCTATGGTGGCATCCAACTTCTCCAGACGCCGGGAATCAGACGCTGAGCATCTGGGCTCGGAGAAGTTGCCGAACCCAGACAGCTTTTTCAAGTCCACTCAACACTACTCATGACTATAACACATGATCACTATGCTCTACTGACATTGTCTTCTGTCCAGGGACCTCACATCCAGAAAGCCTCTGCCATTCAATCCTCACGCATGGTGACCACAATATTTTGCATTAAAAATAGAAGAAAAAAAAAATCCCAAAATAAAAAGCAGAGTGTAGAAAAAAGTTTGTTTCCAATAATGGCTTCTTTTCGCTAGTCACACAAACCACGTTTCCATAACCCACTGAGATAAGAAAAGAAAAATGTTTCAGTTTTTTTTTTTCTTTTTTTTTTTCCCCTTTGTGATTTTTTTTTTCCTGAATGTTTGGTATCTGTGTGGCTGTCCTGACGGGGACCTGTTCCTTATTGTTTTTTATTGTGTATTTATTGGCGCCCAGGGAACAGAGTAACATCTGAGAGATAGAAATCCACAGGGCATCGCAACGTTCCCTGTCTGAGACATTGATATACAATCATTTTATATTCCCAGAGTAACATCTGCAGCAACCACAGTGTCTTTGTGCTAAAACAAATTCCCCTCTTCCTTCTCGGCTAAACACATTTCATCGGCATCGAATCTAATTTCACTTGCATGGCAAAGAGCGGGATCAAATAAAAATATAACCGTGCCGACAGGTTTTGTATTAATGCCACAGTCACCTTGTCCGTAATGTATTTATGTAAACAAGTCACGTCCAATGGAGCCTGTTCCTAAGAGAGGAGTCTCCGTTAGCGAAATGATTCCAAATTCTCTTCACAGCGGGAGGAACGACCTGACCCCCCCCCCCCCCCTGTGTCACAACTTTATGGTAGTCTGTAGGTCAATTAAATAGGAAATAAAAGATGGCTCCTCGATGTCGGAGAAGTTGCAGTCTATAGACTTCTGTGCTCTAAAGATCAACGATAATCTTATTGGGAGATTTTTAGAATTCGTAAAATTTTATGATTTTGTTTGATTGTATTTTTAGGGGCCTGTAAAGAAGGTTGGCGATGAGATTTTTAGTTTGATTAGTTGAGGTTTATATTATTGGTATAATTTATTTTCATTTTATTGCATTTTTATATGCTGTATTATATTAATGTTATTTTTTTTATATTTTATTGTATTTAGAGATGAGCAGATTTACAGTATTAGCAAAACACTTTGTTAGGCTCAGCCGTTGGCTTTGAACTCTGTGCCACTCTGCTCCGGGTGCCTGGAAAGGCTGGATCCAGTCCTGGGAAACTGGGAGAAGTTACTGCACTCAGCTTTTCTAGGCAACCAGTGCAGAGCGGAGTTCAAAGACAGCCGGTTGAAAAGCCATCGGCCCAGCCTAGCAAAGCGAATCCACTAAACATGGCGGCCACACATGTTAGCTTACAGAACTGTCTGTTGGTGGGAGCAAGAGATTATCCATAATCCCTTGCGCCTGTCCAATCAGCTGCAAACCCCCCTGTGATGTCAGCACCCGCCCCCACACACACACACCCTCTATATAAGGTGATTGGCTTCCTGGAGGCGGCCAGTCGGCTGTGTATAGTGGAGAGTAGATTGCAGCAGGCTAGATATAGAGAGAGAGATGGAGGAGAGATTGTGGGTGGTTTTCTGTGGGAGCAGTGAAACCATTGTCTAGTATACCAAGTAACTGGGCGACTGTTGTTCATTATACCAAGTCACTGGATGACTGCTGTTCATTATACCACGTCACTGGGTGCTGGGTGTGCATTATAGGAAGTCACAGTGAACACAGTGACCATCTAAGGGTGCGTCCATACGTACAGGATCCGCAGCAGATCCGCAGCAGATTTGATGGTGCAGATTTGATGCTGTGTTTAGTTATTTAGATGAAATCTGCTGCAGATCTGCTGCGGATCCGCAGCAGAAAATGCGCTGTGGATCCGGTACGTGTAAACGTACCCTTAACCCTTTGAGGACCAGGCCCAAAATGACCCAGTGGACCGCGCAAATTTTGATCTTAGTGTTTTCGTTTTTCCCTCCTCCCCTTCTAAGCGCTCCAGCACTTTCAGTTTTCTATCTACAAGCCATGTAATGGCTTATTTGTTACAGGAATAGTTGTACTTTGTAATGGCGTCTTTCATTCTACCATAACATGTATGACGGAACCCCAAATATATTATTTATGAAGATATAAATAGGTGAAATCGTAAAAAAGGATGCAATATGGTAACATTTGGGGGGTTCCTGTGTCTACGTAATGCACTATATGGTAAAAGCGACAAGATACCATTATTCTATAGGTCAGTCCGAACACAACCATATGCAGGTTACACAGATTCTCTAATGTTATATATATTTTTTATTAAATCCTTTTTTTTTTGGCAATTAAATATTAATAAAATGGGCCTATTATGACACTTATAACAGTTTTATTTTTTCACCTACGGGGCTGTATGGGGTGTCATTTTTTCCGACATGATCTCTAGTTTTTATTAAAGGGGTTGTCCGGCGAAAAAAATTATTCACAGAATAACACACATTACAAAGTTATACAACTTTGTAATGTATGTTATGTCTGTGAATGGCCCCCTTCCCCGTGTCCCACCACCCCCACCCGTGTACCCGGAAGTGTGGTGCGCTATACATTACCTGTCACGTGCCGACCACGGTCTCCGATCCTCAGCAGTGACGTCTTCTTCGGGAGGCCACGGATCTTCCCGAGTGCCGGCCGCCCTCTGCAGCGTCATCCGAAGCTCAGCCGCGATTGGCTGAGCATAACTGTGCTCAGCCAATCGCGGCTGAGCAGCTGATGACGTGGCCGCGTCATCAGCCGCTCAGCCGCGATTGGCTGAGCACAGTTATGCTCAGCCAATCGCGGCTGAGCTTCGGATGACGCTGCAGAGGGCGGCCGGCACTCGGGAAGATCCGCCGGACTCACGAAGAAGACGTCACTGCTGACGATCGGAGACCCTGGACGACACGACATGCGGTGAGTATAATGCACCACACTTCCGGGTCTAGCGTGGGTGGGGGGAAACACGGGGAAGGGGGCCATTCACAGACATAACATACATTACAAAGTTGTATAACTTTGTAATGTGTGTTATTCTGTGAATAATTTTTTATCGCCGGACAACCCCTTTAATACCATATTTGTGAAGATCGGATTTTTGGATCACTTTTTATTGATTTTTTTTAATATATAATGTAACATAAAATCGGTAATCCGCGCACTTTTTTTCCTCTTTTCGTGTACGCCGTTCACAGATCACAATGACGCTTGTTATATTTTAATAGATCGGACAATTACGCACGCTACGGTATATTATATGTTTATTTGTTTATTTATTTTTATATGTTTTATTTATATAATGGGATAGGGGGGGTTATTTCAACTTTTATTGGGGGAGGGGTTTTGGGGTAGTGTGTTAGTGTTTTGAACTTTTTTTTTTTTTACACATTTGAAGTCCCTTTGGGGGACTTGTACATACATTAGTTTGATTTCTACACTGATGATTGCTATGCCATAGCATTGATCAGTGTTATCGGCGATCTGCTCATTGAGCCTGCCTGTGCAGGCTCAGTGTAGCAGATCGCCGATCAGACCGCACGGAGGCAGGTGAGAGACCTCCGGCGGTCCGTTTCAACGATCGGGACCCCCGCAGTCACACTGCGGGGGTCCCGATCGGTAAGTGACAGGGGACTCCCCCTGTCACTTACACTTAAACGCTGCGGTCGCGCTGCAAGGGGTTAAAGACACACGGCAGCGCGATCGCTGCAGCGTGTCATTACCGGTGAGGTCCCGGCTGCTCACTGCAGCCGGCCCCCACCTCCTATGAAGCGCGCTCCGCTCCGGAGCGCGCTTCATAGCGGGAGAACCACCCAGGACGTAAGGTTACGCCCAGGGTCGTCTGGTGACAGACTTCCATGACGTAACTCTACGTCCTGGGTCGTCTAGGGGTTAATAACTTACTAGGTGCTCATTTACCAATGTCCACTGCTGTCCTGGAAGAAAATTGATATTACGCCGCTGATCCACCAATGTCCACTGCTGTCTATGGTGGAAATGATTGACAGGATGATTGACATTTTTTAAAAAAAAATTACATTTTCCAATATAGACACTGTCACAGCAGTAGTCCCACAATTGTAGCTACTTTAGTTTGCCTGTTTTTATAAAAATTTGTTTGTATGCGATCTGCAAATATTTAAAAATTTGCGCAAATATTCCTGAACTTCGCGAAACAAATTTCCGAGTGATTTGCTCATCTTTAGTTACATTCACAGTAACATCCTTCACTCCTTAGTTTAAGTAAAATTCCCTGAAAATTTGAAAAACTTTTTTGTTTAAATTCTAATTCCCGGAAAGAATGTGATTTTTTTTTTTCTTAAAAGAATAAAAATGTCCATAAAATTTCCATTTAGATATCAAATCTGCCAATACTACCCTTTAAGTTGATATTCTATATACCACTAGAAAAGGCCCCTCCACCCCCTATGGCTCTTGCAGGAGAGCTGAGGATTTTCTGCTCACTAACATCAGGAACAAATGGTCTTTTCTATGCTGGAGGATATCAGCCTATTGTACATTTTTTGCATTTAGAATACGGATTTGTTCCGGGCCAGGAGTCTTTTATACCTTAAGGCTTCAGTAACCACATTTATATAAAACTCATTTAATTAAAGGCTACTAATCTCCTGACGATTATTCCCGTATTCATTAGTCCCTGATCTAAAGGTTTATTTAAAAAAATATATTTTGAACAATACTCATCTAGGATTAGCAGGAGAGAGGCGACGAATATTCAACATTTTTTTAAAGTAATAATAATAATTTAGGCGCAGCAAGAATGTAACAATGACCAGATGAAAATCAGATAGCCGAAAATGATTATATTCCAGCTTCTTTTTATTAATGTTAACATTATTCTTAATTGTTTTTTATGGCTGTTGTGCAACAATTGTGGTTCCAAATGAGCCAAAATAGTGCCAGCATTTTGCTTCATTATCTTTGCTTAAAATACATGAATTGGGTGAAACTTAAAGAGAATGTACCACTAGGTACATCGCTATGGGATTTTTACATGAATAGACTGGTGACGCCACAGGGGTGTCGGTTTCGCCATCCATTTTTTTAAGCCGTGGCCCATTGATTGTAATGGAGCCACGTCACAGAGGGGAGGGGAGGTCTTCACATGGGGGCAGCAGACCAGCCCCCAGTGCTTCGTGTTGGGCCGCTGCTGGCGAATAAACCGGCATTGGTGAGGGGATGCTGTTGTTAAACACCGCCCGGTCGCTGTGCCCGGTTTATCAGCCAGCATCGGCCCGGCATTTAAAAAAAAAACACAGCAATGTACTTAGTGATACATTTGCTTTAAAGTAGTTGTCCAGAAAACATGCCCTCTTTCTTTCAGAAATAGCACGACCTTTAGCCTGCGTTCGGGTGTGGGGTTTTACAGCTCATTTACATTCTAATGAATGGAGCCGAATTGCAACAGGACAGGGGTGGCGCTGTTTTTGCAATACAGTAATGGTGCTTTTTCTAATCCTGGATAACTTCTTTTTATCAGAAATTAATAGTACAGGTGATTTTAAGAAACTTTGTAATTGGGTTTAGTAGCCGAAAAATGAATTTTTATCATGAAAAAGCAGTTTGAAGCTCTCCCCCCGCCTTTATGGTTTTCCTATAGAGAGAGGGAGTTGAAGCACCAAAACAGGACAACAAAGAGTTAATGTACAGCTACATCACCAGGCTCTCTCCTCTGAAGTCAGCACTGACCTCTTTGACCTCTGAATAGCAGTGTGAATAGCTCCCCCGCTGTGTAATCATTAGTTCTCTGCTCTCTGCTGCTGACCAATCTCGCTCCTTCCTCCTCCCCCCTCCCCTCTTAATAGCACAGACAGGATCCGACTAATAAAAAACAGTCGAGATTGCCTGATAATAAGCAGTAGATGACGGAAAGGAGAGGATGGGGGGGACCTGGGAAAAGTCTTTTTAAATGCAGATAATGGCATATTTGCCTAATAAACCCAATTACAAAGTTTCTTAAAATCGCCTGGACTATTGATTTCTGAAAAAAAAATTAGTGACATTTTAAGTAGCTGACATGCCTGTAACATTTTTCTTCTCTATGCATCTAATTACTTTCTAGTTTCCTCTCTGAACTGTGACCCTGTGGTTGCCAGGCAACAGTTCAGACACTTTCCCACAATCCCCCCTTGCTGCATGAGAAGTGAAAACCAACTGTCAGTACTAATGTGTCAAATCATGTGACTGCAACTGAACTGAGCATGATGAACCCAAGAGAATTAAAGGGGTTGTCCAGCGCTAAAAAATTATTCACAGAATAACACACATTACAAAGTTATACAACTTTGTAATGTATGTTATGTCTGTGAATTGCCCCCTTCCCCGTGTCCCACCGCCCCCACCCGTGTACCCAGAAGTGTGGTGCGCTATACTCACATGTCACGTGCCGACCACTGTCACTGTCACTGTGCTCAGCCAATCGCGGATGAGCTTCGGATGACGCTGCAGAGGGCGGCCGGCACTCGGGAAGATCCGTTGTCCGCCCGAAGAAGACGTCACTGCTGAGGATCGGGGACCGTGGTCGGCACGTGACAGGTATGTATAGCGCACCACACTTCCGGGTACACGGGTGGGGGTGGTGGGACAGGGGGAAGGGGGCCATTCACAGACATAACATACATTACAAAGTTATATAACTTTGTAATGTGTGTTATTCTGTGAATAATTTTTTAGCGCCGGACAACCCCTTTAATGCCTGGCGTGCCGTAACCAAGGCCAACAGGCTATCAAACAATGCAGCACATAGGGGGATTAGTGAGTCTATATCTCTAAAACGATACATTTTAAGACTTGTTAAGGTTTGTAAATTTAAAATATGTTACATTTAACATAATTCATCAGTATAGATCTAGTTTGCTTCCTGACACCATCCCTTTAAGACCCTTTTACATGGGCCACTTATCTGGCAAATAAGCATTCCATGGATAACTTGTTCCAGATAATTAGCCAATGTAAATGGGCCAACGATCAACCGGCAAGTCAACCAACCAATTACCATTATTGGCCACTTGTACACACGTATTCCCCAACAATTAAATGGCTATAGGATGAATTATATACCTACTTCCCGAAAAGTTTCATGCTTCTTGATATTCAGAGCATCATCCCCCGGACTAACAAAGTCACACATCTCATACAATGCTACAAATCAGAACATAAATAGATGAAACCATTACTGAAACATCTCTATCCAGTGCCGGGGATCAGCTGCCGTCTTCTTCTCTTTGGCTCCAGGGTTGGAAATGCTGGTCGAAAACATCATGGGCCAGGAGCCCTTCTACTAAATCCTGGACGGCACCCCCAGGTCTCCACAAGAGTGTGAAGATTCGGCACCTGCTGTCCGCAGGCTGTTTTGCTAAGCAACAGTCCGGACACGTTCAGGTTGCTGCTTACCACTCAAAATGGGTAAAAACCAAATATTCACGAGAGATTGTAAAGGATGCACAAGTCATTACAATGGCTACAAAGACCTTTGCTTTTTACCAGAACTTCGCTTTAAGGAGACCCCAAATTGTTACCTGAAATGTGGAATTCAGTAAAACTGGGAAAGTCCTAGAAATGTTTAAAACACTTCCTAATACTTGAATAATGGATCCATAAAGCCTTATTTTGGTTATTAATAGAGATGAGCGCAACTCAAGCATGCTCGAATTCGATGCCTTGGCATTAGATTACTGGTGGCCGAAGAAGTTGGATGCAGCACTAGAGAGTTCTGGAAAACTTGGATACAGACTATGGCCTATGGTTGTATCAATGTTTTCCTGGACTCCCTAGGGCCACATCCAACTTCTTCAGCCACCGGTAATCAGACCAAAGCATGCCCAAGTTGCCTACAATCCACTTCACATTGGTTTGAATGGGAAATCCATAATTAACAACCGCCTCCACTTCCTGGCTTAGACAGGAGTGACAGCCCACTCAACCAATCAGTGGCCTTGGCAATGTCCTGTCTCGGTCAGTCAATCAGTGATTGGCTGAGCGGGCTGTCACTCTCCTCTCAGCCAGGAAGTGGAGGTGACTGTGATCAGCAGGGGACACTGGAGACAGGTAGGAGGACACTGGGGGAGTAAAGCATAGGCTCTTGTTGTTTTTTTATGTGTATTAAATGTGTTTCTTTAACAAACCAAACTTTTTGTGAAACCTCGGTTCGTAAAGTTTGGTTTGCTCATCTGTATTTATCATGTATCCATAGGACAGATGATAAGTGTCTGATCACTGTGGTCTCAACTCTGGGATCGGCACTGATAATGATAATGGACGTCCGCCAACTCAATGGAATAGTAGTGGAGAATGCATGCTGCCCACTAATTCAGTGATATCATGCATGTTCACCACCGCACCATTCAGTCAGGAGACACAGTGAAATACTCCCTCATTGTGTACTACAAATACTTTTTAAGGCCATGTTCACACATGGCAAGGACATTCGCCATTGTCTGACACGCCTGGTGTTTGAAGTGTCAAACAACGGCCGATGTCTCAGATGTTCACCTAGCCAATACTGTAGTACACTTCATTTGAATTGGAATGCAGGCACATTTGGGTGTGCCTGCCCTCCAATTAGCCATAGAGGACAATGTAAAGTACGACCAGGAGCCGTACTTTACATTGTGTGCACAGTCTATCTTGTACGGCCAGCAGCCCCGGCCCCGAGCATACATTACCTGCTTGGCCCTGCGGATGTGTGTGACGCTCCCGGCTATCCTCGCTCCTCATCAGCCAATCAGGCAGCACTGATTGGCAGATGGGGAGCGAGGGGAGCCATAAGCGTCACACACAGCCACGGCGGCGACCAGGTAATGTATGCTCCTGTCCGGGGCTGCTGGGGGTTAAAGAGGCCGGGTCCCATACATGCAGAGGATCCGCAGTGGCAAACTCGCTGCAAACTCGCACCGTTAAATCCGCTTTGGATCCGGTACATGTGAAGCTACCCTTAGGGTATGTTCACAGTACAAAATCAGCACAGAATTTCAAGCGCAGTTTGCGCCGCGGACTCCACTTGAAACTCCACCTGTCCCAATTATTCAATAGGATGTCAATCTTGGGGTGGATGGCGTAGTGCGTGTGAGACATCCTATTAAATCAATGGGACAGGCAGAACTTTAAGCGGAGTCCATAGCGTGAACTCCGCTTGAAATTTCTCACTGATTCCGCAGTGTGAACATACCCTAACTGCTTATACAGTGATTCTTGAGTTCTTCTCTGCTTGTCAGAGAAGCAAAAGATAATCCACAGTTTCTCTAACAAGCAGAAAAGAACTTACAAACACCTTCTCTGCTTGTCAAGGACGTCTTGCACTGCTTTACCTCTGGAATTACCAATGTAATTTTCTAAATGTTATATGTATAATAAGAAAACAGGAGCCTCAAATCTTAGACGCAAAGTCAACTCACTGGATAGGTCGCTGCCTCCCATCGGCGCACTCCTAGTCTCATTCTCCTCTTTCTTCCAGAACTCTCCCATTTTTTCATCTATTAAAAATAGACAGTTTTACAGAAACCAAACTTTATCACTGTGTTTGTCCTAATAAAAGATAATTATACGCTTTTCAACGTTTCTCCCATGTGAAATAAAGCGAGAGAACGGCGGTATTAGGATCATTGTTATATTTGGCAATTTTGAATGACTCATCCATCGGCATTCAGCTTATTTTCTGCTTCGGCGTAATATTTTCGGCAAAGGCATGCATATATTCTCCATGTATATGATGCCAGTTTCGTACCCTGTAATTTGCCATGAATAGGGTTTAATTGGCGTGTAACTATAGATCAAATATCTATTTATTCAACTAAGTGTTGTGGTATCTCGGCTGGATGTTCTGCTGTGCACAAATCTTCTATATTCTACTATTAAAGGTCGTTTCCACCCAAAATTTGGCGCATTAAGGATTGGGTGTTTAGGCTGAAAGAATTAAATATTCTTTTTCTTATTTTCCCATCTGATTTGATACTTTAATTATCAATGGTCATAGGGTAAAACACTGAGCAAGATATCATCTCCGTTTCAGTGATGATGATGGGGGCGGAGCTGTGACAACCTTTCAGATTTTTTTTTATGACATATAAATGGGTTATTAAAATAGCTGATGTTTTTAATGAGGTGTGTTCACACTGCGAGGGATAGAATAGAGAGTACGTGCCCTGTAAAGATTCATATGGACTGCAGCAGGGCAGGTGGAGGATCTGGCAATTCTTCACAGGCAATACCACATATAAGACTAGTGATGGATATGGCAGATTTATTTTTACAAGTAACATCTAATGTAAAGGCTAATATGGCTGTGGGTTGTATTTCAAGGGTGCAATGAAACTGGAAGGCACCAGGAAGGCAGGAGATCTGTCAGAAATGCCGAACAAATTGGTGTATTGCTTACGTTATTCTGTTCAGCCGTTCTCCTAATATGCGGGAGAATAGGATTCTTGCCACACCCCTCCCCCCGCCTTCCAGCTGCTGACTGACAGCTGACTGCCTATACACAGCATGGATAGATAACTGCCAATTAGCAGCTGGTGGGTGGAGTTTATTCTCATGAATATCCAGGACTACTGGGCTCATGCACATAATGGAGAGGACTATGATATTCATAAGGATGTTTCTGGATCAGCTTAACAGAACAATGTAAGTGATACATCATTCTGTTCAGCTTCTCTGTCACCAGTTTATGCCACTTTCAGATAGGACACCATTAACCTGCTGCCAGTTTCTTTAAGGATTCGTATGTAATCAATACATGGGACCTATATAGGTCAGTAAGCAGTGATATAACCCTAGTGGCCTGAATTAATTATGACTTACTAAACAGAGGAAGCCATTTACTTCCATCAAGGGTCCCATAGAAGACCCATGTCCTACCTCTATGGTAAGTATGTGACTTGCTCTGTTAATCCTAACTACTATGTGGGGGCACAGCTGACTTTTGACGTGTGAAACCCACATGGTTGTAGAGGGATATCAGATGCAACTCCTGAAGGGGACATAGCACTAGAGATGAACTCCTCTACATAGTTTAGATGGCACCTTACACTAATACCATAGGATGCCATGGTAACTACATACAGGGGACTTTTAACAAAGACAAGAGTCCCTGCTCCTGTACGCAGAGGAGTGAGGAATATTCTGTATGTTTTGCTGGGCGCTTTGAAAATATGGCGGGCCTCTCAGAGATAAGTAAAGATGCATAGACTGGACATCTATTGGGCAGGGTGCAGAGTAGCGATGTATGCCTCAGTATGTACCGGAGCAGAGACTCCTGACCCAAGTCCCTGCTCCTGCACACTGGCCCCGAGGTAAGCAACTTTATAGCACTGGTATTACAATATTATAGGCCTGTACTGTATATTGAAATTATTTGACCACTGTATGGTGGTATTATTAATTATTATAGACAGCTGGGTTTGGCCAACATATGTCACAGTTATTGGGTATGATGCCTATTAGGGGCTGTTTAGTATGCATATGCCCTGTTTACCATGTCAGCAGAAGTACTACAAAGGGCATTAAAGGAGTTAGAAAAACACGGCCACTTTCTTCCAAAGACAGCACCACTCTTGTCTCCAGTTTCAGTGAATGGAGTTTAAAGGGGTACTTCAGCTAAATGTTTTTGTTCTTTCAGTTCAACTGGTGTCAGAAGTGGTGTCTGACACAGTGCTCTCTGCTGCCACCTCTGTCCATGTCAGGAACTGTCCAGAGCAGTAGCAAATCCCTATAGAAAACCTCTCCTGCTGCCCAGACTTGAAATAATACACCACTTCCTGCAGGACACACAGCAGCTAATAAGTACTAGAAGAGTGGTGATATTTAAATAGAAATAATTTCAAATCTCCGGCACTTTTTGGAACCAATTGATTTGCAATAAAAAAAAAATATGTAAAAGAAAGTTACCATGTTTTTTTTTTCTAATAACCCCTTTAACCCTGTGTGGGAACAGGCAAGGCACTTTATTAGACAAGCTAAGCAATAAGAAAGTAAAGCAGATTCTAGATTTTAGATCAATAAGACGAAAGATATATATATATATATATATATATATATATATATATATATATTATATTTTTATATATATATATATATATATATATATATATATATATATATATATATATAAAAATATATATATATATATATATATATAAATATAAATAAATAAATATATATATATATATATATATAGTAAGAGATAAACCCTACCAGTTCTAAACCTCACACTGCTGATTAAACTCCCTGGTATGTGTTATACTGCTCAGTTACAGCTTTCAGGAAGGGATAACACCCGGCAGATGGCTGTTACCTGCTCCCACAATGTATCTGCAAGGTCCAAGACCTGAGAAAAGGAATTAATTTAGACCATAACAGAGCAAACACCTCCCATAGTACAGGAGGATGGTAATGGAGCTGTTCTCAGCCGCCGTCCAGGAAGAATACAACACCTTTAATTGTATCTCAACAAAACCCGACCAAGGTTCAGATCTCAGGAGCCACTTGATATATATTTTTTTTCATTTAAAGTCACACAGGAGGAATTTATTATCTTTTACCTAAATTGTAGTGATGAGCGAATAGTGAAATATTCGGATATTCGATATTCGTACGAATATCTCCTGACTATTCGATTGAATATTCAATCCCATTAAAGTCTATGGGAACAAGTATTCGATTATTGAAAAATATCTATTTGACCACTTGGAGGTAAAAACAGGAAGCTGGGGGATTTGAACGGTTATCGAATATTTATCGAATATTCGGCAAACTATTTGATAATATTCGATCGAACAGTATTCGCTCATCACTACTAAATTGTGACATCACGTGCAACGTTCTTTTCATGGCCCATCTTCACTTTTGCAAGATAAAGTAATCCAAAGAATTGTCTTTTAAATTAACTGGTATCAGAAAGTCATATTGATTTCAAAAACTTAAAACTCTGTACTTATCAGCTGCTGCATGTCCTGCAGGAAGTGGTGTGTTCTCTCCAGTCTGACACAGTGCTCTCTGCTGCCACCTCTGTCTATATCAGGAACTGTCCAGAGCAGAACAGGTTTTCTATGGGGATTTGTTACTGCTCTGGACTATTCCTGACATGGACAGAGGTGGCAGCAGGGAGCACTGTGTCATACTGGAGAGAATACACCACTTCCTGCAGGGCATACAGCAGCTGATAAAGTTGAAAAAAGACCCAGATGTGTAGATACGGTAAATAAAGCTAAGTTTAGAATGAGGCTGCATTACTTACTTATCTAGCATTTTGTAACCTTAGGAGACAGAAAGTGCCGAGCTGTCAAGTTACACGTCTGACAACGAGCGTTAAGTTGATGTTTCTAAGGAAAATCAGTAGATAAACTACAAATACTAAAAAACATGGCATTTTCATATAGTAGGAAATTATATATATATATATATATATATATATATATATATATATATATATATATACAGAAATAATATGTGGTACCTTGGTTTAAGAGTAACTTGGTTTAAGAGCTCACAGTTTTTGTGACTTGGTTTAAGAGCTCCCTGTACTGGGTGGGAGGGGGAGTGGGGGAGCAGCCTGGTCTGCATAGCGGGGTCTACAGCCCTGTACTCTGACCCAGGAAGTCTCCGTCACTTTCCAAATCATAGCAGATCCACTTCAGGCTGGGGCTTGCATCAGGGGACAGGACTGTGGAGGTAATCTCTCTCCATAGCTGTAACCTCTCTCTCCCCGGACAGAGAGCGCTGCATGTATGTGCCCACATCTGTCCTGCTCATTCCTTCATGCTCCCTGCAGTCTCTGTCAGCCCTTGTGTTTCCCATCCTCTCCATTACTGTACAGTAACTTATAATATCACATATTCAGCTGTTTCTGAATCTTTGCTTCATCTGTTTTACATGTTATTCAGAGTAATAAATCATTATTTTTGGGGTGTGGAACCAATTGTCTGCATCTCTATGATTTCTTATAGGAAAATTTGCTGTGGTTTAAGAGTGATTTGGATTACAAGCGCCGTCCTGGAACGAATTATGCTGGTAATGCAAGGCACCACTGTGTATATATTAGTAGTAGTATTTATTTTATTTCAGTGTACAGAATAGTTCCATAGACATTAAATGGGGCAATATTGGACACGTGGAGCTCTCCTCACCCCAATTCTACACATCCTTGCAATATTTTATTCTCACCACTAGGCCTAAAACTAAGCTGAGACTTCCAGTTCTGTCTGTGGTGATAAGTAGAGGCTGCTGGAAATGTAACCTGGACAGCACTACAGTAAAAAGTGACACCGGTACATAATATCATTTTTGATGTATAGTGTACTATTTGTGATATGGAAATTAATGAGCATATAAACGGTATAATGATAAAAGCTATTGACATTTTGCTGTATTAGTATTTGGTGCTTGTTTATTGCTTCTTTTTTTAAGATATGGAAAAAACAAATATGTAAGTAAAAAAATTAAAGGGGTTGTCCAGGATTAGAAAGAAAAAAAAAATAGCTGCTTTCTTCCAAAAACAGCACCACCCCTGTCCTGTTGTGTGGGGTATTACAATTCAGCTCAATTCACTTCAAAGGAACTGAGCTGTAATACTGCCTACAAACTGAGGGCAAGAGTGGCGCTGTTTCTGAAAGAATGCAGACACGTTTTCCTCATCGTGGACAACCCCTTTTATTTAAAGAAAACTAATTTTGATCATCTCGTAAAGAATAAAACTTAAAGAAATTCTGTCTGTAGGTTTATGGTGTACTATCTCAGGGTAGCATAAAGTAGTGGCAGAGAAGCTGAACAGAATGATGTATCACTTACATTGTTCTGTGCAGCTGATCCAGAGATATCCTCCTGAATAGGGATGGTACGAACCCGTACCCTCGGTAATGATTCCCGCTGTCTGCCCGCTCCATGCAGCGGGCGGATCCAGCGGGAATCCGATGCCAAGCGTTCGGGTTCATCCCTACTCCTCAATAACATGGACAATAAGTAGTCCTCTCCATTATGTACATGAGCCCAGCAGTCCTGGATATTCATGAGCAGCAGAAAACTCCGCCCATCAGCTGCTGATTGCCAGTTATCTATCCATGCTGTGTATAGGCAGTCAACTGTCAATCAGCAGCTGGAGGGTGGGAGGAGGGGTGTGGTCACAATCTATTCTTCTGCATATTAGGAGAACAGCTGAACACAATGATGTGAGTAATACACTGATCTGTTCAGCATTTCTGTCACCAGTTTATGCTGCCCTTATTTAAGGTGGAATAAAACTAGTGACAGATTCCCTTTAAGTAGGAGTCCCCTTTAAATGATACATCTGTCAAAATTTCACCAATTCTCTATCTCCACTCCCACACTCCTCAAGGTCCCATTGTATTAAAATGGAGACAATTTAGCGGCGCATTTGCTAAGAACAGTTCATTTAAAGACTAATTTCAGCCTCAGATCATTTATCTGTTTATCTGGAGAGACTTTTAGATTTGTCCCCTAATTGCGGTAAAGTTCATTGCGGCCGTCGGCTCCGGAGTTCAGCGCGGTTCTTTGTGCGGAGGGTTATTATTTGTAAAGTACAAGTTTTAAGGTCAGCAATAAGGAAACCTTTCAAAATAATGCATAATAATGAGCCGTTACCTGCCAGCCGACATAATGATATCTTTTATGCAGTGTCTTAGCCACTTCCATTAGAAGCTCCGCAGAGAAGCCGGCAGTGGGGGAATCTATTAGCACAAATATTAAATCTGACAAAAATTGGCAAATCCAGCCATGCAGATACAATACAAATTAGCGAAGCAGCGTTGATTCCGCGTCCCTGATATTCATGGGCTTACGTGGTGATATCTGCGTTTGTTACATTGCATTAGGAAATAACAGTAATGTTTTCAAATAGGACCACAATGCAAATGGAACGTGAACAATCGACGCCGCCTCCACTTCGCGAAAGTGATTGGAAACAAAAAAGTATCCAGGGTTCAGAAATACTAGAATTAAAAAAATAAAAAAATAATGTCCACTTTCTCTATAAAACAGCGCCACACCTGTCCACTGTTTGTGCGTGGTAATGCAGATTGGTCTGCTTCACTCCGACGGTACTGAAGAGCTTGGGTGATCGTTCATCCCTGATATTAGATGTTGAAGAATATTTTATGCCTATATACAGTTATGGTTATACAGTAAATTTATTGAGTTTTATAGTAAACCATATTTTTATAGTACAATAAATATATTTTTTGATTTTTTTTTTTTGTTAAGGGCCACATAAAAAAAAAATCTTGAAATATTTAAATTCTCAGACTGGCCACTGTAACCGTCAAGTTAGGCGGATATTTTCTGTTTTATAACTTTTCACCTTTGCAGAGTAGACTAGGGCAGAATCAGCAGAGTGATCTCATCTTTTCAAAGTGGGGGATTTAGTGATGAGTGACAGCTCTGTGGTATTCTTTGAGGCCTATGTTAGGCTGGGTTCAAACTGTCTTTTTGCAGTCCGTTTTATGCAAAAAAAAAAAAAAAAACATGGAAAAACTGATTCATTTGTGTGTATCAGTTTTGATAAATTTTTCCACTGACTTATAAAAAAAAATCAAAATGCATCCTTCTTTTAGTGTACACAAAAACATGGTTAATCACGTTTTTGTGTACAAAACATAACAATTTTGATTATTTTTTTCATTTTTTTTTTATGGAAGTCAACATAAAAACAGATACACATAAATGCATCAGTTTTTTCATCTGTTCTTCATCCATTCTTTAGTGTGAACCTAGCCTAAGGCAGAATGATACAACTATGAACTATAGGGCTTTGTATGCAGCTCCCATGTCATGTACTCCATTACCACCTAAAGCTCTAAGAGGGAATTTTTTCTTTTTCTGGGGAAAATGGTAGCTCTCCTCAAGAAGTAAAAAAAACCTGTTTCTCTAGTGCCACCTATTGTGTTCCGAATAGAGATGAGCGAACCGGGTTCGGGTTTAAGTCGATCCGAACCCGACGTTCGTCATTTGATTAGCTGAGGCTGCTGAACTTGGATAAAGCTCTAAGGTTGTCTGGAAAACATGGATACAGCCAATGACTATATCCATGTTTTCCACATAGCCTTAGGGCTTTATCCAACTTCAGCAGCCCCCGCTAATCACATGCTGAAGGTTCGGGTTCGGATGGACTCCAGCATGCTCCAGGTTTGCTCATCTCTAGTTACGAACTTACCCACGGCAACTCCACCTTTGCTGCACCACCATGTTTACTGCACCATTTCTTCTGTGAGCGGCTCTGACATCAGGACAGGGGGCAGGACAGGTCAGCCAGTAAGAGTGCAGGAACACCAATCATAGGACTAGGACTCTATTTAAAGGGGTATTCCCACCCAGGGGAAAAAAAATGAAATGCCCCCAAACCTAGCTGGTCTTACTCACCAAGCCCCCCTAAGTATTTTGAGACGTCCCCCGTCTTTCTAGCTGCTGCCGTTCCAGAGTTACAAGTTTTTCTAAAAGATGGTCTATTATCAAGATAGGAAACTACATTTCCCATCATGCAATGCTTATGTCTGATGATTGTGTAGCAGAGCTGAGATGGTGATGGGGATATAGCAGAGCTGAGATGGTGATAGGGATATAGCAGAGCTGAGATGCTGTTGAGGATGTAGCAGAGCTAAGATGGTGATACGGATATAGCAGAGCTGAGATGCTGTTGAGGATGTAGCAGAGCTGAGATGGTGATACGGACATAGCAGAGCTGAGATAGTGATACGGATATAGCAGAGCTGAGATGGTGATACGGATATAGCAGAGCTGAGATGGTGATACGGATATAGCAGAGCTGAGATGGTGATACGGATATAGCAGAGCTGAGATGGTGATAGGGACATAGCAGAGCTGAGATGGTGTTGAGGATGTAGCAGAGCTGAGTTGGTGTTGAAGATGTAGCAGAGCTGAGTTGGTGTTGAAGATGTAGCAGAGCTGAGTTGGTGTTGAAGATGTAGCAGAGCTGAGTTGGTGTTGGGGATGTAGCAGAGCTGAGTTGGTGTTGAAGATGTAGCAGAGCTGAGTTGGTGTTGAAGATGTAGCAGAGCTGAGTTGGTGTTGAAGATGTAGCAAAGCTGAGTTGGTGTTGAAGATGTAGCAGAGCTGAGTTGGTGTTGGGGATGTAGCAGAGCTGAGTTGGTGTTGGGGATGTAGCAGAGCTGAGTTGGTGTTGAAGATGTAGCAGAGCTGAGTTTGTGTTGGGGATGTAGCAGAGCTGAGTTGGTGTTGGGGATGTAGCAGAGGTGAGTTGGTGTTGGGGATGTAGCAGAGGTGAGTTGGTGTTGGGAATGTAGCAGAGCTGAGTTGGTGTTGGGGATGTAGCAGAGCTGAGTTGGTGTTGGGGATGTAGCAGCGCTGACTTGGGGATGTAGCAGAGCTGAGTTGGTGTTGAAGATGTAGCAGAGCTGAGTTGGTGTTGGGGATGTAGCAGAGCTGAGTTGGTGTTGGGGATGTAGCAGAGCTGAGTTGGTGTTGGGGATGTAGCAGAGCTGAGTTGGGGATGTAGCAGAGCTG
This sequence comes from Dendropsophus ebraccatus, assembly GCF_027789765.1. NCBI lineage: Eukaryota > Metazoa > Chordata > Amphibia > Anura > Hylidae > Dendropsophus > Dendropsophus ebraccatus. The sequence goes on along the minus strand of NC_091462.1, from coordinate 15,642,270 downwards.
AGTTGGTGTTGGGGATGTAGCAGAGCTGAATTGGTGTTGGGGATGTAGCAGAGCTGAGTTGATGTTGGGGATGTAGCAGAGCTGAGTTGGGGATGTAGCAGAGCTGAGTTGGTGTTGGGGATGTAGCAGAGGTGAGTTGGTGTTGGGGATGTAGCAGAGTTCAGTTGGTGTTGGTTCAAGATGTAGCCTGCGGCATTGCCCGACCCCCAACCCCCCCCCCCACCTGCGGCCATCACCATCCCGGTCTCACCCGTGGCAGCATGTTACTCCCCCCGCCCCCGTTCCTTCCCCCCGTCTCACCCGCGGCAGCACCCGACAGACCCCCCCCATCCCGTCTCACCTGCGGCCATCACCACCCCTGTCTCACCCATGGTCCCCCCCCTCTCACCCGCGGCAGCACCCGACCCCCCCCCCCACCCCGTCTCACGGGCGGCCATCACCACCCCGGCCTCACCCATGGCACACGTTCCCCCCCCCCCTCACCCGCGGTAGCACCATCCCAGTCTCCCTGCTCTTCCGAGGCCTCCCGCAGACCATGGGTGAGACAGGGGTGGTGATGGGCAAAGGTGAGACGGGGTGGGGGGTCGGGTGCTGCCGCGGGTAAGACGGGGTGGGGGAGGGTCGGGTGCTGCCGCGGGTGCATGATGAGAGCGGGCGGCGGGGAATGCCCGCAGATGACACCGGGAGGGGTTGTGGAAAATGGGTGCCGCGGGTGAGGAGGGGGGGTGCCGCGGGTGATCGCAGGGGGGGTTGCCGCGGGGAACAGTGCAGGGGAGCACTGGGGGGCACAGAGTGCTCCGGGGCTGGGGGGGGCACACGGTATGGGTGACAGGGGTGGCTGCTGTTAGAGAGGGAGACAGTGACAGCTGCACTGATTACTATCTCCCTCTCTAACATCAGCCATCCCCGTCAGTGTCCTCCTTCTCTTCAGATTGGCTGGGTTAGAAGTGCTAACCCGGCCCATTGAAGAGAGGGAGGACACGTGATGCCGTCTCGGAGGGTGCGGGCCAGGACCAGGGAGCGTGTCGGAGTGGACTTAGATTTGATGATTCTATCTGTTTGATGGGGGTGAATGCATTTGGATAACAGCAAAACTGTGCAGAATTCATAATAAATTGATATTGGAAAGATGGAAAGCTACGGGTGGGCAATGTATTAATGCAAAAATTATTTTGGGGGGAATACCCCTTTAACCATACTGAGTCTTCCAACCATCACAAGCCTTTATCTTCAAAGCGTCTCCTGTGGTCGCCGGCTTCGGACTCTTGCCTTGCTCCTTCAGTTTTGACTATATGTGAGCTACTGTTAGGACCCGGGTTGACCTCTGGTATAGTACCTGGATTCTGATTCACTTTAGATGCTGTGTTATGTTTCTGACTCTGGGGGTGGGTTCAGACTACGGAATCTGCACTGATAAATTCCGACGGATTCCTTAGCTTGTACCCGCTCACAGTCGCAAGCTTATCCACCGGCTCCATAGACACCATTCTATGAGCAGGCCGATTCCGCTATTGACATGCCAATTCTCTCGGCGGAATGCGGAATCCGCCCATACATTGAATGGTGTCTATGGCACAGGTGGAGAGGTATGCGGCCGTGAGCGCATTCTAGTGCCGGAATTTATCCGCGCAGATTTCGTAGTCTGAACCCACCCTGGTTGTGAATTCGGATTGTTATTTAGACTTTGACAAAACTGTTTCTGATCCATTGTGTTGGCCACACTTACATTAAGAGCCCCACGCACTTATTGTTGGGACCACCTCCCAGTTGGATGACCAAATGGAGGGATTCCTGTATATTACTGCTCCTGTAGAGTTCTGAGAACTGCAATACATACACTGTATGCATCACCGCTCCATTTCCTTTTACAGCCAAGCTCTAAGACACCAGTGAACAGCGGTGCATACAGTACTGTATGCATCACCGCTCAGTCTACATGCACCAGGCTAGAAGCTATTGCACCCGGCCCAGTGCATGTACAGCTGCTCCTGGGGCTGAGAAAGAAGTGAGCGGTGATGCATACAGTATAGTGTGTATATCGCCATTCATATACACTTGGCCGGTGCATCCATAAAGGCGACTGCTATCTCTAGCTCATCTCTAATAACATTTTACTTGGTTACTTTAAAAATAAAATGGCGGCAGCTACTGTAGGACGCGTCTGTGCGGCGCGGGGACATGATTTACTGCCGGAACCATTCACTTTATGACAGGCCAATTAATGTAATCAATCATCATTAAGATATCGGCTCGTCGGGATTCAAGGGAGATGAGGGTTTCTGTGTTTCACTAAATGTTGTGTTTTCGAGCCGAGGGATTACATCTGAAGAGACTTTTTAATAATCTTAGAAGTTCCCGAGATAATTTCAGCGCGTACAGAGAAAATTACGTTCTCCTGTGGGTGTCACAAGTGCAGAACACAGAATGACAGGACTTCTATTAATAATATTAGCTCGATGAAAGAGCTTAAAGGGAGACTGAGTATA